>NC_089587.1:18333346-18643756 GCF_019320115.1 Miscanthus floridulus
CATGACCCGTCACAAGTAAGAGGGATACAGAGCTAAAAACGTTCCTACGGCCTGTCTAGGCCTAGGAGTTTGAAGGTTGGCCCACCGATGGGTTCGATAACTGCTCTAGGCACATTTAGAGTGAGGGGTGGAAAGAGATGAGCCCGCTAACGGCCAGTACCCAGGTGTACGAGTGTCGCGGGCATTCTGACCCACGTTCGAGCCTCGGCCAGATACGATCCATAGTTTTTTCTCGAAGAAAGGCAGAGAGCCCTCGGGACCGGTCGAACGGACCCGAGAACTATATGGATTGACCGCTGAGAATTTGGAGTCGGTCACCAGCTGACCCAAGCTGAACCCCATGAACGGGATACCAGGGGCCCACTCGGACTAGCCCATTAACAACTCATCGAGCACCATGGCTCGTCCATAGAGGAAAATTATGGCACGACTCAGTCTCTCTGTTTTTATCGAAAAAACACTTAAGGGAAGACGATCACGAAGACGAGTCGATCCTCGACTGGACCCCTGCTACAGGCGGGGGCTCGAGGAAAGTAGGACTCGCAAGAAGACCAAACGCACGGTCATAGAACGATAGACCTCCATAGGGGTCGGAATCAGGAAAGACCTTTTCTGACCCACCAAATCTCATGGCTATACCTCTGAGAGGTTCGATCACGATGAAAGGGAATCGTCGTCCCCAGGACACGCTGTGGACGACAAGAGAAGGCCAAGGCCCTCAGAGTCCTCCCATTCGAAAAAGCCTTCGAAGAAGTATTCTACTCCTCCGTGGGCTCGGGGGATACTGTCGGGGACCAATACTAGGGTACCTGAAGAGGAGGAGCTAATGGCCGTTAACATTGATTCATCCGAGCAGTCAAGAGAGCGACTATAGCTCCAACCAACCCCCAGGTGCAGGGGCTCCACCTCGCCCGACCTTTGGGTCGGGCTCCGCCTCGCCCGACCCCGAGGCCGCGGGCTCCGCCTCGCCCGACGGGGACTCATACCGTCGCCAACCACTCCAGGTCTAAACATATGGCCTGGGTCAAAACTCTGACACCAAGGAAGACCCCGACACGCCTCGATGTAACCCATGGCCATGACGGGCCATACCTGAGGATTCATATCAAGAACAGCGTCGGGCGTGTCAGTGCTGTTCTGTCTAATCCTCGTACGAACGCTGACAGGCGCGTCAGTTCCTCACGATGCTCGTCGGGGCAGAATGGGACGCCATGACCGACAGACGACGCCTGCGCATGGCGTCAGTGACGAACAGAGTCGCGACGTGGAGCCGTCCCTGTTGACGTCTACAGGATCGGTGAGACCCGCATGAAAGACAAGAAGGACCCGACGGTCCTGGTAGCCTTCCTCTCTCTCGTTCTTCTCCTTTTTCACCGCTGTTACTTGCGCTTTCCCTTGGTCTATAAAAGAGAAAGCAGGGCGCCCCATCGAGACCCGATTGGATCCAGATCCGCATAAGAGCACGACACAAACACACGACTGAGGAACGATCGAGCTCTCAGCACCCGTTCACTCCTTCCACCAGAGACTTAGGATCATTTTCCTCTCTCACCCGTTTGTAACCTCTACTATAAACTTCCAGTACTAGTAACACAAGCAGCAGCGACGAACTGAACATAGAAATTTTCTACTCGAACTAGTATAAACTTCGTGCCCTCTAAAACATAACCTCCGAACCAGACGCGCAATACTCATGCGTTTCACAGTCGTGTGTGATCTCAAAGCCGCGTCTCTCTCTCTCTAGCACTGTTCATAGTCAAGTCGCCAAGTCGGGGTGGTCGGCCGGCAAGTCAACAAAAAGCGTTCAGGCCCCGTTTAGTTCCGAAAATTTTTGGCTTTTGACTACTGTAGCACTTTCGTTTTTATTTGGCAAAAATTGTCCAATTATGGACTATTTAGGCTTAAAAGATTCGTCTCACGATTTCTCGGCTAACTGTGTAATTAGTTTTTTTCGTCTACATTTAGTACTCCATGCATGTATCGCAAGATTTGATGTGACGGAGAATCTTGAAAATTTTTGGTTTTTGGCTTGGAAGTAAACGTGGCCTCAGTTAGTGGTGGCACGTTCACAGGATCACAGGCCAGTCTGGCAGTCTCTGTCAGGGATCCTGTCCGGTAGCAGCGATGCTGCTAGGCAGCAGCACGTTGTTTGTTGGGCTGGAGCTGGACGCAGCGACACGCGACCGCGACGCCGTGGTGGACTATGTGTGCACGGGAGGAACGTGGCTGAAGAGTGGGTCCATCTTTGTTCGGCCAGTTGGCACCGCCGGCCCGGCAGGGGAAAACGTCCCACGGGCCACCGGGTCGGTAGGAAGAAGGCCCAAGGCCTCTGTCCGGCACTGCGATGTGTGGCATGCGCCCGCGGCCCGCCCAAGGAGCCGGGCCGACCCTCGTCCCGAGAAGTGCTGGTGGTGGAACTGGAACGTGCAGGCCACTCTCGTCTCGGCTCCCGGCTCCACGACACGACAGCACACAGTGCGCACACTCACTCGGGTCTCGAGAGCTCCCTACCCCGCGTGTCGCCCCGCCGCCCTCGACGGCGACTCCGCGCCGTGCCCAGCCCCATGGATCCCGCCGCTGCGGACCAGCCGTGTGTCATCCAGGCGCTCCCGGCGAACTGCAACACCCTCCCGCCGCTCCTGGTCCAGGCGCTCCCGGCCCAGCACTCCCCGGCCAAGACCAACAACACGCCGCCCTCCCCCGCCGCCAAACGCCGCCCCGCGCCTGCCCCGCCGGGCCCGGCGCCCCCGAGCCCTCGCCGCACCCGCTCAGGCGGCGCGCCGGAGTGGACGCCCGCCGAGACGCTCGCGCTCGTCGCCGAGGTCGCGGCCGTGGACGACGGCTGGTCCCGCTCCGTCTCCGCGTTCCAGAAGTGGGCCATGGTCGCCGAGAACCTCGCCGCCTCCGAGGCCTTCGCGTCGGGGCCCAGGACCCGGCGCGGGCGCGGGAGCGGGAGCGGGAGCAAGAGGACTGCCGGGGAGTGCCGCCGCCGCTGGGAGGCGCTGGCGGCGGAGTACGGGGCCGTGCGCCGCTGGGAGGTGCGCACCAGGGGAACGTACTGGGAGATGGGCGCGGCGGCGCGGAGGAAGGCCGGCCTTCCTGCGGAGTTCGACGCCGAGGTGTATGGGGCCATGGATGCGCTCATACGGGTCGAGGAGGCGCTGCTTGCGGATGCTGCGGGCGGTGGTGCGGGTGGGGAGGAGGTGGAGGGCTTGGTTGGCGGCGGTGCCGGCGTCGGCGTCGAGGTGGGTGAGCAGGACGGCGGTCACTCCGGTGAGGCTGAGGTTGGAAAAGAGCAGGTGCAGGAGGATGCATCAGCAGGAGAGGAGGAGGAGCCACAGGAAGAGAAGGAGGAGGAGGAGGAGGAAGATGTCGAGGAGGATGGAGAAGAAATGCAGGAGGATGGGGGCAATGCTGATGCTTCAAATGACTTGGGTATGTGCAAATCATCCACTTTTCGCTTTTGAATGCACTGATTCTGTTGTCATGTGCTTATGATCGCGATAGCTTTGCTTCTGCTTACTGAAGATGTAGTCTGGTTATGAAGCTTATGTCAAGACTGCAATGATGTGTCATGTGTCATGTGTCATTACATGGAGGTGACTGTGCAAGTAGGAGGATTTATAACAGAAAAAACTGGGAGATTGAGCAGGGCATTTGATTAGCAGTGATGGGCCTAATATGGTTTTGGTTCTAGGGGATTCATCAGTGAAATTTGATGTCAGTCAAATATGCCAATACCATTATTAGGAATGACCGTATCATCATAAGAAGACAAAATTTCAGTCACAGTATTTCTGTTGTACTGGTTATTGGGGAAATAAGGCTCATTCTGATTGGTCATGTCCCATTGTAGTGCCCAATTACGATATCTTTTCCTGTTTTGTCATGTCCACACTTAGTGGGTAGTGCGGGATAGCATAGCCTCATTGGTCTGTTATAGTTTTTCACGTAGGCAAAATAGCTAGGGAAACCAGGTAAATGTTAACAAACCATGAGAACAAGCCACAAAAGTTTTACAAAATTGTCAAGAAATTATCAGATGTAGGGAGGCATGTCCTATACATGTGTAAAATGAAACTTGAAGTCCAACCTCATTGGCAGACGATGAAAACTTACCACCTTTTTTTTTAAAAAAAAGAAAAAGATTCAACTTTTAGCTTCACTAGATATGTTCTCTAATGTATTATGGTATCTAACACGTCATTTGATCCCTTGTTACTGTCTTGTGGTTGTGGTCTATAAAGTCATGAAGCAATTTTTTTTTGCAGCCAGCTTTGGATTCAATGCCATGGTACGGTGATTCTTGACTGAAAACAGTCCATTAAAAACGATTTATGGTTTGTAAAGTTGTATTGGAGAACTTTTTTGTAGCTTAAAGTCCTAAAATTATCCGTATCAAAGTTTAAACTGTCTATGGAAACTTTTGGCATAAATATAATTTCATGAATAGTATCAATTTATTTATGTTTGTAGCAAATGGGCATCAATCGTCAAGTAATACAATATTGCGTTGTTTGATAATATGCACAATATGTTAGACAAACAGTTTGCTTTAGGAACTCATTTGTATTCATCGAATATACATTTGTTCCTGGTGTTGGATAGGATTATAGTGTATGCTGCAACGAGCCAACACAATATGAGTTCCCTACAGTTCCATGTTCCAACTCTGATTCATACCTTGTACTATCAGCCTGTATTCTTGTTCCTTTTGTCTTGTCATATTTTTTGCTGCTGCCTTACTTTCTTCACAATATATTTGTGTAGAAGGGCAAGAGACCGGGACAAGTATTGAACCCGACAAAAGCCAAAATATTGCATGGGAGCTGGCAAACAAGTTACACGAGAACGCGCAGCATATCCACACCATACTGAACGAAGAGGCCGACCAAGATGGTGGCCAGAATCATGCTCTTGGTGGTTTGATGCTGCCTGATGCAATGGAGGCCACCCGCCAAAAAGCCGATGAGCTGATCAAGTCGCTAGGCGGGCTTGTCAGCTACCTGAACCAATTCACCGAGCTGGTCAAGGAAACTGGGTTCGAGAACATCGCCGGTATGACCTGATGCACGAGACAGCAGCCACGCAGGCCTCCTTTGGAGGATTAGATGATCATGCTGCTTAACGTTTTAGCGCTGTAGTTTCTCTGTGTCGTCCTTCATCTTTGTAAATATGCGGCACTGTATGACGACCGCCCAGCCCGGGTGGTGTAGGGTTTGTAGCAGACAATGTTAGGTGCCTTGACAGCACCGCTGTTCTGGGCTTCTGGCCCTTGATTAGTGAGATTAGATGCTCACATCTGTTGTCTGGCGTTCCTTTCAGTTCTGGCCCTGAAAATCCCTGATGGTGAGAGATCAGATGCCTCAATTTGGTAGCAGTAGCAGATGTTCTCAGATGCATCACATACTCACATGTGAGATATAAGATGGGTGGGTGATGAGGCTGTAGTAATTTGGGATTAAACCAGAATGTTGCGAGGTTGGTGTCCTGGGGACATGGCATCTTTTTTTTTTCCGACCACGCCGAAGCGCGTTTTTCATTAAGAAGAAATGGGGACATGGCATCTGTTGTTGCTGACAAAAAATGAACCATGAACTGGCCAAGGCTAAAACCTGCTCTCGCAGCCAACTCCAACCACGAATGACACAGAAACCGGCCGCAGCAACAGACACAACAGACGCTGCTGTGTCTGCCGTCTCTTCTCCCGCCTATTCTTAGGCTCTCTACCTCCCTCCCCACCCGGCGTCGCGACCCATCACCGCATTTCCTCTACCCGCCACCTCCTCTCTCCCCTCCATTCTCTTGACCCATGCACACGCGGGACGCGTAGCTTCGCCCTCGGCTCCTCCCACGACGACGCGCACGGGCGTGCGTGCATGCGGCGAGCGGTCACAGCCCCTCCGGCAAGGTGACCACCGCCGCGCGCGTGAAGACACCGGCTCGCCTCGGCTTGGTTCGTCTCGTCTCGTCGGACGACTCGCTCGGCGCCTGCCCGCGTCCCCATGGCGCGGCCGCGGCCGCACGGCCACATCGTCCGCGTCGCCTTCGCCCTCGTCTTCGCCTTCGCCTCTACCGTCCTCCTGTCGCCGGCCGCGGAGGGCGTCCAGGAGGGCGACGTGCTGATCGCGTTCCGGGACACGCTGCGCGGGCCAGACGGCGCGCCGCCGGGCCCGCTGCGGAACTGGGGCACCCCGGGCCCATGCCGGGGCAACTCCTCCTCCTGGTACGGCGTGTCGTGCCACGGCAACGGCTCCGTGCAGGGCCTGCAGCTGGAGCGGCTCGGCCTGGCAGGGAGCGCGCCCGACCTGGCCGTCCTCGCCGTGCTCCCGGGCCTTCGCGCGCTCAGCCTCTCCGACAACGCGCTCACCGGCGCCTTCCCCAACGTGTCCGCGCTCGCCGTGCTCAAGATGCTCTACCTGTCGCGGAACCGCCTGTCGGGCGCCATCCCCGAGGGCACGTTCCACCCCATGCGCGGCCTCCGCAAGCTGCACCTCTCCTCCAACGAGTTCTCCGGTCCCGTCCCGGAGTCCATCACCTCGCCGCGGCTGCTGGAGCTGTCGCTCGCCAACAACCACTTCGAAGGCCCGCTGCCGGACTTCTCCCAGCCGGAGCTCAGGTTCGTCGACGTCTCCAACAACAACCTGTCCGGACCCATTCCGGTAGGGCTCAGCCGCTTCAATGCAAGCATGTTCGCAGGTAGTATATCGATCGATCGATCCATCGATTCTCGCTCTCCTCGTCTTTAGTTTTCTTTCCGGCGAAATCCTCTCGATATGTCTTGTTGATGAACGACGACGATCTGCATGCGATGCAGGCAACAAGCTCCTCTGCGGCAAACCACTAGAGGTGGAATGCGACAGCTCGGGGTCGCCGCGCACGGGCATGTCGACCATGATGAAGATCGCCATCGCGCTCATCATCCTCGGCGTGCTGCTCTGCGCCACGGGCATCGCGTCGGGCGCCCTCGGCCGCCGGAAAAGAAGGCCGAGGCGCGCGGCCGCTGAGAGGCTGGGCAGCGGCGACCAGACGCCCTCCAAACCGAAGCTCAACACGGCGCCGGCCGTCAACATCGAGAACGCGGCCAGCACCAGCCAGCCGCGCGCCGCTGCCGCGGCCGGCATGGCCGGGGCCGGCGCCGCCGCCGCCGCGGGGAAGCGCCCGCGCCGCGACGAGCACGGGCGGCTGGTGTTCATCCAGGAGGGCCGCACCCGGTTCGAGATCGAGGACCTGCTCCGGGCGTCCGCCGAGGTGCTGGGCAGCGGCAACTTCGGGTCGTCGTACAAGGCGACGCTCTGCGAGGGCCCCGCCGTGGTGGTGAAGCGGTTCAAGGACATGAACGGCGTCGGGCGGGAGGACTTCTCGGAGCACATGCGCCGCCTCGGCCGCCTCGCCCACCCCAACCTCCTCCCTCTCGTCGCCTACCTCTACAAGAAGGAGGAGAAGCTCCTCGTCACCGATTACATCGTCAATGGCAGCCTCGCGCAGCTCCTCCATGGTATGGTGCTCTCCTACAATACATAGAACAAGAAAATGAAATGGAATATAGCTGGGTGATTGATTGGTTCTGACGAACTTGAACTTGATGATGATCAGGTAACAAAGGGTCGCTCTTGGACTGGGGGAAGCGTCTGCGGATCATCAAGGGCGCGGCGCGGGGGCTGGCGCACCTGTACGACGAGCTGCCGATGCTGACGGTGCCGCACGGGCACCTCAAGTCCTCGAACGTGCTGCTGGACGGCGCGTTCGAGGCGGTGCTATCGGACTACGCGCTGGTTCCCGTGGTGACGGCGCAGATCGCGGCGCAGGTGATGGTGGCGTACAAGGCGCCCGAGTGCATCGCGCCGCAAGGGAAGCCGTCCAAGAAAAGCGACGTGTGGAGCCTGGGGATCCTCATCCTCGAGATACTCACGGGCAAGTTCCCGGCGAACTACCTCCGGCAGGGGCGGCAGGGCAACGCCGACCTCGCCGGGTGGGTGCAGTCGGTCGTCACGGAGGAGCGCACCGGCGAGGTGTTCGACAAGGACATCACGGGGGCCAGGGGCTGCGAGGCCGACATGGTGAAGCTGCTCCAGGTCGGCCTGGCCTGCTGCGACGCCGACGTCGACCGGAGGTGGGACCTCAAGACGGTCATCGCGCGCATCGACGAGATCCGGGAGCCCGACGCCGCCGCCTCCGACTCGTCATCGTCCTAGGCGAGCACCCGCGTGTGTACTTGACCAAGCAAATCCCACTGATCGATCAGCAACTCGTCGACGTCGTGCGTGCATGCCTGAGCTACCTCCGAGACGAAGATTTACATACGTGGCGTGGCGGCCATGAGCATGAATGAATCGGTTGCTTATTTGGTTCCACAAATCAACTAAAGTTGGATGCGTTGGTCGGCTGATCGATTTGATGAACAAATGCGTTTGGGATGGGATAAATCATGGTAATACGCTTTCTGATATGTTCATGGGAAATTTCCGATCGTGTAAATTGGTTTAGCTTAATTAATCTTGTCACAGGAAAAGAGGTGCTAGTGTAGTAGTGTGTAAGGTGCTTTAAATTCGTCTGTCTTGTAATTATGTTTAATTCGTACAAATTCTTTCATACTCAAATTAAAATCCAGTAATGCTCCTACTCGAACGTCCGACGCTTCGAACATGCGTCAGAAAACGATTCGACCGGCGCCTCGTCTTATCCGCCCTCTCGACGCCCTCCCCATCCCCTTCCCGTGTCCGCGTGCTTCACTTCTCTCGCTCTTCTCGCCCTTTCCTCCGCCCGGCTCCTCCACTCTCTCGCTCTGCTCGTGCGCCGCCACCCCTCCCTCCCTCCGCGACCTCCATGCCGCGACGGCGGCGGCTTCCGATGAGCCGCCCCTCCCTCCCTCCCTCCGTGACCTCCATGCCACCGAAGAGGAGGGCGGCGGAGGTGGCTTCCGGCGAGCCGACCCTCCCTCCCTCGCTCCGCGACCTCCATGCATCCGGAGAGGAGGGCGACGACGTTGGCTTCCGGCGATGTAGGTGGGTCTTTCTCTGGATCTGAGCCCTCCTCCTCCTCCTCCTCCTCCTCCTCCTCTCTCCTTCCTCCTCATCTGGATTTGAGGTCTCCTCCTCCTTCTCCTCCTTCTCCTCCTCATCCTCCTCCTCTTCTGGATCTGGATCTGAGGGAGGCAGCGGTGGCTAGGGTTCCAACGAGCTCTATTGTAGTAGGCTTGCTTTGCTGTTGCAACAAACAATATTTCTTTGTTGCATTAGTCTTTTTTCTGATGTTGCATCTCGCATTGAGCCTTTTGTTTCTGTTGTTGCAATAGCGTCGTTTTGCTGTTGCAACAAGCAATATTTCTTTGTTGCATTAGTCTTTTTTTCTTCTGATGTTGCATCTTGCATTGCAGTTTTGTTTCTGTTGTTGCAGTAGTGTTATTTCGCTGTTGCAACACGTTTTTTTTCTTTGTTGCATTGGTCTTTGTTTTCCTGATGTTGCATCTCGCACTGCGCTTTTATTTTCGGTTGTTGCAGTAGCTTTGGTTTGCTGTTGCAACAAGAAATTTTTTCTTTATTGCATTAGTCTTTTTTTTCTGATGTTGCATCTTCGCATTGCGCTTTTTGTTTCTGTTGTTGCAATAACTTTGGTTTGTTGTTGCAACAAGTAATTTTTTCTTTGTTGTATTAGTATTTTTTTATGTTGCATCTCGTATTGCAGTATCTTTTGTTGTATTGTTGCAGTCTCTCTTGTTCTCATGTTGCAATAGACTTGTTCTATATGTTTCACCTCGCATTGTGTAACACCCTTACACTGTAAATCATTTACTAAAACATGTCATGAGCATCATGTTTATGTGTTAATGCATGTAATAGAGTGTGTAGATCAATTTCCACAACTCAGAACGATCAACGAAAATGCGAAATAAAAGTTAATTCCATAGTCATGTTATATCACTTAGGGTTTAAAACCTAATTTTTATTAAGCAAAAATGCTATAGAACATGTATGTGATACTTCAATAAAGTTTGAAGTATAAACTTTGTAGATGACAATGAAATACTTGTGGTCGAAAAATGATATAACTAGATAAGTTTTCCAACTAGCTTAGAAATGCAATTTGAAATAGAGTTCGACTAAAAACTTACAAAATTTCTTAAACTTTGGAAAGGATAGACCTTGTTCATCAATTTTTGTAGAAAAATTTAGTTAAGAAGCAGAGTAGTGTCAGGGCCTATTTTGGTAGCCTAATATACCCTCTTTGGTATAGGCAAAAAGTGGTTTGGGTATTGGATCAACGGTTTAGTCGTGGTCAATAGCTTTAAAATCCATGCACAACACGTTTTCGGTTTGTTTCCCTCGCGTGGGCGTGGTCACCGCACGTCAGTGGTCGTCGCCGCCTGCGTCAGGCGTTCTGCGCGTGCGCTCATTGGCGCGCTCGGCTATCCTCCCCGGGCCGGATCGGCCTGGCTACGCGTTGCTGCTGCCACACGGGCCCGGCATCCTGGCTGCCATTGCCGCCCTTGCCACGCGGATGTCCCATCCTGCTGCCGTGTTGTTGCTCTGGCCGCATCACTGGCCTCCTCGGCCTGCCGCCGCACGGAGCCAGTGGATGCCTGACTTGTCCCGTCACGCTGCCCCACCGCCTGCTGCCAGTTGCCATGTGTTGTTGCTGCTCGCACAACCAAGCATCGCGGCCACCTACCCCACGCGCTGCCCCACCACACGTCGCGACGCTGCCACTGCCGTCGCGTCACCGTCTCTCTCTCGCCTGCTGCTGCACCGCGCTGCGCCTCTAGTCCGCCTGGGCGCTGTGCGCGCGGAGTCGGACCGCAGTCGCCATGCCATTTATGGCACTGCGGCGCGCGGGCCACACCGACCTCGTGCGCGTGCCGTCGGCTAGCACCGGGCGTGGGCCGTACTGGTTGCACCAGCCGTATTACGCCAAGGTGCACTCGCCAGCTACCGACCGCGATCTCACCGCCTTCCGTCCTCTTGTTTCTCCCTTGCCCGCCTCTGTGCGCCCGTCCGCCTCTGTTTCCGCCGTCTATTAAAATATTTGTGAGTGTTTAGTATTATTTAGATTAGTATTTGTAAGAATTTTTAGATTAGTATTTGTAAGAATTTTTGTGGTAAATTGGTAATAGCTTCGACCATTAAATTTTTACAGTAGATTCATTGTATTATTATGTGCTCACTGTAATTTTTGTAGCTTTAGAATAGGTTGAGAAATATGATAGCTAAGTACTTGTTGTAGTATATAGGAAATCGTTAATAAGAGTAAGGATATATTTTAGTTGCTAAGTAGCACTCGTAGGTGAAACCCTGCTGGTTTGATGGGAATGATGATTAGTTTGGTATCTTAGTCATTAGAGCTAGCTTAGTGGCTTAGTAGATGTATTCTTATTTTAAGAATTATTGTTGCCTTAGTATTAAGCGTTGCATCGTCATTGTATGCATGTAAAAAGCAAGTTGGTGGAGTTCATCACCGAGGGCGAGCAGGAGTATAAGGAGATAATTGAAGAGTACGAGGAGGAGGTCCCGAAGCCGCCACGAACTGACTGAGCTGACACCGCACCTGCCCAAGGTAAGCTCCGATGCATAACCCTTATTTTAAATGAGCACTAAATATATATTATGGAAACCATCTACATAACCCTTATTTTGAATGTGCATTTATGTTATAGGCATTTTATAGAAACCATCTACATAAATATATCTGTCCTATGAGTCCTACTAGTACAATTGCGAGTAGCTGCTATGCTTAGGATGTTTGGTAGCGTGAGTAACCTATCGTTACTCACAATAGATGATTATTATTATCACTCTTATAATAAACTAGTGAAAGAAAATGGAGACTGGACAGAGATGTTGTATGGGTATTGGTGGATGTAAGAGGTTGTATCCTATGGCCAACGGGGCACAGCTTGGTTACACTATTTTTCTATAACCTTGTTGGTTAAGGATTGGTCATTGCATTAGGTTCTAGGCAAGTCACAGACTTATTATCTTGAGCACATACTTGTTTATGGGAGCAGGGAAGGCTCGTTGCTCTCTTGTCATGGGTTCCGGCTCTTTTTGGACCGACTGATTGGAGGCAGGGATGATGAAGGTCTAAGCACCGCACTGAGTCTGAGACTCATGTGTGAGGGCTTGGAGTCCAAATTTGGATGGGGACCTGAACCCCTTGACAGTAGAGTGGTGGGTTGGTCCTGTTTGTGCTTGGGGTACAAGTAGGGGCGTGTGTTTCGAGATACTCAGCTGGGCACATTGATTCGTGAATCACCAGGGTAATCTGGTACGACTTGTCTAAAGTCTAGCACCATAGTAAGAACTGGAAGATGAAAAATAGTGAAATGGATCTGTTTGCTCAACTCCTGCTTGAAAGTAGAACATAGTGCTTATATAGAATGGCTAGATAATGAAATAACCATAACTGCTCATGAGAAACGTACATAAGGATTCACTACTAGTATTGATTTCCGTAAAAAGAAAACCCAGCAACACAAAAAGATTATCATATCCTTTGGAGTCAGAAAGTTATTCCCACTAATAGGGTAAGTCTTGCGAGTATAATGTGTACTCAGGGTTTATTATCCCCTGTTGTAGGTGCAGCTTGAAGAGTAGCTGTTGTGTGGAGGATTCTTCTGGTGGGCACAGATGGATCATTGTATTCTACCGTTAGATATTTATTGTAATTTCGCTGTTTAAATTTCGCACTCTGAGCTTGGTACTGTGATAATATATTTTTAAGAACTCTGGTTGTATGGAATGGACTAAGTATTATAAACTCGTTCTTATTATTGATCCTGGAGGAAAAACGTGGATTATTCGAGTTCTTCCTTGAGGTGTACTCGACGGAATCCGTCCGATGTAGCTTGCTTTTGGGGTGCTTAGTGTCTGGTGGAAGACGAGCGCCTCCGAAGGTGTATTATTTCGGACGGTTCTGCCACATATTGCGCTTTGTTTGATGTTGCAAACAATTTTCTAATGGGAGTGCAGTTGGTGGCGGACGAGGTTGGGGGCGGATGGGAAACCCGTTCTATTCGATCCGTTTCGTACACGGGGGGTGGGCGAGGTTGGGGGTGGGCGGGTTCCGTGCGCGTTAGGGCGGGCTAGGTTCCGTGCGCGGGGAGCGGAGGAAGGGCGGTTCCGATCTTTGTTCTGTTCCGTGCGGGCGGGCGGGTGGGCGTGATTCCGTGCGGGAGGGTGAGGCGCGGTACATAGGGCCCGGCGTCCTTGCGTCCACGGCACCATCCGATGGATCAGGTATCCATCGGACGTCCGGGCGTCAGCGCTGCCCATTAAAATCATGTTAGAATATATACATAGATGTGTAGATGTTTCTTGAATATTCCAGGTATTGTTTTTTAGTTTCCTTGTGCTTCCCGTATCTGCCATCAGGGAAAAAAGGCATTTATACGCGATGTAATTGGTTTCGTTTTTTAGGCACAATAGCTATTTTGGTTCCTCAACTATTACTCGAAACTCAATTTCATTCCTAAACTTTTAAAACAGTCATTTAGGTCCTCAAATTTTAGTTTTAAGATCAATTTTATCCTACAACTATCAAAATGCAGCCTGTTCGGGAGGCCGTAAACAATCGTAGATTATTTACTGTTGGCTGATTTGGTGTGAGAGAAAAATACTATTCCTAGCTGAAAATTTACGATCATTTACGAGCAAGCGAACAGGCTCCGTTTTAGTCTAAAACTTTGCATTTTGTCCCTGGGCCGGTGCTCGCCGCTAACTTGCTTTGGATGACCTCGAGCCACCGAATTTTGTCAGGCGACGATTGCTCAGTTCGGGATGCATATGTTCGGGAGTGGAGTCATGAGTCGTCAACATTGATGTACCCGCCTGAAGGTGTCCATGTCTCCGAACGATCATCGTCCGGGCCTGGGTGTTCTAGGCATCCTCGTCTTGTGTGCTGGCAATGTAACTCCGCCTAGACGTGACAAAAAAATTTCCAGAATTTTGTGCCTCTCTAGACGGGACGAATCGTAGCCGTCTCTTGGATCGATTTCTAGAGGCACTCCGAATCCCAACCACCACTATAAATGTTTTTTTTTCCAGAATTTGTATATTAGGCTAAAAAATAGGGGGAAAATTAAATCTGGGAGAGGCTCGCTTGCCAACCTCCCAAGATTTTTTGCAATTTCACATGCATGTAGACATCAATTCGAAGATTTTTTAGAATTTTCTAGATATTTTCTATAGCTAAATCTAATTTTTGAAAGCTTCTAGAGATACTTTTATGAGATCTAATTAATTTATTTGGATTGGTTGTATCCCAATCTATCTTTAGAATATTTTTGTAAATTTTTTAAAAGCTTAGATATTTTTTTGTGGTTTTAAAAACCTTATCAACTACCTATCTATAGGCTTTTATAAATTTTATTTAATAAAAATATAAAATCGTCTTCAAAACTACTAAAAATTAGGGTACGGAGGTAATTTGAATAGCTGAGGGTCTATAGGATACCACGACACGGAGGTGATGTAGTCGAACATTCTCATCCATTAGCACCTTATTCGCTCGATCATATCAGCCATATTATAGTTTTTTTTTCTCACAACAAAACAGCATCAACAGACTTATAAGCCACATAAACGATGAAGCCAAGGTTATTTTCATTCACACACTCGCCACAGTAAACAAAAAAGCATACCATAGCACACAAAAGCATGCACGCAGGTCCAAATTGGCGATCAACAGCTGGCCAAGGCAAAACTAAAGTACAGCACTAGTACTATATATACTATTATACGGTGACCAGTAATGAAATTAACCAGCTGATCGCCCAGAACTATATATGGCCGGGCCGGCCCGGCACGGGCTCGTGCCAGCATGGCCCAGTAGCCAACGGGCCGGCACGGCATGCCGTGCCTCTCGGGCCGTGCCTCGTAGGACCACAGGCCTGGCCTTCGGCCTAGGCACTGACCCTATGGGTCGATTTCCGTGCCGGCCTGGCCCGCGAAGCATGACCAGAATCACGGGCCGTGTCAGCCCGCGGCCTATTACCCTTTGCATTCACAATTTCACAAACAGTTAACAATTCACAGTATCATAATTCATACATTCACAGTTCACATCATCACAGTTTCTTTCACTCACAAAATCAAAGTTCAAAACTTGTCCGATACAGTCACATTTTCATACATTCACAGAATCGAAGTCGAAATGTCTGATACATTCACAGATCATAGTTTCATACATTTACAGAATCAAAGTCCAAAGCCGACAGACAACAGAAATAACCAAAATGAGCTGTTTAGTGCAATGCTGTCTCATTAAAAATCTTTCTAGGTAAAACTCATCCTTGTGAGAAACCCTAGAAAGAAAAAAAGAGTACAACCAGCTCTTAATTAACCATTGTTCAAATGATAGATAAGTCTTTCACAGTCACACACACCCTTTCACAGTCACATATCACACACATACACTCAGGAGTGAAGTCTTAACCTCAGTACCTCACTAAGTACCAGGAGCACCACCAGTAGGTTCATCTTCATCAAGGTACAAGTTCTGGAATTAGTCTTCAAGCTCTTGGTTGCCAACAGCATGCTGCTCCCTTTTTTCTCCTAACTCCTAGTCCTTTAAGCAGATCAGCATCTCCACAGTCTCTGGTGACAAGTGCCACCACCGTTCCTCAATTATCCTACCTGTCAAACTGAAACAAGACTCTGAAGAGACAGTAGATACAGGAACTGATATGATATCTCTAGCCATTATAGACAGGATTAGAAATATTAGCTTGTGGTCACGCCATCATAGAAGTAGGTCAAAATCATCCTTATAAGAAGTGACATTGTCACTGTCTAAGTAAGCTGATAGCTCAAAAACAGCAGAAGTAGATGAAGATGAAGTGGCAGGAAGAGGGGAAGGACCAACAACACCTGATCCACGGCCAAAGATTCTTCCACATGCCTGCTTTTTCTTACCTGTATGATGTGATGGTTGTGCAACCCTTTGAGACCTAGCTGCACCAAACTTGCTCTCATATTTGTTAAACAGTTTATACAATTCAGTTTTGACATCAACATAGTATGAACTGTACTCAGAACTAGTGTATTCACCAAGTAATTGCAGCACATTAAAGAAACCTCTCATCTTAGCTCTAGGATCAAGAATGAATGCATATGAATATAACAGAGGTATGTCCTGCCAATATTTAAGGAACTTAAGCTTCATAGGATATACAATAGCTCTCAGATTATGATATTTTTCACATGCATGCAAATGAGAAGCAATCTCTAGGATATGGTGCAGAACAGGTGGACTTGTAGGATAATAAACATTAGACAGTACAACAGTGGAGTCATAGAAGAGTTCCAGGAACTCCAATAACTTCTCAGCAAAATACCAATGATTTGTAGTCAACAATTGTGAACCATAATGGGAATTAATGAACACAGAAAAGACATTCTTGTATGGAAACCAAGTGTTTAAGCATCAGGTAAGTAGAATTCCATCTAACATCCATATCCAAGCCAAACTTTTTAGGTCTAACTACCTTTAAGCATTACAGTATTCCTTGAACAATGCAATTCTTTGATTAGAGGAATTTAAGAAGTTAATTGTAAGTTCTAAAATCTTCTGTGTAAGGTTTCAACCTCTTTAATCCTAGATTTTACAACGAGATTAATGATATGACAAGCACAACGTTGATGTACAAGACTATACTTACAGTTACTAGGATCCAAAGGATCAGGTGAAGGATCAGGACCCAAGTAACAAGCAAATAGAGGTGTCAAAGTGTTCATAGCCCTAGCATTAGAAGAAGCATTGTCTAGAGTGATTAGAGAAAATCTTGTCAATCAGACAATACTCCTCAACCACAGCAGCAATTCTTTCAGCAATGTTTTCACCTAGAATGTTTAACCTCAATCAGCCTAAGACCAATAACCATTTTCTGTAACTCCCAATCAGCATTCACATAGTGAGCAACAACACTAATATAGTCCTCCTTAGCATTACCAGACCAAATATCTGAAGTCAAAGCAACAGAAGAAGCAGCAGGCAACACAAAATTCTTAAGCTTATCACGGTGTTTAGTAAACATCTTACCAAGATCTCTAGTGGTGGTCTGTCTAGAAACCTTGTCAAACCTAGGGTTATGAGTAAGAACAATGTAATCCTCCTATGCCTATGACTCACCTATACCTAATAGAAGGTTAAGCCTAGCAATCAACCTACACAACTTAGAGTGAGCAACAACATGATTGTAGTCCTAGTTATGCACAGATCCATCAGGATTGTAAGAAAGCCTAGACTGAACCCTAGCAGCATGATCAACCTTTTTCCTACAAGATTTCTGATGCCTAATCAAATGGCCAATGCCAGCAGAAGATCTAGCAGACAATCTACTCTTACACATTTTACAGATTGCAGCAGTTCGAACCTTTTGACCATTTACAGTCTCATAGATCTCATCAAAATCAACCCAGACACTAGATTTCCGCTTACCAAGGCATGAGGTACCATCTGTGCTGTTGGAGCCGACTGGTGTCCCTATCACCATCGCCGACGGCGCCGGCTCCGCCCCTCCACCACCGTCGCCACCGTCCAGATCGATCAGAGCATAGCTGCTACTGACATCGATACCCAACAACGCAGCAGCAGCGTCACGGATGTCGTCGTCGTCCTCTGGGAGCAGCCCTACCGCGATCAGGTCATCGTTGCTGGTGAGTGGATAGATGACATCGTTGTCATCCGCCATGGCGACCTTGACCGCAGACGGCTTATCTCCAGCACCGTTCCTCAACGGTGCGCACGGCCGCCGTGCCTGATCTATGCCACAGGAAGAGGACGACGAGGCATCAGCAACCGACCTACACGGAGGAGAAAAATAGTCAGAGAGATAGAGGTACAGATCCAGAGTCAGTGGAAGAGACACAAGAAGTGGAGAAGACAAATCTAGGGTTAGGGTTAGGGTTAGGGTTAGTGGAGTACCTGCGTAATCGGAGCCCAGTGCCGAAGATGATGACGGCCACCCAGAGGAGAGAGACCGATTAGAAATGACGGCGAACGACGAAGGAGGGACGGATAGGAACACGGTCACCAAGAGCGAGAGAAGAGAGAGGGAGAAGGGAGGAAAGGCGGATCGAGGTCACCAGAGTTGGAGACGATGGACGAGATCAGTAGATCACGAGAGAGAGCTCAGATTCGCCAGATCGTGGATGTGGCCGATGCGGGCGAGAGAGAGAGAGCAGAGATTGTGCCGTGGTGAGCCAGCGAGCGAGTGGGGATTAGGGTTAAGGTTGGGAGCGGACTACGGAGCCGGCCGCCGGCGAGGCGACTGGGCGAGCGGGGCTCGGCTACGCCACGGCGAGCGAGTGGGGAACTGGGGATTAGGGTTAGGGTTGGGAGCGAAGAGCGGAGCGGACGAGGAGGCGAGGCGACTGGACCGAGACACTGAGTGCGACTACGGACTACGGAGGTGGAGCGGGCGAGGAGGCGAGGCCACTGGGCGAGCCGCTTATATGCGGGGGCGGGGCGCGGGGAGGCCGTGGCTGCAGGCCAGGCCGCTAGCGGGCCGGCTGCTATGTAGCAGGCCATGCCGCGCCGGCCCACGTGCCTAGGGTAAGGCCCAGGCACGGCCTGCTGCTCCGGGCCGGGCCAGCCCGGGCCCGCTGGCCTCCGAGCTGGGCCAGGCAAAAAAACGGGCCTTGGGCCGGGCCGACGGGCTCGGACTGCATGGCCAGCTTTGCTCAGAACGGAGTTGCGGGTGTACGATGGTCAGATCAGATCGATGACTCACCAGCCATGTCGGAATCCTAGCCAGAGCCTAGAGGACGTACTGTAGTGGATTACAGCATACGAGCACAGTGTCTGTCCAAGCGGAGGAATGTTGCAGGGAGAACGGCTGGGCTAAACAGCCGCAAGCCCAAACAACCGCTTAAATCAAAAGCTGAGGAACTTTGCAGGGATAAGAGCATCTCCCAGAGCTTTTCTAAATCTCACCCTCTAAATCATTTAGAGATCCTCTAAATCATTTAGAGATCCATTTACATAAAAATCGCTTTCTATATATTTTCACTCTCCAACAGTTTTTCTATATCTCATACATATTATAGAGAGCCATTATTGTCTTTTATTTTTGGCTAGCGAAAATTCTAGAATAGAAAATAGCTATATTTGGATGACCATTTAGAAAAACTGTTGTAGGGTAGTTTTTCACAAAATCTCTATTCTTAACCTTTAGAAATGATACGAAGAGTCTCCTGGAGATGCTTGCGGGGTCAGGCTAGATTGGACAGGAAGCTTCCCTCCAACTGGTGCAGTGGTGGCCGTTGATCAGCAATCGCAGGGACGGGAGTAGCAGGCGATGTGGCCTCGCGAGGAAGCAAAAAATGGTATACAGAAATTGTAGTAATGGTAGACTCATCATCATGTGTGTTTGATTTCTCGCTAGGACGATTAGGGACAGCGACAGCCTGTTCAATCATGGATTATTTATTGCTGGCTAATTTGGTGTGAGAGAAAAATACTATTCCAACTTATAATCCACGATCATATATGAGCAAACGAACAGGCTGGGAAATATCTCAGATTTTTTTTTGAGAGAGAGAGAGAGAGAGCAGCAGATGAGGCTCCTACTTACCAAAACTCTTTTCAAACATGTCAGAATGATAACCAAAGATTTATGTACCAAAAAAGAGAGATAAAATCACAAAAATATGCTTTGTACGATTCATTAATTTAAAGCACATATGCCTTATATCACTCCATGCGCGCGGCCAAACTCCTCCGCACACCGCCCCCTCCTTGTTTGGAACGCAGGAATTTCACAAGAATTACATAGGAATTTCATAGGAATCAGTTCAATTTCACAGGAAAAACACAGGAATGGGGACAAAATCCCGCATTCCAAACAGGCCCTAAGGTCCGACAAGCTCCTTCCCTAGCTCCGGCAGGATCCTTTCCTTCTTCCGTAGCTCTGACAGGTGCAGCTGCTACCGATGATAGGAGGGGCTAGGTCATGAGTGTTGTCGATAGGAGGAGAAGATGAGTCAATTCTATATGCATCCAAACAATAGATTTGAAATTACAAGTGATTTACATTAAAAGAATGATTCGGTATTGGTACCCAATATAATTCAAGCCCTTCAATATCTAACCTATAGATTTATGGATTTAGTACAGTACCCCAGATCCATACCCACACACCCATTGTATCCGACTTTTTCATTGACCAAACAGAGGGAGACAAGTCTCCTCCCGTTCTCGGCAGGCTGGTCCGGCCCTTCAGGACATGACCAATGAAGGCACGCAGTAGTGAAGGCACAAAGCGGTGGTAGTTTCATTCAATTGTAGTAGGTCTAAATAAAAATGAAAAACTTTAAACTATTATCTATCCAACACAAACATATATCGTCCTGTTCGATTGGCTGGATCGTATTGTTGCTGGTTCATTTATGTGAGAGAGAAGTACTGCTGGCTGATTCGCGTGAACAGTAGCCATGTGAGGGACTGGCTAGCCAGCCCCAGGCCAGCGATCAGGCGGTATATCTATTGTCCCTACAACTCTCTCTCTCATAATTTCTATGGCTTCTCCCTCCAAAGGCTATCCAACACAAGCATATATCTAATATCTAATGTTCCTAAAACTCTCTCAACTCCATTTCTCTAGGCTTCTCTCCATAGGCTATTGTAGCTTCTTTTAGGTACCACTACCTTTTGTAAGGTATCTAAACCCACGACGACGTCCCGACCCACTGCCATGCCCATCGATGAGGAGGTCATCTCCAGACCAAGGCGAGGGTGTAGCTAAGCTAGCCGGAACAGACCGACAGTGGAGTACATTCCATCCATAATAAGAGTCCATACTCCGGGTCCAGGCAGCACGATTTGTGCAAACAGAAACAAATAAAGCTGATAAGGGCATCATTAGCACCGTCTGGCATCTTCATCTTGTTCGGCATTAGCAACGGCACATCTTGTTTACCGTAACAGTAAAAAAAACATGCATGAGCGAACCGCGAACATATTGTTTGTTAAAACATATACACTGATTTTTATTTAAATTTCAAACTTTGACATGGCTCGCCTGGACCACTGAGGCTGCAACACAAAGTTCAGGTCCACTTCAGCTTCAGTTCTCTGACTCATCAGTGTCGCTCCTCTCAGGTTCTGCTTCCTCTCCATTAGCGGCAGGCTCTTGAACACCAGGCTGCTTGGCTGCACGAGCTACTGGAGGTTTCTTACGATCACCACCTTCTTCACCTCCTATCACACTGGCGTTCTGATCTATTGATAGTCAAGAAAAATGCACATTGACACAGAATTTGCAAAAAAAAAGGGTGAAAAACTTATAGACAGAGAATCCTCAACAAACCAAATGCATATTGACTTACGGATGTTATAAGCAACCAATCCAGAAGCATAACTAGTGTTTAAGTGTGCTTTCAAAACATCTATCTGAAACCACTATACTGACAAGATTCAAAGAAACACATCATTACCCTTGTCAAAGAGGGAGAGAACTCCAATACTCCATGTAGACAAACCATTTGTCAAATAACATTAGTAGCCAAATAATACTGAGAAAACCTAAGACCTTATAAATAGTAAAAAGAGTACTATATAGTATATACCATTTTTTCCAGCTGCTAGAATACAACACATGCTAGCATTTAGCAAGTGAAAGGAGAAAAAAAAGGATACTGACAGATACTCCATGCATGATATTGATAAGATGCTTCTCAACTTGGTTAACCAGCTCTGCCTGCAAAATTGTACAAGGAAGAATCAGGGTTCTACCTAAAAGTGTTTCTATGAACATGAACTTGGGTAACGAACAGAGTTAGAGGGAAATTCATTTTAATACATTCAAGTCTGGTTCTCTGCGGAAACGTCGCCTGCGTGCATCCCTCATTGGAGGAGTAAGCCCATGCTTGTATTCAACTCCTTCTGGAGCAGGATCATTTTCTTCCCTTACCATAATCATCTGTTTCAGTTTGTTTTTCAGAGGATGATTTGAAGATATGAAATTTAATAAATAGGTTACATACAGGGATACAGTAAACATGCACTTTTACCTGACCAATATCAGCAGTTTTGATTAGTACAGAATCATCATATGTTTTGTACGACTCCACCACAGCAGGTAGATCCAAGAGAGATGAAGGAAAGCTCTCATTACCGATCATAAATGTACCATTTCTTCCATCCTCTGTAGGAACAAATATCTCATCAACCCACAGGGTGACAAAAGTTCCAAATTTCAATTCTAAAAGATATATCTAGTGTAATCTAGTTCAGGTTGTATGCTCACAAATAAGAGGGGCCATATAGAAGGGAGAAAAACATACTAAATAAGCACTAATGCAGATAGTGGATGCCATATCCAATGAATCATATCATCTTTGTGTCAACTCTCAAGCTAAAAATTCCTAAAAAACTCTCAAGCTAAAAGCTTTATAATAAGGACTTAGGATGCCCACTATGAAACAACTTCAACTCTTTGGAGTCATATACTTACTGCTCTTCAATTATTTCTGAGACTACCAATTGCAATCTAATTATTTCATGATTTCATCTGGATCAGAGATTGTGCTGCATGAAGCATATGTGTGCCAAGTAATGCTCCCAAACATTAATCTTATGTAAGAAAAGAGAGAAATCATTAAACACAGGGAAACATGATTTGCAAAAGTACAATTAACGAAAGCATGAAGCACAACATTTGAAATCCTAAATCTTAATTATTCACCATTAAATTATTACATCCGCTGCTAAATGTTGACCATCTCATCCGATAGTAAATAGATCTTACATACGTGATTAACATCAAGGCTTATCTAAAGGTAAAGCAATCAGATTGCAGAAACTGCTGCCTTGAACCAAAACACAAGCTTGGAATGTTTTGTTTAGATATGCTTTGACTGTCGATTATGAAACAGCCCTATTATTCTGATGGACTAACCATACATACTTAAGCTCTTTAAGGAATTTTCAAATGAACAGTCTCTTAAATGCACAAGCAAGCTGATCCATGCTATATAAATAATCCCAACGCCAATTGAATAATGCACTAACAGTCTAACACCACACATGAACCTATCACCACAAAATCTGGAGCAAGAACAACCATCCTAATAACCTCAGTCACCTAACAGGACAGGCACAATGTAGTGTGTGATCTCTGGCCTCTAATTGTTTAACAGCGTCATCTGTTCCAACTATTGCTAAGAACCGAACAGTTAGTCGTGCTAAGAATTCTAAGGGCAGGACCCCGGCATGCCCAAGCCGAACTCCCACGAGCTGTGGCAATTTGGACCAGAGAGGCAGAGAGCTACCAACCTACCACCGATTACCAGCCTCACGCATTCCCGGCGCCTTGGATGCCCCCACCGCACCTGACCTGACTTCCGCGTTCCGTTTAACAGCCTACGGGCACGTAATCCCCAAGCAGCGAATTCATGAGCCGCTGTTTCCAAAGGGGCTGCTAGCCTAGTACACGATAGGTTTTCGAAGACAGGGAGAAGGACTAGAGGGAGAGAGACGGGGGAGTCGGGGAACCTAACCTGAGAAGGAGAGGTCCAGGGAGGCCTCGTCGGGGTTAGAGGAGGAAGCGGCGGATTCATCCATGAGGCGCTCGATCCGCTCCGCCACGGATGGCGGCACGCGGAGGATGAACTGCTCCTCCATCGCAGTCCCAAATCCACTGGGACGGTGGAATCGAAGCTTGTATCCAACTCAAGCGAAATAACACTAATCAGGAAGAGCCAGTGGGGAACAAGGAAAATAAAGGAACAAGAGGAAGCAGAGTAGATCGAGAATAGGGAAGGCCAAAAGGCGATAAACTCACCGTTGGCTCGAGGTCGCGGGATCCACGCTGTGCCGCCGATTTTCTCCTCTGTCCCGAGTCCCGCACGCCGTGGTGGCTCTTCTCGCGCGGAGCGGCAGTCTGGCGGAGAAGGAAGCACTCGCCAGCGTGTCCGCTGGCTTCCGCGAAGGCTCGTCGCCAGCGGCCGGCAAGCGGCGGCGCTCGCTCCTCCCGCTGCTGCGTCTGCGGCCCGGTGCTGCACGAGTGCGGGAGACGGCGCGAAGACGGAAGGAGTCGGGAGTCGGGACGACTCGACGGTGAGCAGGTTACCGCCGTGCCTGCCGCTTGTTGGGCTGGTTGGGCCCTAGTCGTTCCTGCAACACTGGAGGCCGGGCGTCCGTCCATCGGACGACCCCCCTCGGGCCTCGGCGGCCCAGCCAAGCGTGATTGCCTGCTTTGCTTTCCGGCCGTTCGGCCCAGTCCTATGGCTCTCTCTTACGATGATAACTTCCCCTAAAAAAAAACGATGATAACTGCTGGAGGAGCAAGATATTTTTTTTTTATCCCCAACCCCCCACCACCGCCACAAAAAAAAACAAGATATTTTTAAGTAAAAAGATAGGCTTTATTATTGACCAGCTCGGGTTCTTGCTGTGCTAGCCCAAGCATGGCTATTCTTGACAATAATATACTCCCTCCATCCTAAATTATAAGTCATTTTAACTTTTTTGAACAAAGCATTTTAAGTTTGACCAAATTATATAATAAAATAATAACATTTATGATATAAAATAGTATCAATAGATTCTTCATTAATTATATTTTCACATAGTATACCTATTTGATATCATAAATCTTTATAATTTTTTTATAATTTTGGTCAAACTTGAGATGTTTTGACTCTCCAAAAAAATTGAAATAACTTATAATTGGGAACGGAGGGAATACTGTTTTCTTTAGCCACTCGTCGGCTTAGCTTGCATAGTTGTCATTGTGGCTAGATTTGATTGTGGGCTTCGCTAGTATTCTAGAAAATGTTGTTGACGAAAATCTAGTTTACTCGTATTTGACTTTTCATAACTAACAAATGGTTACATAACCCACATGTAAAAGTCGTGTTTACTACTTACTAGCATGACCATTGTTACGCAGACTGTATAGAAGGCAAGGACTAATAAATAGATCATTTTTGTGCCGTGTTGGCCAAAAAACGGCCCAAGATTCTGGCCGGCCATGTCATGCATCTCGTTGTGCTAAGATCCTAGCTAAGTAGGGTACGGCTCTCGTGTTTGTTGCATGTCGTGCTTTGGGTCATGTTATGAGTAGTCCTAAGCTAGCATGACATAAGTCTTAGATCTAGTTCGCACTGCAAATACATTTAATTTCCATGGTTTTTGGGAGTTTTGTTTGGTTTCTCTTGTCTTCTTTAGGATTCTCACAAATAGGCGGGTTTTCTATCTAAGCAATTTTTGAGAGTTTTTTTTATTGGGAAAGTATGATTGAGGATTACTTGTTGCTAATTTGTTTTCAACCTCGGGGATGTCCAAATTGCATGCACAAAAGATAAAACCTCAGCCATTTGGCGAGAAAAAGAAAAGGTCAGAATATATATGTAAAATACCATGTATGTGGACAGTGGAAGCCTATTCGTTTTGCTAAAATTTGGCTTATGCTGATTTATTGTGAGAGAAAAAAGCAATGTTCGTTCGCTGAAAAGTAACGTTGAAGTAGTGCTACAAAATAAGGCCATAATTCAGTTCATGGTAGGGTCCTAGGACATTCTAAAGTGGTACACATAGGGCGTGATTGGTTGCTCCGAGGGAGGGGATCCGGGATGGAGGGCCGGTCATGGGCGGAGTGAGACAGGCTGAAACCATACATCTAGGTGTGTTTGGTTGTAACTTTGAGAATGATACCGGATGACAGTGAGTTTGTTTGGTTGTCTGCTTGCACCCAATTTTAGGAATGAGCTGGTCCTCCTCCTTGTGTTTGGTTTGCAGCATGGCACGAGGGTGTGAGCACCCATGTATCACTTTGGTGAGGTTACTACCATTTTCATCCGAACAAGCATAACAACACAAACATTACCTCAGATCAATTTATATCATCATCAACTAAGACCTTGGAGCATAAGAGATATTACAAAATAATACAGCAGTCCAACCAGCTATTAAACATCAACAAATCGGTCCCAGTACCTCACAAAGGTCGAAGTAAATTGATGAGTACATGGTTATAGGTTAATCATCACAGGTAGGACTTCCCACGTTTAACAATGTAAAAGATGAGCACCAGCAACATAAAAGACTGAACCATGCAAAGAAGAAATAGCCAAGATGGTTTGGCAACGACAGTGGCAGCAGGCTTCTCAAGAACTTTTTCATCTTCATAAGTGGTTAATAGATTGGCCTCAGATAACAATTTTTCCTCGGTTGACCCTTAGCTTGGAGCATAAGAAACACAAAATACAACATAGCAATGGTAAGAAACAAACATGAAAACCAATAAGAACTAGAATAGAGTTCCAGTACCTCACAAGCTCAAGGTCATCAGGTTTTTTAATCCAGTACACATGACAGTTTTGTTATCATCATAGGCTTAACAAGAATATCAAAGACAATTACAATAAAAATAGTTGGAGCCGAGTGTCAGAAAAGCTATGAAGCCTTGGGACACATCCATCCCCTGCAATTAAGGATGAAAACGGACGGAATCGAACGGAGAACTCCTCAACCGTTTTCTACTTTTACATTTGAATACGAAAACGAAAACGAAAGCGGACAAACCGAACACGAAAACGAACACGAACTTACGGAATATCGAGAATTTCGAAAACGAAACAATTCGAGCGGAATTATATCGAACATGGTTGGTATACGAAAACTCAATACGGAATACCGATCCGTAGACTAAGTGCATGACTAAGTGCATACATGATCAAGTTCAAGTGCATATAATAATTAACAAGTGCATATTATAGAAACATGAACTCGAACTGAGTCAGAATAATTTTATTAATCTTTTTAGAATAGATGTAGTATTTTATTTTAAAGATTTATTCAGATTTTTTTTTTGAGTAACAAAGATTTATTCGGCTGATGCAAAAACTATCAAATGATTGACTTTGCAGGTGGGGGTTAAACCGATGAGCTTGATGGGCTATGGCCCAGGTGGGCTTTCGTGTAGATGCTGCCGGTTTCCTGACATTTAGCACATCTCATGAGGTGAAGAGAGACGAGGCTGAGCGCCGTCTATAAGAGAGGGCAGCTGGCCACCAGTAGAAAGAACACAGCTGCGTGGTGAACAACCTGTAATTGGGCTGTATGACCTGTGCAGTTGGCCAAATTCGGTTTAAACCGAATTTTCAATTCGGAATATTTCAAATTAAAAGTAGAAAAGTAGAAAACGGTCGGAAAAATGTCTAAACCGTTTTCTACTTTTACATTTGAAATACGAAACATCTGAAATGCGAAAGCGAAAACGGTAAAGTCGGACAAGAAAATACGGATTCGATCGGATTAAATATAAAAAAACGATGCGGTTCGGTTCGGGATATTTCCGTTCCGTTTTCATCCTTACCTGCAATCAAGCACTCTAGCCGAGGAGCAAGCAAAAATTTAGATAGGGATCATGCATTTGCGGCGTACCACATATTTAGAAAAAAAAGTTAGCTGTACCACAGATCTGAGCGTGGAACCAGAGGGAAACAACAAGGAACAAGTAGATCAGGAATAGCAGGTCATAGATCTGAGTATGTAAGAACAAGAAGACTAGAATCATGGTACAGCTCAAACAAAATCTGCACATAAATCAACAAAAGCACCGCACAGAGAGGAAGAGGAGAGAGGAGAGAGGCGTAGGTGAGGTCTACTATCGCGGCACCGGAGGACCACCATGAATCCGCCAGTCAAGGTCGACTTCGGTGGTCAACCGAGATCGAGGGGGAGCAGGAGGAAAGGCGCACCAGAGCAATGGAGGAAGGAGAGGCGCAAAACGGAGGGCAGTAACCCTAGCCGACACCCACGCTCGCCGGGACGGGGGCATCTCCCGCGCTCGCCCGAAGCATTCGCGCCAAACATTGAGTCGTCCTGCATCGAGAGGGAAGTGGAAATCGAGAAGACGGAGGCATGCGGGATGGAGGGGGTAGAAGTATGAGACCGAACAGACGAAAGATACGAGGAGAAAAACCTAACACGACGCTGGAACGAGGCCACCCAGGTAAACCGTGCGAGGACGGCCCGCTCCGGGCTACCAATCAGCCCCATAGCATAGCAATGCTCAAAGAAAAACCGAAATAAGTGGGTTCGAGTATACAGATTTAACATGACATCTGAGTGTACCCTGCAGCATTTTTTTTATCAGTGTGTGGTCGATCCACTGGCCGGGACGTTGGTGCATGCATGCATGCAGTTCCTGTATTGTATAGTGCAAACCCCAAAGACTCACTGGCACTATCATAGGCTCATATAGCAAGTTAAAGTTGGATTGAGCTAGCAAATTCATCACCAGCATTATTAATTTGTGTCACACCGCACTGGGACGATCATCATTTCAAATTAAATTAAAATACAGTGGATTTATATTCCGTCTGGCTTTGCCAGAATTTTGTTAAATGCAATATACACAGATTAACCATTGGATATATATGGCGACGCGTTCCAAAATGGAATATCATCACCAGTCAACTGTCATTTGACGTTTGAAGGACAGGCACGCCTGATTGTCATCCGATGCCAGTTACCTGGCTAAGGCCGTGTTTGGCCGGGCTCCGCCCGCGGTGCTCCGTTGCGGGAGCCGGAGCCAGAGCTGCGAAGCCATAAATCGGGGCTCCTCCTCCGTACGTGCAAAAGGGCTTCGACTCCTCTGATGAACGGGCAGAAGCGGCTCCTCCGGCCAGCGCGTTTGGTGCGGCTCCTCCGCCGGAGCTGCCGCGGAGCCGGAGCCAGAGCCCGGCCAAACACGGCCTAAGACGGCACCAAAAGCCTGAGCCTATAACTCTAGATGGTGCTGTTCTTTTGGATACATATTTTACTTTTAACTTTTTTTGATATTAATTAAATTATTCTAGTATTTATTCAGTCAAGAGTAGCGCATATATGTTTATTCTAACGGAAATACTCGGACGATGGCGTCCGTCCGCTCGCGTCGGTTCAGACGCGCTTCCACTCCGCCTCGCCCGTCTCTTTATCTCTT
Organism: Miscanthus floridulus; assembly: GCF_019320115.1. Lineage (NCBI taxonomy): Eukaryota > Viridiplantae > Streptophyta > Magnoliopsida > Poales > Poaceae > Miscanthus > Miscanthus floridulus. Next base: position 18,362,277 of record NC_089587.1, read on the forward strand.
GGCTCCGTCTCGCTCTCCCTATCTCTAAGTCTCTCTATTTGTTTGCTGTCAGTAGCAGAGCCCCGCCCCGCAACCGTTGCTTCCTTCCTCCACCCAAGCCGACCATGCCGTCTCCTCCCCTAGTTCGCGCAGTGCCTCCTCGGCCTCTTTCCTAACCCAGCGCTGTCAGGATGCGCCGCCACTGCCACTGCCGATGGCGGCTGGGCACAGGTGCCGAGGCACCTCTCCAGCGGAGTCAAGGGGCACCCACGAGCGCGGCCGGTGCCAGTGGTGCTCGCACACCGCCGCCTCCCACCCTGACGGCCGAAATCGACTGGCCTTGGCCTCTCCCCCTATGTCGCAAACATATATTTCAGTTGTTGCAGATGTTCCAGATGTATGTTACAAGTGTTTCGTATAGATGTTGCAAAAGTAGATCGGGATATTGCATATGTTGCAGTGGCTATACACGTATGTTGCAAGAGTCTGTTTCAAATGTTTCATGTGTTTTTTCATACGTATGTTGCAAGTGTTTTTATTTGGATGTTGCGTATGTTTCACACATATGTTTGCAAGTGGTTTTGTCATGATGTTTATGTGTTGCAATGGATTTTCAAGTGTTTTAGGTGTTTTCACAAGTGTTTCAGGCGCATGTTTCAGGTGTTTCATCTTCCTTTAGGCGCATGTTGTAAAAGCTTTATCTGGATGTTACAAAAGTAGATCAGGTGTTGTACGCGTTGTAATGTGACTCACCAACTGCCTGCTATAGCTGCTGGGGCGTCGTGCATGCGTGTGGAAAGCGGAGGGATGGAGCGTTGCGTGGCTGCGGGCGCGGGAAGCGACACGGGCGGTCCCGCCTGGTGTGGGCGTCTGTCCGGACATACAGGCGCTAGTATTGTCCCTATTCTTAAATTTATATGTTGTAACAAAATATTTAATAACCATTTTATAAGCATTGTGTAAATAAAAGACCAATTATTGGTGGTTCCATCTTCGAGTATCTAGTTGCATGCAGCCTTTATTCGACCACCAATTGACACGCTGCATAGCGGCATAGGCAGATTGTGGCAAGTGGATTTTATAAAGTCTACTGCTACAATATACGCTCTTCTCTAATAAGTGTCGTTGAGAAGTTAAACTCTTTCAACCTTAGTTAAATATATAAAAATATATTAATATTTATAGTATATAATTATTGTCGTCAGATAGATCATTAAATTTATTTTTAGTAAACTTATTTATGATACAAATATTGTTAATATTTTATATAAACATAGTCAAATTTAAGAAAGTTTGACCGGCACAAATACCATAAGGGCGATTATATAGGGATGAAGCGAGTATACTAGTTCAATTTGATATTGATAAGTAAATAGATAATATAAATCGCTGCGTCAGCAAGTTCTTATTGTAAGGCGGCCGGAGCACTGTGCACCGTCACTTTAGGCCATAGACAAACGCACATACTCCCTGTCGAGGTCATGTAACTTGTCTGGTCGACAGGGAAAGAGGAGGTTGTCCTTCCTTGTTGGCTCATAGTGACCTGCGTCACAGGAAACCTTCCTGAACCGTAGACCTTCAAGTGTATTGGGCATGCACGATATGGGCGCATATTAATTTGTTAGGTGTGCCGGCCACGATAAGCTCGTGACAGACGACGACGCCAGATGATTTTTAAAAGTTCTTATTATTATTAAAAAAAAGTGTCCAATTCTATTCTTAAAAAAAACTACATGAACATCACTGACTCCCTCCGTCGTGTTATCCGGTGCCTAACTCGGAAACAATGAGATAGTTTTCATACTTGTCAAGTCATGTAGACGCTACACAAATGAATTGAATGTAACTCACTTTGTTGGTATCCTTGTGGTGAACCTAGCTACTACTACCAGGGTTTAGGTCCTGTAATTGACGCTGGTGCTTGTATTTTTCTGAATCTATTTCAGGATTTAACAATGTTGATCTTTCAGTAGTAGGCGATGTGTCTGTCGACGGCGAGGCACCGGCTTTTTTGACTAATCATGTGTCTTCTCTCTCCTATCACCCCTTATTACAACTCTTCCTATCTCGTAAAAGAAACCATTTCCTTCTCTATCTTTCGTAGTCCTAATTAATGACATGTCAACAAATTGTTTAGTCGGCACCATAGTTAATTGTCATAGAAACCATTCTATTTTCTGGGTTGAAACTGTCCTAAGCCAGATGTTACTAGGTCTTATATTACATAATGGAGCAATTCCAAGCCCGCTATTTGGATTCACGAAAACAAGTTGCTAGCTGTTAAAAAAAGCTCTAATTAATCCAAATAGTTTAGCTTATAATCCATTCAACCATTCAATATATAAAGAAAATTATCGGATCCCTCTTAACTATTATAGTTTGTAATAAAAAGTGTAGCTGATCCAAATAAGACAAAACCAATACGCCCGGGTAATCCTCGAATGGTCACTCTTCCATGTGGCAAATCCTCGGTTTGCACAGAGAGGAGATTTACATCGGCAGCATTGCAAAACAGATTTTACAGATAAATAATTGCCATTTGGTTTCGAGTGCATATCTACTGGCATATGTCATGATGATGGGACTTGAAGCATTGGCCATTGGGTTCCCATTGTGGATACAGCTACATATACTACCTTTTTCTCCCTGGTTGATTGATGATGATAACAGCTGCAAGGACACGGATTAAAACTTGCCTCTCCATTCTTTTCGTGACGATCGTGACACGGAAATTGATACCCGTCCACATTGGATCGACCGCAGGAAAGATATCATTTCTTAGTCTCCAAGTGCTTTCAGAAAGTTCATCAATCATTTTTTATACATCTCAAGAACAAAGAAATAGTACAGTGCTAGTAGTGGTAGAGTATCAAGAAAAGGAGTGGTCATTTCTTTTGCAACACATAAATAATTAATGTAATTAAAACGAAAGGTGCTTAATTAGGAGAGAGAAGCATTATATATCATTGCAGTAACAAACTTTCTTTTTTCTTTGTTCACTTCATGCTAACAAATCACAAACCAACCAACCAACCATATGCAGCAAGTACTGTACTCTTCATTCCAGGAACATGCAACCAGACGAAAGTTCAGCGGAACGGCCTCAAAGCAAGCTTGGATGTATGTATGTATGGTTAGTTGAACATGTCAGCAAAGGCTATAAACAAACAAGCTCTGCACAACACTTCCCTGCATTGCACATGATATCTGGATCCATCTATGCACACAGCCACACAATTCATTCATACAATGACGACACAAATTAAATGGTACATCTATCAGAAAGTCACACATGTACATACTGAACTAATTTATATATGACAAGCATTGGTCGATCGATCTGCAGAATTGGGTTCCCTGGCTAACAAAGAGACAACGAACAACCGGTCCAATTTTTAACCATGCAGTATCTTAAAAGGTTCTCGGAAATGCTAAACTAGGACAAGTCCTGATTTCACTGCATTAAAAAACATTACGGAATATTCTGCAATTATGAAGAAATGAGCTAGCTCCCACATGCAAAACCCCCCACTAGCTACTAGTAGTATTACACTATTACTAATCTTTCACAAAAAAAAAACCATTTCCTAACTGCCCCACTTCCCCATTTTCCTCTTTATAATCCTCCTCCCACCATCACCACCACCGCCTCTCTCTCTAGACCTCAACGATACCACCACCATCACCATTAGTGTTCTTGAGAGAGAGAGAGACGGGAGTGGAGAGCAGAGATGAGAGAGAGATTGAGCATGTAACAACAGCCTCTTCTCCCATCTCTGTCTCTCTCTCCTCTACTCAGAGTCACAGGCGCAAGAGAGCGAGGATGATGTGGTCGCATGAACCGGCAGCGGAGCAGAAGGCGGCGGCGACTCGGCAGCGGAGCTCCGTGGCCAAGCTGACGACGGCGTCCTCGTCCTTGGCGAACCTCCTCTCGGTCTTCGTCGGGGCGAATAACAACAACTCCCCGGCGGACCCGAGGCCGCAGCCGAGGCGGAGCTTCGACGAGGGCGGCGGCGTCGGGCTGGGTATCGTCGCGGCCATGAGCCACGCCTGCCTGACCGGGGCCGGGGCTGGCGCCGGGGCCGAGCCAATCGCCATCGGCGCCGCGGCTAGGCGGCACGCGCGCGAGGATGACGAGAGCTACACGTGCGTCATCACGCACGTGGCCGGCGCTGGCGGCGGCAGCGTCCGGAAGCGGGTCTACTTTGGGTTCGGCGACGGCGGCGGCTGGCTCGTGGAAGCCGACGAGGAGGCGCCGGCGCCGGCGCCGGACTTCCTGAGCCGATGCTGCCTCTGTGACAAGAGGCTTGATGGGCTCGATATCTACATGTACAGGTGTGCACCGTAATCGTTCATTTCTTTCTTAGATTAGAGAAGAGTTTTTCTCAGAAACTTTAGTTCAGCACTCAAAGTATGGTGCACTTACTAGAACTCATTATTTGCTAAAAAAAACTTAAAAAATCATTCTTGCCTATTGATCATGTGAATAACATCCCATCACTGCTATGTATCCCCTTTCTATCAAATTGCAAGTTATTTTGTTTTTTTCTACATGTATATAGACTTCAGTACACACCTAAATATAACGTCGTATATCTAGATGTATAGTAAAATTTATATATCTAAGAAAGCTAAAACTATTTAGGGCATGTTTGACACGGCTCTGTCTTTGGTTACGGTAGTAGCTTCTTCGGAGAAGCTATTTTATAGCAAACGGTAAAAGAACTGGAGCCATTTTTTACCCATGAACTAGAGGTGCAAACAATTGGCTCACTTTAAAAGGTGGTGTGCCAAATAGACTCTTACAATATAGAATAGAGAGACAGCACCTGTCGGTGCAGAAAGTGACCAACAAGTAAATATTTGTAATTTTACCGCACGTTGTGATCGGATGTGGCCTAGCACTTAATGACACAGGGTTTATACTGGTTCAGGCAACGTGCCCTACGTCCAGTTTGAGTCGGTCGGTGACTTTATTCCTGGGCCCAGGTGCTCGAGGTTTGCAGTGGGGTTACAAACGAGAAGGAGAAAGATGGGGTGTACGAGAGGTCCGGTCGGAAGGGCCGAGAGCGACCGGAGCTCCGCTATGAGCTAAGTGTTCAAGCGTGTGCTTGAGGTCCGAACCTGACGGTTCTGTGGTTGTGAACTAGCGAACTTGATCGATCTAATGAATCTGGAATGACTTGTATGTACTTGAATCAACTTGGATTAACTGAGTCTCTTGGGAGAGAGCGCATCCCCTTTTATAGATAAAGGGGATGGTCTTATAAGTGAGAGGGAAGGAGTATGTTTGCTTCTAAGCCTTGTTGCCCACGCCGACGGGTACGGGATGATGGTAGGCGTCCACAACACTGTTGGATGTCAGATGCACGTGGAAGGTCATGTCGTCTTTATTTGGGTATGGCAGATGTCGGTTCCTGCATATACTGTTGGTGCCCAGAGGCATGTGAGGAGTTTCATCATGTTCACTCGGTATGGTAAATGTCGGCGCCCACAACACTGTCGATGCCCAGAGACATGTGGGGGGCCTTACCGTATGGGAGTTAATGGCGCCCACAATACTGTAGGGAAAACGTCGGCGCCTATAATACTGTTTGTGTCAGCGCGGTTGCAGAGTACTGTTCCTGCAGGTGTACATGGTATGGTCCCTGGTATCGTAGTTTGACTTGTGCGCCTTGCCTTGCTTTCTCCGTTCGTTCCCTAGTCCCTTCCGAGTGGGCGTCCCCGGTCGGTTGGTCTCAGCCGGCTCTGACTGCGTCAGTCGGAGAAGAGCAATGAGTAAGGTTTTTACGTACCCCGGTCGGAGACGTGGGGTCGGAGTCGGAAGTAGTGTTTTGGCCAGGCCTTTCGGTCGGAGAGGCCGTCCGGAGGTGACTGGAGTCGGAGCGAGCGCTCCGGTCGGAGAGGTGGGCCAGAGTCGGAAAACGGAAGCTGCTCCTCCTCGGCCAGACCTTCCGGTCGGTGATTGGATCACCCTTCTAGCCCGCTGTTTAGACTCTTGGGCCGGCCCATGCGTTGCACGCTGTCTGCTTGGGCCGAGCCTTTGCGGGGAAGTCGGTCCGCAAGGAACCCCGGATTTATGAACCCGACAGCACCTTAAGTTAATCATTAATTATTATAGGCGTGAATTTGAAACTACAATAATCAAATACACGACTAGAGTCGATTCACGATTTTCGTGCAGTTTTATACAGTTCATCGTCCTTTCCCTTTTTATTAAAGATGCCCAAGTATGGTCTTCCTAGAGGACAAAAGCATAGTTTTGTCTATGTGCTGCAGTAGTATATTACGTATTAGACAGCTGCTGCAATACTTCAGGTACAATATGCCAGTACATCTAATAAACTACAGTACATCAATAATTAGTATTCCTCAGTGCTCCCATATAATTAGCCTGAGAAGATATTTTTTTCTCTAAAGTTTTCACCCAAATGAATAAGAATATAACTCGTATTCATTTAGTGCCACAAAACTCCAGTCATTCTGCTTTTGAATATCTCAACTATCAAGACTTCCTCATACTTCATACTAACAACAAGCTGCTGAAAAGATCGAATTCCTTAAATATTGACTACCTGTTTATTATTCTTGGCCTCATCAAATTTGCAGAGGGGAGAAAGCCTTCTGCAGCTCAGAGTGCCGATGCCAGCAGATGCTAATGGACGACCGCGCTGACAAGTGTGGATCCGAAGCCTTCATCAGGTCCGGCGACTACTCGTACTCGGTTTCGCCGCACTCTGCCCCGATGGCCTTCTCGCCGAGCGTAGCAGCAGCCTAGCAGATGGACTACTCGCCCTCAAGCAGCTCCTCTATGAGCAAGGAGAGTCTAGCTAGAGGAGACTAAAGTCTAAACGGGCCGTTTAAACAAAGGAAGATTTTGCTACAGGACACTAATATTTTGTAAAATTACTGTGGGACATTGTATTTTTTTTCTTTGCTCTAGACATACTGGGCGGTGTGCCACAGCAAAGAAATTAGTGTCCTACAGCAAAGAAAAAATATTCCAATGTCCCACAGCAAATTTCACATAACTAGAGTGTGCCACAGCAAAATTTCCCTTAAACAAATGGGTCATATATAGAGTAATTTATAAAATGCTTCTTAATTATGACATGAATAAAAGAGAGGGAGAAAGTTTTGAGACTCAGCAAGATGTTAAACACTTTTGCGTGCTTGAATTTTATTTTATTTTTGTTCTTGTTGGAAGTGAAAGAAGACGTCCGGTCACACATAAAGGACGAGATCGTCCGAGACCGCACACGGCAAGGCCGACTAGTAATCTGGGTTTTGACACTCGTTTTTCACCTGAAACACCTATGAATGCCTCCTAGCAAGACACGTCGGGGAGGAGCACAACAAGGATGTCCCAAGATTGGCAAGGCAACCTAAAACGCCAACAAATCTCGTTGAGAGAGGTGTTAGACAACAAAAGGTTGAAAGAGCTTGAGGTAGGAGAAGGGTAGTAGTAGATTGTTTTTTTACATACCTATTTCACATGACACTTGTAAGTTTCCACGAGATCGGACGAGTTCCCATCGAATTAGGGTTGAAATTGACTTGGACAGCTAATCACCAGAAATAACCCTGCCAAACCTGCCTAGGCCGGTTTCTTTAACCCATGCACAATGCCCAGTACAAACTGGCTTGGGCAGGTTTTTCTAGGATTTGATTTCTTTGTTTATCATTGACCACCCCGATCTCATTTTACTGTCAACATATGCCCTTCTATTTTTAATCCAAGCATATATGAGTTTAAAAACACATGAAAACAATAGCAACGATGTTAAGTTCATCGACTATTGTTTTGTTCTTAAGGGCGATATATGTAAATCGACCATTGTTTGGACAACACTTAGACTTCTTGCCAAACACTAGGGAAATCTTTTTTAAAATACCTCTAGTTGATTGCTCTTGAGAGATGATCACCTTGCAACGTCTCTAGCATATAAGAATTCCCTAATACTACTTTGATCACTTTATATGGACCTTCCCAATTTAGAGACCACTTGTCAAACTTATTGCTCTTCTCCCAAGTGGTAGAACGGTCTTCCACACCAAATCATTAACTTGGAATGATTTGCTTTTAACTTTCTTGTTGTAAGCTTGGGCAACACGAGCTTTGTCCCTCTCAATATCCTTTAGGGCTTTAATTCTTTAATTAGCCACCTCATCGAGCTCATGATACATGGCAGCAGTTTGACTATTTGTTTAGCTAACCTATATGCACCAAATTCACCTCGCCATGCAACACAACTTCCTGTCCATAGGAGTAACTTTAGTAGTACTATGTCTAGATATATGATGAGCCCATAAAGCTTCAGACAAAACCTCATGCCATCTTCTAGGATTGTCCTTAGTCTTTTCCTTGGCAAGCTTGATCAAACTCTTATTGCTTAACTCAGCCTAGCCATTAGCTTGATCTTATATGATTCTTCAAACTCTTGCACTTCTTTTGACACAAAAGGCATTCCTTGACCTATAGTTAAAATTTGAGGGACACTAAACCTATGAATAATATGCTTTGTGATGAACTCAATTACTTTCTTGTGTGTCATGTTCTTCAAAGGTACACGTTTGGTCAACTTTGTAAAATAATTCGTGGCAACCAACACGAAGCGATGCTCCTTTGAAGCAAGAACTGTTAATGGATAATTAAAGCACAAGAGCTCAAGTTCAAGGATTACAGGGCGCCTTTTGTTCTTCTACTACGCTAGACTGGATTCGTCGAGCAGGGATCTTGTAAGGAACATAGACCATAAAAGGCCTAGTGATTTTGGTGGTTAAATGACAACATATCCTTTAGGACTAACATTGTTTTCTACTATACAAGGTATTTAGTCCTAGGGATGCAAAGATGAACTTGAGCTAGGTTAAGGTGAAGATCAAGCAATCAACACCTCAAAGGAAGATGAAAGAGAGGCATGGAAGATCCTAGAAGATAAACAAGAAGCTCAAGACATCCAGAAGAAGACGTCCGGACAAAAGGGCGCGAATAAACAACACCCAAGCGGCACCGGATAAAGTGGGCTCATCTTCACCGTAGTTACGAGATTCCTAACAAGACAATGTACCTTACTATAGTTGAGGGAGCTCAGTCACTTCGCTTGTAGAAAATGAAGGTGCATTTGCTGCTGAGATTCCTAACAAGACAATGTACCTTACTATAGTTGAGGGAGCTCAGTCACTTCGCTTGTAGAAAATGAAGGTGCATTTGCTTCTGCTTGAATATTGACTAGAAGCAAGAACATTTAATGAATATAAAGCATCAAAGCTCCAAGTTCAAGAATTATAGGACAACTTTGGTTCTTCTACTATGTTCTCTTGGTGCTGAGCAAGGATCGCCTTAAGCTATTGAATGAGTTTGGTTGGTTTGCTAGTTGTTTCGGTTCTCATGCAGGCAAGGTTTCCAACAAAAAACGCAGAAACCCGCTGCCCCCGCGTCGCCCCCACGCAGGCAACACGGGAGGCGACCCAAACCCTAGCCGCCTCTCGTCCTTCCCTCCCTCTCTCCTACCGCGCCGTCGCCGGAGTAGGCCGACGGCATGGCCGTGCAGCTTGCCGTGAGGGCGGCGGCGAGGCTCTTCTTCGCGGTGGAAGCTACGACGGTCAGGGACGAGCTCGCGTCCTAGGGCTCGGCATGGTCGCTAGGGCAGGTGGTGGCGCCAGAGTCTCCAGTGCCGGTCTGGGGCAGCCTCCTCGCTTTGGCGCCCGGATCCAGCGGTCCGACGGCCGGATTCGCGCGGATCTCGGGCGGGGCGTGGGATCAAGGCAGGAAGTCGGAGCTGCTCTTCGCAGAGCCGTTGAGCTCGGCAACGATGACCTGTTGTAGCCTCCTGCTTCGGGCCCGTTGGTCTGAAATCTTGCGATGGATCGTCGGTGTTTGCCATGGAAAGTCGGAGCTGCTGGCTGCTTTGCAACCACGCTCGGCAACGATGACTCATGGTAGTGTGTACTCTACCGCGTTGCATGGGTGGGCTAACCTTTCGCGGTGTTTGGCACCACGCTTGGTTACCTTTGCTTGTATATAAACTTCATTCGTCTTAATTGAACGGCAGAGCTCCTGCCATTGTTTCAAAAAAAAGGTTTCCAACAAATTTTCACGCTACACATTGAGTTAGCCAGATCTACCCAGCCGGCTCTGGCAAGTTTCCCGGGACTTGTGTTATTGCTAGATGGGCAAAACAAATATTGCTTGATAACCAAACGTTCTCTTAAGTAGCCCCATAATTCAGAACTGGAATCTGCATGCAAGGTACAAATATGCTGTGCTAATATGGCTATAAGTATACGGTTCCATTTTTAGGAAGCCTCTGCACGGGCAGCTCAATGTAATTGTAATGTATACTTTTATATGAAACATATACGTATGCATCACATAGATTTGAGAATACTGCAGATTTCTTAGCATATATTATATGTGTTCACATGGTGGCATACATGTAACCACGTTTGTAGTTCCTTGCATCTCTACTTTCGATATGTTATGTTAAGGGAAGAATCAAGCACCAAAAGACCTTGAAAGAATATACGGAGATGCTAGTGTCCGGACATCCGGACGCATGTCCACATCCGGATGCCCATGCCCGTTGGTCCGTTTCCCACGCCTACTCGTTTTGCGCGCCCAGGCGGGGGGCCACATCGTCCGGACGTCTCCCGCGCCGCTCGACCACACTTGGGCACCGCCGAGGTGGGTCTCATTCAACATGTGCAACATCCGATCTACTTTTGCAATATCTAGATGAAACACTTGCAACATACGTCCGAAACAACTGAAACACTTGCAAAACATTAGAAAAAACTTGAAAGCATGTGTGTAGCCATTGCAAAACATCGCAACATCAAGACAAAAACACTTGCAACAAACATATGAAAACACCTGAAACACTTGCATATATATGCAACATTCAGATCTACTTTTGCAATATACAGATGAAACACTTGCAGCATATGTCTAAAACAGGTGAAACATTTGGAACATACACTTGAAACATAAGTGTATAGCCATTGCAACATGTGCAACATCTCGATATACTTTTGCAACATCCACATAAAACACTTGCAACGTACCTTTAAAACATATGAAATATTTGAAAGATACATTATTGGCAACATCCGACGTATCCTGATGCGGCCTCCTCCGCCGCCTGCACCGGGGCGTCGTAGCCGTAGCAAGAGCGCGAGGCCGGAGGGGTTCCAAGCCAGGGCCCAACGCTTCTCCTTGCGCCGGTGGCACCCGTCGGCGTTGTTGGGCGCGAGCACGCACGCGACGGCCTCGGTGGCCAGCTGGCGGTCAAGGAAGCGGTCCCAACGCATGGGCGCGGCGGTGCCCATGCCATCAGGCGGGGCGGGCTGCGGAGCAGGAGCAACGACAAGGGAGGTCCGGCGGACATGGGGGCTTGAGCGGTGGAGGTGGCAGCGGTGGTGTTTTTGGGAAGGAAAAGGAAGGGAACGCCATGAACGATGGATGAAGTAGAGCAGGAGAAGTCTTCTTTTCCTATCCTTATCCAGCCGACGCAATGGAAGGGACAGACGTGGGCACGATAATAAGAAAATAGAAGCCAAGCCGTGCGGTGCAATTGCAGGCCCAGGAAGGTCCATCCGGACGGACGGACGCCCTACACACAGCATTACCGAAGAATATATGTATGTGGATGTCCTTACTCTTACAAATTCCAATCTCTCGCAAAAATGTCATGTATGCTAGTTACTCGTATTGATAGATACTTTCTCCGTTTCAAATGATAAGATGTTTTAGCTTTTCCTAGATACATTGTTTTTACTATGCATCTAAAAAACAAAATATTTTATAATTTGGAATGGAGCAAGTAAATGATAGGCAAATGATTATCTAGAAGGGTGAAGCATGTATCCAAAGGTACAACGCCCGATTGGACTTGGAGGGCTCAGTATTCATGATTTTGAGATCATGGGCTGGGCTCTACAGATGAGATGGCATGCAGTGGTTTAGAAAAAAAACGAGCAAATCATCCCTGGTTGGATTTAGAGCTGTCTTGCCATGCTAACACTTTGGCTTTAGTCTCTATTGCCATGACATCTCAAGTGGGTAATGGGGACAACACTTTGTTTTGGACAAATCGTTGGATTCAAGGAGTGTTCTATTGGTGATTTGGCACCTACAATTGTAGCAAGTGTGCGGCCCCATCTTAAAAACAAGCGCATTGTAGCTCAAGCCTTGGAGAATAATACCTGGATGAATGATATCCAGGGGGTCTAACTATGATTGGTTTCATGGAGTTCTTCAGGCTATTTGATTGTCTTAGTGAGGTTAGGCTGTCTGAAGGAGGGGGGGATCAACATGTTCGGAAATTTGATGATTCAAGAGATTACACAGCTCAATCGGCATACGAAGCGTATTTCGATGGTTAGTGACTTTTGAACCTTGGTGCCAAATCTGGAAATCATGGACCCCAGGAAAGTGTAAGTTTTTATCTGGCTTGTTGTTCTGGACAACAGATCGCCTTGCTCATGGAGGATTGGCTTGTTCTTCTGGACAACAAATCTCCTTGCTCGCGGAGGATTGTCACACCCAAAGAGGTGTCATTTGTGTGATCAAAAGGAGGAGACGGTTCAACATTTGCTTACTGGTTGTCTGTTCACACGACAAGTTTGGTTCAGTATTTTGTCGCCTTTGGTTTGGGAGGTGCAGCTCCTGGACACAATGATCTATGTTTTGTTGTTTGGTGGGCTAAGGTATTCTGCATGATCAGTAAGGAGTATAGGAAAGGAACAAATTCCCTCATCATTCTAACTGTGTGGTTGCTTTGAAAGCACCGTAATACCTGTGAGCGAGTTTTTTAGACAATTTAGGGATGACTATATGCTCTGGTGCCTAACCGGAGCTAAGAAACTTCAAGCTCTCGGACTAGATAGGGTAGGTGATTTAGGGTGAGTCTTTTCCTTGTTGTTTGGTCGTTAAAAGTCTTTTTCAAATAATCGTGTTGTAAAGTGTCTCCAATGCTACGTGTCGTGCGTCCGATGAACCGCACAAACGTCGGACGGCTTTTTCACCCCCGCCGCTTGCTCCCCGCCCGCATGTATCTTAAAAAAACTTATCTCTTCGCTTCCTCCTCCCCATCCTTAACCCTTCCGCGCTCCTCATCCCCTGCCGCAGCGCACCAATGCCCGGTGTCCTCCCCCACCCCGGTGTCCTCACCGGGAGCCCCCAATGCCTGTAGATCCGACGGCCCTCTCCCCCACTCCGACGAGATCCATGGAGCATGAGCGAGATCCACTCGCCTCCGGCGAGATCCATGGAGGTGGCGCGGTGGTGTTGCAGGGGAGTGGGCGGCTCTCCTCCACCCCGACGCGGCGCCCTCCCCACCCCAGCGGCACCCTCTCTCACCCTGGCAACCGAGCTCCCTCACCCTGGCGGCCATGGTGCTCCCCGCCCCCATCCCCCACCGTCGCCGTCGAGCCAAGCCTGGTGCTGGTGGTGCTCGCGCGCACCACTGGTGCTGGTGCTGGGTGGTGCTCGTGCGCCGCCGCTCGCCGCCGGTTCCCACTCCGTCGGCCGGAATCAACTGGCCCAGGCCTCTCTCCCCCTATGTTGCAAATGTATGTTTCAATTGTTTCAGACGTTTCAAAGGCATGTTGTAATTGTTTCATATGGATGTTGCAAAAGTAGATCAGGGGATGTTGTAAGTGTTTCAGAGGCATGTTGCAAGCGTTTGTTCAAACTGTTCCATCTGTTTACAGACGTATGTTGCAGGCGTTTTGATCTGGATGTTGCATATGTTTTCACACATATGTTGCAACAGTATGTTTCAAAACGTTTCATCTGTTTCAGTCTTCTTCTGTTGCAGCAAGTGTTTTCATGTTGCAAGTTGCAAGTGTTCTATTTGGATGTTGCATATGTTTTCACACATATGTTGCAAGTGTATATTCCAGATATTTCATCTGTTTCAAACATATGTTGCATTCAAGTGTTTCGTGTTGCACGTGTTTCCTGCTGTCCGGAGAGTCAAGGGGCGCTAGAGAATAGGACACGACGAGCCGATGGCCGGTGGACGTGGCGTGCGGCGCACTAGGGGCCGATAGGGCGGAGGGGCGGGGCAAACGGATGGGGATGGAGGCAGGGTGTGCGGATAGGGGCGGGTCAGGCGGCGGGGCGGGCTTGTCAAGCGTGCGGGCAGGCATCCGATGGAATTCATCTCCATTGGACGTCCGTGCGCTAGCATTTCCCTATCGCAAATGGATTGCAACTTAAGAGTTACGGTGCCGGAAGGATTCTGTGATAACCATTCATAGCCGAATACAGCACAAAATGATATATGCAAACCACTCATTCGATTAAACTAGCATATATATCCTGGCCCTCATACAGAGTATATGCTAGTGTGGAACATGGTGTCGAGCATTCCAGAGAACAAATTCCATATCCAGCCAAAAGAATGTAATCTAATAAACCAGTCTTTGCCAACGGAAAATAAGCACACGTCTGAAAATCAAGACAAAAGGAGGTGGTTGATACTTGATAGTTTCTTCCTTTTGATCGCAGTGACCAGTGAGGACATGTTGTAGGATGTGGAAGCCCTCGTCGTGCAAGGCGATCAGACATCCAGGTCCAACATCTAACATGTAACATGGATGACCAGCCACGAAAAGAATTAGCATTTAATTACCTGGAACATATTATGCTAGATATTTTGTGTGGCTTAAGGAAAAGAGAAAGGTAAAAGTTTTCACGGAAAAATCAATCGCTGGTATCATATGCACCAGAGCAAACCAAATATCTGCTCTGAATTGGATTGGCATAAACAGGAGTTCAAATACCCATTTATAGGACTACATATGTATAGTTACTAAGATGAAAGTTCATTGATGTTTAAGTGAACATATATGCTCTGAAGATGGGAGAGGAAAGAGTTTATTTCATACGAGCCTAAAGCTGAGCACAAAATGAGGAAACATTTAACATCTTCGAAGTGACGTTCTGATTCTTCATTGTACAATTGTTACTAGGGTGTAAAGTTCAGCCTGTGAATAGTTTCAGAAATGAAGTTGAGAATCAGTTCCTTATCACTTCACCTTATGATAACTTCTGATAAGCAATCTGAATCTGTGAAGCAGTCAAGATTCTTCAGTCACTATGGCCCACATCAGATCACAACAACTTGTTCATTTTTATCGTTTTTCCCAATAGAGAATACATGTACGAAAACATCACAGGTGCACATTAAGGGAGAATATTGTCTCTCTATATAAATGCATGCTCATCAGTACAGCTCTTCAAGCCAAGGGTGCACAGAAAACATTCTGTTTCAGTGTTTAGATCCATACAAGAACTAAAAAGATGGTTCATAGCCCTGTAGCATTCCTAAGAAAGCTCCAAATTTCCTCTTCATCTTTAGCCACCAAGTTGATTTCTTTTAGCAAATATGCACAAAAGTCCATGAAATACCCTTGGCAGTTCATCTGTCAAAATAATCCACTCTCCATCCAAGTCACTTATTTTACCTTGATTTCATTTGCTGGATATGCAGCTCTTAAGATCATCAAGCCACGAGATAAACAAGATGCTCTGAAAGACATAGACTTATTGTTTACTTCTGTATCTGCATCAACTGTCTCAAGCATGGCTACTGTTGAAATGGAGGATTTCTCAAGTGCTCAGCTCTGCATATTGACAATTTTAATGCTGATCGGTGGAGAGGTATTCACTTCAATGCTTGATCTTTATTTCATGCGGGCTAAATCTGTTACAAAAGGGTCTTCCAACAGAAAGGGCTACTCAGTTTATGTTGATACCGAATCTACTACTTCTGCAACGTCTGTTCCCACCAGTGGCTCTCTTCCAGTCTACTAATGCAAGGCATGCTGGCGAATATGTAGTTGATCTGTCAAGCCTTTCTTCCGCAATCCTAGTCTTGTATACTGTAATGATGTAAGTCTCTTCACTACTCTCACTCCACCAAAAGAGTCATAAGATTTTTTAGAATGAAAATAGTCATAATTAAAAAAATCCATAGATTGACTACCTCCACCAGAAAAATATTTAGTACAAATGACAGGCTTTGGAGCAGAAATCATCCTTGCTTTGCTTGCGTATACAAGTAGCCATGTAGCATAGTAAAGTTGTGAGTTTGTGATTCTTACTATGTTCACGGATTACAAAACAAACTATATTTGTATTTAACTAAAACATATATCTCATGACTAGTATAGCGATGATAATATAGTATGACTGTAACCTATCTGCCTATGGACACACCAGATAGCAAATAGTATTATTCAGAGACATTAAACTATTGTTATGATGAATACTTTTTTGCGAGGATTGTTATGGTGAATACTTATTCATTTTTTCCGCCAACTCACTGTAGGTATCTCCCTGGTGAGACCTCGTTTTTACCCAAAGATGATGAGCAGCCTTCTAGAGCTGAGATAAAAGACAAAAGGAAAAGACTATTAGAGAATTGGATCTTCTCCCAGCTGTCTTATTTAGCTATCTTTGTAATGCTAATTTGCATTACTGAGAGGGAAGCAATGATCACAGATCCGCTCAATTTCAATGTATTCAGCATATTGTTTGAAGTTGTCAGGCAAGTCTCTGAAATCAAATGTAGTAGTCTTTAGATTGCGCTCGTGAAAATCATCACTAACTTCTGGTTCTTGTGACAAATTGTTGCATGCAGCGCATATGGGAATGTGGGTTTCTCTGTTGGTTACAGTTGCAAGAGGCTACTGAATCATGATGTCTACTGCAGGGACGCTTCCTATGGATTTGTTGGAAAATGGAGTGGCAAGGGGAAAGTAATTCTGATTATGGTCATGGTCTTTGGGAGGCTTAAAGCGTTCAATATGAAAGGAGGAAGAGCTTGGAGGCTTAGATAGTCTCAATCATTGAACGCTTTAAGCCTCCAAGCTCCTCCTCCTGTCATATTGATTGACACCACTCCATGTTATGTGGTGACTGGTGAGCCAGGTATACATAAAACAGCAGATATGAAGAAGTCTGTGACCCTGCATAGCATAAGCCGGTGGCAAAGATGACAGGTGCTTTTCAGCAATGTCTCTCTGCCTTCCACAAATGCTATTCCCCCTTCGTGGTGTAGCACGAATGTCAATATCCAAGACAATAACACTACAACAAGAGGCGTAGTCTGAACATCTGGAGTAAATCGATGCAGATCGATGAATATATTCTATCTCCATGGTCCATGTCCCCAGGCCGGTTGATACGTTCTCCACTCAAAATATAAATGCGCATCACCATGGTTGTCAATTCACAGCACATTTTCCGGGCACAGGGGAATAGAGGAGAAACATTTTCTGCGCATTTAGGGGAAAAAAATCGACGACTATCTCAAAACAACAAGCACCGTTTACCGTTACATGGGGCCGCTAGCGTCAGGCATCACACTAAAGATTAGATAAACTAGATCAATGTGGGTAATTAGCTCCCTCGCAGAAAACGTAGGAAGCGTATTCCGATTCCATCAATCATCATAGAAACGAGATGAATAGATGTTACTCAAACCAGAAGAGTGCACGGAACTTACACATACATTTCGCGAGGCGGACGCCGCGGAGAACTCGCCTGCTAAGGCGAGTGCGTCGAGGAAGTCAGCATCGTCATGCACGGAGCGGGGGGAGGGGGAGGCGGGAGGCCGGATTGGGCGGACGCCGGCGAGTCGTCGCCGCGTCCTGAAGCCAAAAGGGTTTTTTTAGATAGAGGGGAAAAAAGCGAAAAGTTTTTTTTTAGTGGAAAACGCCGCCCGTACTTCTTGGTTTGCTTGGGCTGATCGGCTTCTCCAAGCGATGGGCTTTCCCTTCATTCAGGCCCGTTTTCCGTGCCATCTCCTGTCTCGCTCGCTGCTGTCAAACCTGCCATTGCCCATTGGCACCGGTTTCCGATCCATCGGGCTCCTGCAGACTGCTGAAAAGATCCGCAGAAGCTTGCGAGGAACACCGCGGTACGAGAATCGGCAGTGAATCTGGAATGTTCCGTCGCAAACCGAGCCACACATCGCCAATGGTACTCCGTACATGGCAGAGAGTCCAAACCAAGGATAGGCAAAGCGTAAAGCCGCCGGCGCGTCCTCGTGCTCATGCACGCGCAGCTGCCTCTCGCCATCCATCCCTGCTACTCGAGTTGGATCCGGTCTCCTGCCGTCCTGCGTCCAGTCATTGCCACGCATGGCCGCCGTGGTGCAGGAGCGAGAGAAGCCTTAACCAATAAGCCCTGGTTTAGTTCCACCCCAAATTTTCAAAAAGTGTTACAGTACATGTCACATCGAATGTTTGCGGTCCGTGCATAGAGCATTAAATGTAGACGAAAAAAAAACTAATTGCACAGTTTGGTGAGAAATTGCGAGACGAACGTTTTGAGCCTAATTAGTCCATGTTTAAACACTAATTACCAAATAAAAATGAAGGTGCTACAGTAGCCCCAAATTCCAACTTCGTGGAACTGAACAAGGCTAAACAAAGTGAGTTCCGCCGTTCCGGTGAGGTTAGTGGGGCGTGCGGCGCGGGCGCAGGGGAGGGAGAGGGAGACAGCGCGCGCAAGCGGACAACCGCCGCCAACTCGGCCAAGTGCGTCACCTGACTCGGACGTCCCGGCGGATCCCCTGCGCCCGCCGCCACGGCCGTGCGCAGCGGCGCAGGACGTGCAACACCGCGGGCGACCGGGCGTGCGGCAGCGGCCCACTGGGGCCGCAACACGTGTGAGCGCAGCAGAGGATCACGATACGCTGACGCGGACAGGACTTTCCTTCTCCTTTCCGTGGCTGGCAGGCCACGCGCCGGTGAGGCACGTCCCGCCCCGGTCCCATCGGCCCACCGACGTGGCTGCCCCACGTCGCTGGGCCCGCCAGTCGGTGGAACGGACGGTGCGAGGTCCGGTAGCGGGAGGGGCGACGCCGACGTGTTGGCCGCCCCCGGCCCGGGAGAGGTCGGTGCGGATCCGAATCAGCTGCCATTACTGGTGGGAGCACCGAGTTGCCCGAAATGCCCTCGCGGGACGGGGAGTCGGGGACGGTGCTTCCCGCTGGCGCCTGTGCGAACTGGGAAGCGGTTTGAGCTCTGGGGACGGCGGCGTCCTCCTCGTGCGGTTAGGCTCGGGCACGTCAGCCGTTGGGATGGCCCCCTGGCGACGCGAGGCCGCGAAATGCATGTTCCTAGAAATACCCCACCATATCTTTGATTCCCTGCATGCATGGATGCTTCTATAGATGCCTTTTGTGGCAGAACCTCCTAAGAAATCGGGCCCACGTACACCTATCATTGTCTTATCAGACCTCGGATAGCGTTCACGAGTTCCCAACAACTCAACAGGTCTGTCGGGTGTCCTCGAGAAACCCGAATCATCCACGATTCTCTTTTCAAACAGGATCCCAATCACAGACATTGCAGATTACAACAGTTTATTCAAATATATACCAGAGTAAAAGATAGCGGAAGTCTTAAGATAACATAATTACAAACCAGTTGTTTTCAAACTTACAATACCATAAGTGTTATACAACCATAGTAGCGAGATAATATTACATTAACTTTATTTATCATACAAACTAGTGCCTTGTCCAAAGGCCATTCATCACTCCTCATCGTCATTGACTTCAAACACAGACATGCAGCAGGGACCAAAACAAGCCTGCGCATGCGACTCACCTGCAACAAGAGTTAACAAACCCTGAGTACAAAGGTACTCAACAAGACTAACCCGACGTAACGGGGTGCAAGACTTTAGAGATGCAGGGATTTGGGACAAGGTAAGGATGTAGCCAAATTCCAGTCCTTTGCCAAAAGCTTACTATATTTATCCTATTCTCAATTTTACCCCTAAGTCCTTTTAGTTCTTTATCTCAAACTAAATGTACATTTCTCATATTTCATTCCTTCTCATTCCATTCTCATATTTTAGTAATTCACCAGTCCTACATTGCTTCTGTAATGAAACGAGTCTCCATATCCGCGGAGCACCGGCAATTCGAATTGTTTCAAGTCCCGGCTGGGGATTCCTTATCACACGATATATGTAGAACTTAATCTTGCATACATCAACCTCGCTACCGGATCCTCCTATACTAAGCCGTCTCCACGCCACCCGAGAGCATAGCACACCTCAAATCCGGCCACATTCTAGCCACGAGGGTACACGCTACTCCCGCCATCTCTTCACTCCCAGTGCGTGGGCATTCGTCTTAGTATCGGATTAGCCGAAGTAGGCTTACCGGAGTATGTGACCAGTACTATAAAGTGTCTCGTTCAGAAGATCCACAATGAGTGGCCTTTAAGCGACATAGTCGGCAACATTACCCAACATTCAAGATAAGTCACCCGACTAGTCTCTAGTTCATTCAACTTTCTTTCTTTCTTTAGCCAGTATGCCATCTTTGATTGTATCAAAACTTTTACTTTGAAAGCCTACTATAAAGCATACTAAGCATTCTACGCCTTTGTAAATAAAAACATCTTCAAGGATGGTAAACAAGTAACAAGGTAGGTAATGCATCAAGTAGGTAACATTTGAATTAAACAACTTAATGCAATAAGTAACATAGGTGATAAACTTTTCAAAGTAAACAAGATAATGGCTTAATGCTTAAACCGGGGCTTGCCTTCGTTGACGATCTCAGGTTCCAGATCAGTACCACAATTATCGAATCCCGTGACAACCGGGGATTCTTCCAGAACTTGCTCAACTAGAATCGTTTCGTTCTCGGGTTCTACATGAAATGATAACATATGCTTTAACATGATGATAATGTAAACATGATGCTTTCATGGTACATGAAATGTACAAACACCCGCAAATGATTTTATTTTACGGTACAGTTGTAAGCCAACAAAACCAACTTGCAAACCTACCATTAAGAACCAGACATGTGACTTGACCAAATGGATCTTGAAACCCTACTAGTCACAAAACATGACCAAAACAAGATCCAACACTAATCAAACACTTAGGGTTTGCTTTTATTTATTTTTGAATTAATTTGGAATTAAGCCCAAAAATTAACTTGTTCCAAATGACCTGAAAATTTTATGTAAGTTTCCTTATGACAAATTAGTGTACCAAAACAAATTTCATAATTTTTGGAATTATACAGTGACCTACAAAAATCATGGAAATTGCATTTTTTAATTAATGGTCTGAATATTTGAACATTCAAAATTTATCCAAATTTCAAATTTCAAATTTTTAAATCATACTAGAACATGTACAGAAGCTACACAAAAATTTTCAGAATTTTTGGAGCTATGATTATTTTTCTACAAATTTCCAAAGATTCAGTACTATTCACAAATTCAGAAAATAAAAATTTTCACTGTTCTTCTTCCTCACTCGCACTAACAACCTGGGCCCGCTGTCAGCGACACAGAGACAGGGCACGACGGCGCTGTTGCCAGCTCCGGTCAGCAAAACGCGTCGGCGGTGCTTCTCCGGTGAGACGGACTGTACCACCATGCTCTACACCACGTTGCGAACCTAACCCAATCCCCAGAACAACAGAAGGCTCACGGGAGCGAGCTCCACGCCGGCCATGGCGGCTCGGGCACGGCGGCGCACGACGTAACCATGGCGACGATGCAGTAGAGACTAAAGCGAAGTGGTAAACACGTTCAGGAGCTCACTATGATTACGATGGTGGACTCGGTGAAGACGGAGATGGTCTGGAGCAGCCTGGCCACGGTGAGGGTAGTCGTGGTGGAGCTCCGACCGGTCACGGGGAAGACGGGTTGCGCCGGGCGATTCCGGCCAACACCAGCGACGAGAGCAAATCGAGGAGGAGCGCAAGACCGAGGCGATCACGTTGACGTAGCTGGGAACGACTGACGCGGCTCGACGATGCCTACGGCGAGCGGCGGAGCTACGCGGTGGCAGAGCAGAGCAGAGGGGAAGAATGGGAACGACGGCGGCGACTGTAGCTATTTATAGCCCGGAAGAAGGCGTCCGGCGTCGCCAGCGCACGGGCGGGTTCGCCACGGTGACATCGGCGTGTCACCGCGCTAGCAAGCGATGAAAAACCGATTGGCGGTGGCAGCTCGGTGGCGAGCAGGGAGGTGATGACCTGTTCCGATTGATTTTTGAATAAATTACAGAACTGCCACTGAGACTATTTTTCGAATTACTCCCAATTTTTCTAAAGAAGTAAAAAATCTCCAAAAAAGAAAGTTGTTCAAATTTTCAAACTGTACAACTTTGCTTCTAGGAACATTTTCAAATTCTGCCTCCATTTTGAAATTTGAATTTGGGGTGCATTTGAGCATTTTAATCATTTTAAAATTACTCCAAATTTTATATGTAAACTTGAAAAACTTTGAATACCAAAGTTGATCTACATAAAATAATCTCCAACTTTGCTTTTTGCCTAAACCCCAAATTCCACATGGATTTTGAATTAGTAAAAAGGGACAAAAAGGACTTTTATAATTTGAATATGAATTCAAATTTAATTTGTCTTCCTTTTTCTTAGATTTTGATTTTTGACCAGTAACATGGCCCATTAGGGTTATTTGAGTAAAATGACACATGGCCTCACATGATCACATGAAATAACAACATTATGAAATAAAGCTTATATAGTGAATGCATTCAAAATTTTTCTACTATATGAATGCTTTGCAATGCACATGATGACATGTCAAATTTTAGTATTAGGTCAAAACACCAGAGGTGTTACAACCCTTCCCCCTTAAAGAAATCTCGTCCTGAGATTTAAAACTTAAGGCTAAGTAATGGAAAAGGAAATGTGTCAAGCTAACACATCATAACTTTATTCAAAAGGCTAGTGGGGGGGTTTTCCATTCTGTTAACAGCAAGACAAGTTACAATATAGATAAGGTATTGCAACTAGATAGAAGCGAAGAAGGCAGGAAAGTTTTCTTCTAAGGAATCCTCAGACTCCCAAGTAGCTTCTTCTTTAGTGTGTTAATTCCATTGTACTTTGTAGAACTTGATTGTACGTCTACGAGTGCCTCGATCTTTCTGATCTAAGACTCTAATGGGGTACTCGGTATAAGTCAAATTAGGTTCTAGTTCTACATCACCAAAGTTGATTTCTTGGTCAGGCACTTGAAGACACTTCTTTAACTGAGACACATGAAAGATATCATGTACCGCTGACATGTGATCTGGTAGCTTGACGCGATAGGCGACTAGTCCACATCGTTGTTGGATCTGAAAAGGACCTACATAACGGGGTGCCAACTTTCCCCGAATCCCAAAACGATGAACTCCTTTCATCGGTGATACCTTGAGGTAGACAAAATCTCTCACTTTGAATTCTAGCGGTCGTCTCCTCTTATCAGCATAGCTTTTCTATCGAGATTGAGCTACCTTCATATTGGCTTGTATGAGTTTAACTTTCTCTTCAGCTTCCTTGACCACATCTGGTCCAAAGAACCAATGTTCTCCAGCTTCTGACCAATTTAAAGGTGTTTGGCACCTACGGCCATACAGTGCTTCGAACGGTGCCATTTTAATGCTCTCTTGATGGCTGTTGTTATATGAGAATTCAGCTAAGGGAAGGCATTCATCCCATTTAGCACCAAAGGAAAGAACACATGCTCTTAACATATCTTCAAGAATTTGATTTACCCTTTCAGTCTGTCCGTCTGTTTGCGGATGATAAGCAGAACTATGGATAAGTTTAGTCCCCAAAGACTCGTGTAGACTTTTCCAAAACTTGGATATAAACAATGACCCTCTATCAGAGACAATGGTCTTGGGTGCCCCATGTAGACTGAAGATTCTAGCAAGATAAAGCTTTGCATACTGCTCCGCTCGATATTTATCTCTGACTGGTAAGAAATGAGCTATTTTGGTTAGACGATCAACAATAACCCATATTGAATTGTAGCCTGCAGATGTCCTAGGCAATCCCACGATGAAATCCATACAAATATCTTCCCACTTCCAAAATGGAATTGGCAACGAATGTAATGGACCTGCAGTCTTCATATGAACTGCTTTGACTCTCTGGCAAATATCACACTTGGCCACATATTGAGCTATTTCTATTTTCATTTTGATCCACCAATATCTCTTTCTCAGATCATAATACATTTTGTTGCTACTCAGATGAATGGAGTATCTTGTAGAATGAGCTTCATCAAGAATCTGCTTTCGCAGCTCTGGATTTTTGGGTACTACCAATCTATCCTTAAACCATACGACATCTGATTCATCAATCTTGAAACATGTTGGTCTCCTAGATCTGACTTTATCCTTAATATGGGCTATGCCCTTACTTTTCTATTGAGCAGCAATGATCTGATCTTTGATAGTGGACTTAACTACAATGTTGGACAAGAAACCTTGTTCTATGATTTGTAAATTTAGCTGCTCCATCTCTTGACACAATGTTCGCTGCATCGGTTCTACAATCAGGCAATGACAATGACTCTTACGACTCAGGGCATCGGCAACCACATTAGCCTTGCCTGGATGATAGTGCACTTCTAAATCATAATCTTTAATAAGTTCCAACCATCTTCTTTGCCTCATATTCAGCTCTGACTAGGTGAAGATGTATTTCAAACTTTTGTGATCCGTATAGATATGACATATATTGCCCAATAAATAATATCGCCAAATCTTCAGTGAATGGACAACAGCAGCTAATTCAAGATCATAGGTGGGATAATGTTTTTCATGCTTCTTGAGTTGTCTGGAAGCATATGCTATGACTCTGCCTTCTTGCATAAGAACACAGCCAATACCAATTCCAGATGCATCACAATAGATATCAAATGGCCTCTCGATATTAGGTTGTGCTAATACTGGTGCAGTTGTCAGCAACTTCTTCAATGTCTGAAAGGCCTCTTCACATTCTATTGACCATACAAACTTTGTTTGATTTTTTAGCAATCCAGTAATTGGCTTCGCAATTCTGGAGAAGTCAGGGATAAACCGACGGTAATACCCTGCCAACCCCAGGAAACTACGAACTTGATGAACAGTTGTAGGTGCTCTCCAGTTAAGGACTTCTTCTACCTTGCTCGGATCAACAGCTATACCTTCAGCAGATAGTACATGACCCAGAAATTGTACTTCCTCTAACCAAAATGCACATTTGCTGAATTTGGCATATAGTTGGTGATCTCTTAACCTTTGTAGAACAATACGGAGATGTTCCGCATGTTCCACTTTGCTCTTAGAATAGATAAGAATGTCGTCTATGAACACCACGACAAACTTATCTAACTCAGGCATAAAAACTGAGTTCATCAGGTACATGAAATGAGCCGGGGCATTGGTTAGCCCAAAAGACATGACTAGATACTCATATAAACCATATCGGGTAGTAAATGCTGTCTTCGGCACATCTTCACATCTGATCTTAATCTGGTGGTAGCCTGATCTCAAGTCTATCTTTGAGAATACCTTAGCTCCCGCAAGTTGATCAAAAAGCAAATCAATTCGGGGTAAGGAGTATTTGTTCTTGATGGTGACTTCATTTAATGGCCTATAGTCAACACATAACCTTAAGGTTTGGTCCTTCTTCTTCACGAAAATAGCAGGACATCCCCAAGGTGATGAACTGGGTTGAATGAAACCCTTGTCTAACAACTCTTGTAGTTGCATTTTTAATTCTGCTAATTCTTTTGGTGGCATCCTATATGCTCTTCTGGACACTGGTGCTGTCCCTGGTTTCAGATCAATTCTGAACTCTACGTCTCGGTCTGGTGGCAGACCAGGCAGGTCATTGGGAAAGACATCCGTAAACTCACATACCACTGAAATTTCCTCGACTCCTTCAACAATAGTTGCATAGACTGTCTCCACTGTACTCTTAGGAAAAGGAAGTTGGATGAGAAGTTGGGTTTTGCTGTCAGGTGCATTTACCCTTATTGTTCTACGCAGGACATCTATGATAGCCCCGTGTTGAGTTAGCCAGTTCATACCAAGGATCACATCTATATCTTAATCCTTTAATATCAGTATATTGGTAGGGAACTCATATCCTCCCAAATCAATAGGTACATGCTGAACTACCTCCCTTGTACAGATTCGTCCCCCAGGCGACTGTATATGATAGGGTTCTTTTGTTTCCCCAATAGCTATCCCATGCTTCACAACAAATGTACGATTGATGAATGTATGGGATGCACCAGAATCAAATAAGGTAATTGCAGGATGCTTAGCAATGGGAAACATACCCATCATAACTGGTTCTCCTTCTGGAATAGATTCCACTTGCGTATAGAATACCCTTCCAGTTTTCTTCTCAGCCTGACCCTTCTGATTGGTCTGAGCATTGCCCTTGTACTGATTCTGAGCTTGATTAACAGGGGCTTTGGGTGCATCAGGATTGTTCTTCCTAGGATACGGACATTCTCGGGAAAAATGCCCGGGTTTACCACAATTATAGCATGGAAAATTGTGATTCTGGGGAGTAGCATTGCGGTTTGCATTATTGGCATTGTTCTGCTGCTGTGGTGCTTGATGAGTATAAGGCGTATTAGTTGCAGGGCGAATGAAGATTTGCTGCCTGCTTTGGCCTTGTTGTGGGCGGAATGGAGTACGGCCATGATTCTGAGGATGGTATACAATCTTCTGACGCTTGCCACTTGATGATCCGGAAGCAAATATTTTCTTCTTCTTCGCCTCTTTGTGTCGGTGGTAATTCTCTTCCGAAGCGATAGCAATGTTGATTGTCTCATGGTAAGTTGCATTACCACAGGCTGCCATCATTGTCTGAAGTTTAGTGTTCAAGCCTCTAAGAAAATGATTCTTTTTCTTCCTGTCAGTATTCACATACTCAATAGCATACTGCGACAGGTGGTTGAAACGCCCAACATACTACATCACCGGGTACTCCCCTTGCTTAAGAGCCAAGAACTCTTCCAACTTCATGGTCATCACACCGTCTGGAATATAATGTGCCCTGAAGGCATCCTTGAACTCCCTCCAGTTGATTTGGTGACCAGCGGGCTATACTGCTACCAAATTTGCCCACCAAGCACCAGCAGCTCCTCGGAGTTGCTGTGCCGCAAACCTTGGTTTCTGAACCTCAGTACAGTGAATCAGCTCGAACTTTTGCTCTATTGTCCTAAGCCAATCATCAGCTTCTAAAGGTTTGTCTGCCTTAGAGAATACAGGCGGACGTGTGTCAGTAAAATCCACATAGGTTGACTCGTCGTTTCTGTTATTACGACGGCCACGATTAGGGTATGGTGCCTGCTGGTTCTGTGCCAACTCCCTTAACAGCCTGGCATTCTCTGTCATTGCATTGACGAGTGCAGCTATGGCATCTGCCATAGTTGAGGGCATTGGTGGAGGATTTGGACACTCATCATCGTCATGCGAGCCACTAGCACCAGTTCGGGTGATAGGACGAGGCATCTGTTAGAGAAACACATTTACTTACATTATTCTTTATTGAAAGCTTTTAAAAGGTTGCATGCTACAAAGGGTTCTTATTTATATTACATGTCTTGTATCCCACAAGACAACCCAGGTTTTCTAGGAAAATAGTAAAGGAACTACTACTACTCCAAGCTTTTAGTCTTCGGCATCCGTGCCCATATCGGACGAAACCTCATCTTCATCTGAGAAGTACACTAACTCCTCAGGGTCCTCCTCCTCTTCTTCATTCTCGACTTCTCCTAGAGCTACAATCATTTCTTCATCGGTAACTTCACCATCCCCATGAGGAGGATGAAGTTGAGCATACAGTATATGGACATTCTCATGACGAATGGCATTGTCCATCTCTAGGTCTTCTACATAGAACTCCAACTCATTGACGCGTTCATTGGCTGCATCTTCTCGTGTCCAGGCTTCATTCCGCAGCTCCATGGTCATGGTGATACCCCTTTGCATTTCTGCCAGTTCTTCTTGATCTTTAGCATGAGCTCGACGAAGAGTGTTGAGCTCCTTGTTAAGGTTCTCGATGTTGGCGGGGTTGCTTGAAGATCCTTCATCTCCTAGGGTCTTGGCACTTCCTTCACCAAGCTCATGGTTTCGTGGTGCCAACTGGTGACGAGGGACTCCATGAGGTCCCGTGGACTTGTGTGCGGTAACCTTGGTCTTTGCCATAGCCTGTAGAATTTAGGGCAGGACTATAAGAATAGCTTGAGGATAACGGAGGTTAGCAAGAATGGGATTGACATTACTTACCCAACCACTATTAAGGGGAATTATAATGCAAGGTGCTCAAGCATGATGCATGAATCGATCTTACGAATATAAGTACAAAAGATTAATATAATCATAAGTACTAGATTTTCATAATACATAGGACAAACCTAATCATATTATCCGCCACAAACTTTTCAAATAAGTCAGGATCGAGTCTAGATCAAAGGTAAGAAGAAAGAAATTTAAACTTTAAAATATCAAATTTACTTTCTTTGATCCAAATCATTTTGAAGGTTTTCCAAAGTAACCTACAATGATCTTAGATGGGAACTTCTCTGATACCAGCTGTGGCAGAACCTCCTAAGAAATCGGGCCCACGTGCACCTATCGTTGTCTTATCAGACCTCGGATAGCATTCATGAGTTCCCAACAACTCAACAGGTCTGTCGGGTGTCCTCGGGAAACCCGAATCATCCACGATTCTCTTTTCAAACAGGATCCCAATCATAGATATTGCAGATTACAACAGTTTATTCAAATATATACCAGAGTAAAAGATAGCGGAAGTCTTAAGATAACATAATTACAAACCAGTTGTTTTCAAACTTACAATACCATAAGTGTTATACAACCATAGTAGCGAGATAATATTACATTAACTTTATTTATCATACAAACTAGTGCCTTGTCCAAAGGCCATTCATCACTCCTCATCGTCATTGACTTCAAACACAGACATGCAGCAGGGACCAAAACAAGCCTGCGCATGCGACTCACCTGCAACAAGGGTTAACAAACCCTGAGTACAAAGGTACTCAACAAGACTAACCCGACATAACGGGGTGCAAGACTTTAGAGATGCAGGGGTTTGGGACAAGGTAAGGATGTAGCCAAATTCCAGTCTTTTGCCAAAAGCTTACTATATTTATCCTATTCTCAATTTTACCCCTAAGTCCTTTTAGTTCTTTATCTCAAACTAAATGTACATTTCCCATATTTCATTCCTTCTCATTCCATTCTCATATTTTAGTAATTCACTAGTCCTATATTGCTTCTGTAATGAAACGAGTCTCCATATCCACGGAGCACCGGCAATTCGAATTGTTTCAAGTCCCAGCTGGGGATTCCTTATCACACGACATATGTAGAACTTAATCTTGCATACATCAACCTCGCTACCGGATCCTCCTATACTAAGCCGTCTCCACGCCACCCGAGAGCACAGCACACCTCAAATCTGGCCACATTCCAGCCATGAGGGTACACGCTACTCCCGCCATCTCTCTACTCCCAGTGCGTGGGCATTCGTCTTAGTATCGGATTAGCCGAAGTAGGCTTACCAGAGTATGTGACCAGTACTACAAAGTGTCTTGTTCAGAAGATCCACAATGAGTGGCCTTTAAGCGACATAGTCAGCAACATTACCCAACATTCAAGATAAGTCACCCGACTAGTCTCTAGTTCATTCAACTTTCTTTCTTTCTTTGGCCAGTATGCCATCTTTGATTGTATCAAAACTTTTACTTTGAAAGCCTACTATAAAGCATACTAAGCATCTACGCCTTTGTAAATAAAAACATCTTCAAGGATGGTAAACAAGTAACAAGGTAGGCAATGCATCAAGTAGGTAACATTTGAATTAAACAACTTAATGCAATAAGTAACATAGGTGATAAACTTTTCAAAGTAAACAAGATAATGGCTTAATGCTTAAACCGGGGCTTGCCTTCGTTGACGATCTCAGGTTCCGGATCAGTACCACAATTATCGAATCCCGTGACAACCGGGGATTCTTCCAGAACTTGCTCAACTAGAATCGTTTCGTTCTTGGGTTCTACACGAAATGATAACATATGCTTTAATATGATGATAATGTAAACATGATGCTTTCATGGTACATGAAATGTACAAACACCCGCAAATGATTTTTATTTTACGGTACAGTTGCAAGCCAACAAAACCAACTTGCAAACGTACCATTAAGAACTAGACATGTGACTTGATCAAATGGATCTTGAAACCCTACTAGTCACAAAACATGACCAAAACAAGATCCAACACTAATCAAACACTTAGGGTTTGCTTTTATTTATTTTTGAATTAATTTGGAATTAAGCCCAAAAATTAACTTGTTCCAAATGACCTGAAAATTTTATGTAAGTTTCCTTATGACAAATTAGTGTACCAAAACAAATTTCATAATTTTTGGAATTATACAGTGACCTACAAAAATCATGGAAATTGCATTTTTCAATTAATGGTCTGAATATTTGAACATTCAAAATTTATCCAAATTTCAAAATTTTAAATCATACTAGAACATGTACAGAAGCTACACAAAAATTTTCAGAATTTTTGGAGCTATGATTATTTTTCTACAAATTTCCAAAGATTCAGTACTATTCACAAATTCAGAAAATAAAATTTTTCACTGTTCTTCTTCCTCACTCGCACTGACAACCTGGGCCCGCTGTCAGCGACATAGAGACAGGGCACGACGGCGCTGTTGCCAGCTCTGGCCAGCAAAACACGTCGGCGGTGCTTCTCCGGTGAGACGGACTGTACCACCATGCTCTACACCACGTTGCGAACCTAACCCAATCCCCAGAACGACAGAAGGCTCACGGGAGCGAGCTCCACGCCGGCCATGGCGGCTCGGGCACGGCGGCGCATGACGTAACCACGGCGACGATGCAGTAGAGACTAAAGCGAAGTGATAAACACGTTCAGGAGCTCACTATGATTACGATGGTGGACTCGGTGAAGACGGAGATGGTCTGGAGCAGCCTGGCCACGGTGAGGGCAGTCGTGGTGGAGCTCTGACCGGTCACAGGGAAGACGGGTTGCGCCGGGCGATTCCGGCCAACACCAGCGACGAGAGCAAATCGAGGAGGAGCGCAAGACCGAGGCGATCACGTTGACGTAGCTGGGAACGACTGACGTGGCTCGACGATGCCTACGGCGAGCGGCGGAGCTACGCAGTGGCAGAGCAGAGCAGAGGGGAAGAATGGGAACGATGGCGGCGACTGTAGCTATTTATAGCCCGGAAGAAGGCGTCCGGCGTCGCCAGCGCACGGGCGGGTTCGCCACGGTGACATCGGCGTGTCACCGCGCTAGCAAGCGGTGAAAAACCGATCGGCGGTGGCAGCTCGGTGGCGAGCAGGGAGGTGATGACCTGTTCCGATTGATTTTTGAATAAATTACAGAACTGCCACTGAGACTATTTTTTGAATTACTCCCAATTTTTCTAAAGAAGTAAAAAATCTCCAAAAAAGAAAGTTGTTCAAATTTTCAAACTCTACAACTTTGCTTCTAGGAACATTTTCAAATTCTGCCTCCATTTTGAAATTTGAATTTGGGGTGCATTTGAGCATTTAATCATTTTAAAATTACTCCAAATTTTATATGTAAACTTGAAAAACTTTGAATACCAAAGTTGATCTACATAAAATAATCTCCAACTTTGCTTTTTGCCTAAACCCCAAATTCCACATGGATTTTGAATTAGTAAAAAGGGGCAAAAAGGACTTTTATAATTTGAATATGAATTCAAATTTAATTTGTCTTCCTTTTTCTTAGATTTTGATTTTTGACCAGTAACATGGCCCATTAGGGTTATTTGAGTAAAATGACACATGGCCTCACATGATCACATGAAATAACAACATTATGAAATAAAGCTTATATAGTGAATGCATTCAAAATTTTTCTACTATATGAATCCTTTGCAATGCACATGATGACATGTCAAATTTTAGTATTAGGTCAAAACACCAGAGGTGTTACACCTTTCGAGCGCGATTGGTTGCTTTGGTGAGGGAGAGTCGGGATGGAGAGCCAGTTTAAAATTGTGAGATGCATGTTCAAATCGTGCACTCAGTCGTGTTTGGTTGTCTTTGTTGTTGATCCAGTATGAGATGAGATCTTATTTGGTTGCATGCATGGATGGTAGTTTTAAGTATATGACACATGGGTCCCTGCGCCATGCCTGAATCAAGCCATCCTGTATGGAGAGGAAAGTGAAAATTGAGAAGATGAAGTCGTATGGGACGGAGGAGGATAGATGAATGAAAGGATACAGGTGAAAGGTGCGATGAGAGCAACCAAACACGCCGTATGAATGATGTCAGACATCAAAACGGTGCAAGAACGGCCGATTCGGCCTACCAATCACGCCATTCGTGTCTCGCACTCAGTTTAGGATACTGTACTCTCTCGATGCGATCTTTAAAATATTTTTATATTTTCTATCTATATAATACTTCCTCCGCCCTAAAATAAATGATATTTTAGATTTATCCTATGTTAAACTATTTCAAGTTTAACCAAATTTATATAAAAATACTAATATTTATGATACCAAAAAATTATTATTGGATTTATCAAAAATTATTATTGGATTGATCATGAAATATATTTTTATATTCTACATATTTCGTGTCCTAAATATTAACGTTCTTTTTCATATAAACTTGGTTAAACTTGAAATGGTTTGACTTAAGACAAACTAAAACATCACTTGGACGGAGGGAGTATTAGTTAAACTTAGAACACCTCTAAGTTTCTTCAATCTGTATATCTATGTTTGGGAGCCATCTCATAAATATTGTATTTGTAAATCTCCTATGTTAAATTTCTAATCTCTTATATAGTTTATCATAACTTTTCTTGTTCGAAAAACTTCATAAGGAACTCTGTATCCGTGGAGAGCGATAAAGGTGTATTTGATAGCGGAAAAGATGAAGAATGATTTTATAGTAAAGATTGGTGAGCAATAAGTTTAGATAAGTTCACCTAGACAAGCTATCAGGTTCATAAACCCGGGGTCCATTGTGGACCGGCTTCCGAACAAAGGCTTGGCCCAAGTAGATGACACGCAACTCATGGGTCAGCCCAAGTATCTAAGCAATAGGCCAGAAGGGTGATCCAATCACCGACAGGAAGGTTTGGCCGAGGAGGAGCGGAGCCCGTTTTTCGACCCCGGCCCACCGTTCCGACTGGAGCGCTCACATCGGTCTCCAGCCCGCCTCCGGATGACCTCCGACCTGAAGGCATGGCTAAAACACTACTTTAGACTCCAACCCCACGCCTTCGACCGGGGATGCGCCAAAACCCTGCTCACTACTCTTCCTTGACTGGCGCGATCAAAGTCGACTGGGACCAACCGATCGGGGACGCCCGCTCAGTAAGGACCAAGAAACGGATGGAGAAAGTAAGGCAGGACGCACAAGTCAAACCACAATACCAGGGTCCGTATCCTATACACCTATGGAAACAGTACTCTGCAACCTCCCTGGCATGGCAGAGCCCAAGCAGTGTTGTAGGCGTTGATATTTTCCCCTACAGTGTTGTGAGCGCCATTAACTCCCATATGGTAAGGCTCCCCCACATGCCTCTGGGCATCGATAGTGTTGTGGACGCTGGCATTTACCATACCAAGCGAACATGGTAAAAACCCCTTGCATGCCTCCAGGAATCAACAGTATGGCAGGCGTCGACAGCTGCCATACCCAAAGAAAGCAACTCAACCTCCCATGTGGATCTGACATCCAATAGTTTTGTGGGCGCCTACCATCATCATGTACCTGTCGTCGTGGGCAACAAGGCTCAGCAGCAAACATACTCCTTCATCTATAAAAGGGGATGCACTCTCTTCCAACATTCATATTCATGAGATCGATCAAGTTCACTAGTTCACAATCACAGAACCGCCAGGTTCGAACCTCAAGCACATGCTTGATCACTTAGCTCATAGCAGGGCTCCCGTCACTCTCGGCCCTTCCGACCGGACCACTTGTACCCCCATCTTTCTCCTTCTCGTTTGTAACCCCACTGCAAACTTCGAGCACCTGGGCTCAGGAATTAAGTCACCGACTGTCGATAGAATATCATCAGCAGTCCTCCGAGGGGTATCCCACGAAGGTAGATTGATCGGTAGAGGAGCACGAGATCAAGAACAAGAAAGCAACAGAGACACACGAGTTAGATAGGTTCAGACCGTCAGTATGACGTAATACCCTACTCCTGTGGTCTGTTGGTTGGTATTAGCTATCGTATGATATGCTGTGATTTTAGAGGGGGTCCCTGCCCGCCTTATATAGTCCAGGAGGCAGGGTTACAAGTCGGTTAGATCTGAGAGATAACCAGAAAGTAATAACTGATTACAAGAATCTTGGGATCATACATATCCTAACAGATCTCGTAGTATCTTCAGGATATCTTCTCGATGTCTTGCGGAAGGCGCCGAGCAGAGTCGTGCCTCGTAAGGCTTCTTCTTGTGGGCTGGGCCACCCCTAGGGGCACAGCCCATGTGGTCTGCCGTGGGTATCCGGGGTCATACCCCCCACAGCTAGTCCCCGAGCGCCTTGTACCAGTTGTGCAACACCGTCTTGAGCTTGTCCGAGCAGGTGCGAACCAAAGCTGAGCAGTCCAACTCATGGTCCGACCACCATGATGAGTCGCCGAGCAGCTATGAGTAGTTGGCGAGCAGCGTGCATCATAGCCAAGCAGCGTGGACCATTGCCAAGCAACATGCCCCAAGCACGGCTTGCCATAAGGGTGTAAGGAGCTCAAGTCTAGAATTGAAAATTTCCTCTTAGTGGACCAAGTGTGCCCACTTAGAGTCCGACCACGAGGAAAGGAGATAATCTTCTTCGGTTTCTAGAGTAACGGAGTCTTCTAGAAAATTCAAGCACATTCACCGCAAGGTGAAGTGTGCCCACTTAGTCCCCGAGCCTGATAGTAGATGGCATAGTCATGTGGTGCCAAGGTCCAAAGTAGAAGAAATAACAAACGACCAGCTGAGCAGTCAGCCAGTCCCTGGGCATAGCTCCGAAACAAGACAAAACACATTCACCGCAAGGTGAAGTGTGCCCACTTAGTCCCCGAGCCTGACAGTAGGTGGCGTAGTCACGTGGTGCCAGGGTCTAAAGTAGAAGAAATAACAGACGACCAGCCGAGCAGTCAGCTAGTCCCTGAGCTGCAAGCGGATATACTAGAGCAATCAAACCATGGCGAAAAAATCGGAGTAACGCTGTACAGTAACGGTTACTGAGCCTCGATAAATTGCAGAGAAATCGGCGGTTATTCGGTGAGTAACAACAAACGATAGTGATAAATGAATGACGTGGGCTATGGTTGCGTGAAAGCCTAGGTTGTGGCCCATTAAACCGCGTTGGAGAATTCGGAGCAGCGCAGATCACGGGAATGGTTTCCCAAAAACCCTTGGATGCAAAAAAGGGTGGGGAAAGTGCTTTATAACTGTGCTGCCGCAGTCCCCACTCCCACCCTTGCCACTTCGTCTTTCTCCAATACTCCCACATTTCTAGATTCACAGGCACATCTGCCTCCGCCGCCAAACCCTAATCGGAATCTGAAGGATGGCACCGAAGAAGGGAGCCGTGAAATCGAAGAAGATGAGCCTGAAGAAAGCGGTTACCGAGGCCTGGAGGGATGAAGAGTGGGTGCCATCACGCACTGGAGAGGCGGAGCTAAACAGACTGGTTGAGGCAGGCGTTCTTCCTGACCGCGCGACCGCCGAATGGCGGTCGGCCCTCGGTGCGCCCTTTCCAACACCTCATACCGACAAAGTTGTGGTATTTGAATATTACTTTTGGCATGGGTTGGGATTCCCTGTTCATCCATTCCTTAGGGATTTGTTGGAGCTATGGGTAGTCAGTTTGTGCAATCTCCACCCAAATACCATTCTTCGCATCTCTATCTTTATCCACTTATGTGAGGCATTCCTTGGTATCCTTCCCCACTTCAACCTTTTCCGTTATCTATTCTGGCTAAAGAAGAGAGGCGGTGGTGGTTCCAAGGTGGTCGGCGGAGTATACCTTCAACTGTGTGACGGAATGGCAGGTGAATATCTTACTGTGCCACTGAACAAATCATTGAAAAACTAGAACACAAGGTGGTTCTACATAAGGCAGACTGACCCAGCCATCCGCTGCGACCCTGATCACATCCCGGAGAACCAAAAGAGCTGGTCAGAGATGCCAAGAAACACTGATATGGACCAAGTGAAAGAGCTTCTTGACTTAATCCGGGGTGTGAATGTCAACGGCGGATTGGTAGTAGTGAGTTTTATATCATGCCACGTTCAACCCTGCAAGGTGAGAGCCCATCCTGCCTTTGAATTCAAAGGGAAAACTGACGGTACCCGGGAGAAACCGGATATGCTATTGAAGGAGGTTATCAAAGAGCGAGCTACCGAGCTGTTCACTTCGCATGTCTCGTTCAACATGCCAGGGTATTCAAAACCCTTTAACTGCAGTAACCAGCCACCCCAGGTAAATGTCTCAGCATTATGTTCCTGATGCTTTTAATATGTCGTCATTTCCAAACATCTGGACTCATTCACCTGTAAAAAGATCCACTCGCAGGATAGAACCGTATACTTCTCGGGTGTACCGAGGAGTGAATGGCCGATGGGAGTAGACAGCTAACGACCGCCGCAGCCTGAAGAGGAGGGGCTGAGCACCTCATCGGATAGTGCATCCCCAGTATCAGAGAAAATCCGTGGGAAAAGGCCAGCGGTAGACGAGCTGGCTCGGAAGAGGAGAAAGACGGCGGGCACCGCTTCCTACAAACTGGGCGGCATCTCGCTTGGTGATGACCAGGCTACTCAACCGTGAAGGACTGCAGTGTTGGAGTGGTCTGACGATGATGAAGACCTGATAGCGCGTCCGCCGAGCATGAAGGAGCCACTGCTCCGCGCTGAAATCCCTGTTTAGAGAGCGAAAGAGATTCCTGCACAACCGACGATGGAAGTCCCAGTGGTGCAGACGACCGGAGTGCCCAAGCAACAAATGGGAGTAACCTCGGAGCAGCATGTGGAGAGGGCTCCGGAACACCAAATGGATTGGCGGTCTTCTGTAGAAGAGCAGGAACCTCCCCAGCAGAGCACTGAGGCGGACCACGTAGCTGCACCTGGAGGATCAGGCAAGTATCGCCGGTTCAAGAAGTTGAACCGGAAGACCAAACCGTGAGTATATTTGTCTTGTAGTAGTAATGTTATTCCTTGACCTCTTTTGAATACTGACAAGCCGACATTATGCAGAGCAACGCCGAGGACCGCATCCATGGTAGAAACAACATCGACTGCTCCCATCCCGGAGTCCCCGAGTGCTCGGCAACCAGAAGAGAGGTCAGCTGCCGCTGCCGGCGGTCCCGGCGATGGTGAACCATTGGCATAAACAATAGGCACGTCGGCGACAGCGACCGAGGCTTCGACTGAAATCATCGGTACTTTGGGAGCGGAAGCTACAGCTGCTGTTGATGCGCCAGAGGCTAGGGAAGCAACTCTGATGACGGCCAAGGAGCAAATTGTACCGCCCGTAGCGACGCCAGGAATGGTCGGAGCCGCTGTCCGGCCACAGAGCCCCCCAGTGGTGCCTCGAGCAACGGTGGAAGAGAACGAGGTTGAGGAGATCGAGCGAGCCAAACCTCAACCCTAGTCCATCTGGATTATCCAAAAACGTGGGGAAGAAGTGGTAGTTATCGAGGAAGAAAACACCACCAAGGAGATGAAGAGGCTGAGATCCGCGGTAGCTGGAGTAATGACTCAAATCGAGGTTAGTACTGCAACTATAATATTAATAAATGATGTTGGAGATCGAAGTTCATCACTGGCATTGTACATCCACAGGGTATAACGCGTACAGCCGAGCAGCGGCATCAACTGATAAAGAGGATGGAGCCCCTTGCCGAAGAGAACAAGAAACTCCAGGAGGCAATGAACCTATATGAGAAGAACATCCAGAGGGCCCGACGCGAGCGAGACCTTGCAGAGTCCAATTCGTGGGACCTAGAACATTAGAAGGGGGTTCTGTCCGAGCAGTTGGCAACGGCAATCGAGTAGCTGTAGAGGAAATCCGATCAGCCGGTAGCAGCATCCGAACAACTGTAGAAGAAAACCGAGCAGCTGGCCGTTGCGTCAGAACAACTGAAAAATGCTTCCGGCCAGTTGGAAAAGAAAAACCAACAGCTGAAAAGCTTAATCGATTAGAACACAGGTATGATTATCAGCAAATATACTTTGTATTTGGTTGAACAACCATCTTTTAGGTGATAACTATTTTGCTTACAGAGCGAGATGCGGAGCTCAGCCAGCTTCACAAGACCGTCGAGCAAATCCAACAAGAGAAAGCAAAAGAGTCGGAGCGAGCAAACAAACTGGCCAAGGAGCTAAAAGGTGAATACCTCCTGGTCAGAATTACTGCTGAAGTATTTTTCTGGTATGATGGAATATTGTAACGTTTGCAGGTTATCGACGTAAAGCCAAGGCACAATTGGATGTGCTGGTGCAGGAAGCCCAGGTCCAAAAAGACAACTTCAATGCTATAGTTACCGCAATAAAACCGGTGCTTGACTGCGTCGACCCAGAAACGGCACCCCGACTTGACGGTAGGAGGCAAGGGTTAGATACCATCATCTAGAGGTGCAAGGCAGCGTGGGAGAATTTCAAGATCTTCAACCGTGACACTATTATGACCGTTGCTACTCATGTCCTTGCGGTTGTTCGGTCCCACTACCCAACCATCGACGTTCAGTCGATAGGGGGCGGTTTTGCCGAAGGACTGAGATGTGGAGACCCAGAAGCTGGAGGATGAGGTGGAGGACGCAGCGAAGAAACTAGCCAGCGACATAGATCTGTTTGGTGAGATGGATGGCGGTGACATAGCCTAATGATCTGCTTGGCTGATATCATCTGTAATTTCTGCGCAATGCAATTAGAACGCGCGAAAGCGCAAGAACACTTATATATACGATAAATGTTATAAAGTGCATGTGCATGTAGTTAGATTGTATTTCAGTGAAAAAATCTTTGTAGTTATGACCATAAGATATTTATACGGAGTATAAGTAAAGTCCGAGCAGTTAGTTTGCTACTAACCCCTATGGCCTCAGCTAGCCCATAGTCCATGACGTCAAGCGTGGAGCCCGAGCACGTGTAGAGGGAACAGGCGTGACTAAGGAACCGCAGCCGACCACCCATAACGCAGAGCACGGTGCCCGTAGCACGTGTAGGGAGAGATCAGAAACTGGGTCTTCTCCATAGAGAAAAGAGCGAAACGTATGCTGCTCAGCAGTTATCGAAATGACTGTAGATGGCATAAATGGCGACCGAGCAATAAATTCTGCTCTGAGCTCTCGGCCTCGGATAGCCCATAATCTATAACGTCGAGCGCAGAGCCCATGCACGTGAAGGAAAAACAGGTGTGACCAAGGAACCACAGCCGACCACCCATAACGCAGAGCACGGAGCCCGTGGCATGTGTAGGGAGAGATCAGAGGCTGGGTCTTCTCCAAAGAGAATAAAAAAGAAAGTAGGCTGCTCGCTGATCGGTGAAATATCTTTAAAGGTTTACAGCGAATTATTCGGTGGTTTGGAGAAAAACATGTGGCGAGACACGTTGGCGATTTGGAGGAGATGTGTTTGGAGAAAAAATATTCGGTGTTTTTAGCGAAAATGTGTCGGCATTTTGGAGAAAACGTTCGGCGTTTTCTGGAGAGAACTGTTCGGAGATTTTGGAGATTTGGAGAACTTTATTCGGCGAAATCGTGGTCGGTGATTTGGAGAAATCGTTCGGTGATTTTGGAGAAAACTGTTCGGCGATTTTTGAGAAAACTGTTTGGCAATTTTGGAGATCGTTATGGAGTATCGTAATGCTCGGCGACCGTACGAGGAAAAAATGGAGACAAATTATAGAGACCAAAACTTTATTCATCATAAAATGGAGAGTAAATATCTGGAGCATTTCAAGGGTAGAAACGTATAAGGTGCTCGATGTGCCATGAGTTTGGAACATCAATCCCATCTAAGTCACATAAGCGATAAGATCTTGGTCGGATGACCTCTTTGACGACGTAGGGCCCTTCCCAAGGGGAAGAAAGCTTGTGCAACCCTTCGGTCTTTTGTTTTCTGCGGAGAACAAGGTCGCCGACGGTGAATGAACGACCTTTTATGTTGCGGTTAAAGTACCTTCGCAGATCTTCTAGATACTTGGCTGTGCGGACGCAGGTGATCAGGCGTTCTTCCTCGGCCCGGTCAATGTCCTCTGTTCGAACAGCCACGGCTTGCTCTTCAACATAATTTTCCACCCTGGGTGCTCGGAAGGCAACATCTGCTGGTAGTATGGCCTCTGAGCCATAGACCAAAAAATATGGAGACACACCGGTACTGTGACTAGCTTGAGTGCGCAGTCCCTAGACCATAGTCGGTAGCTCTTTGAGCCATCTGCCTGGATGCTTTTCTTCTTTCTAATATAGCCTCTTTTTGAGGGCATCAAGGATCATACCATTAGCCTGCTCAACCTAGCCATTAGCTCTAGGATGAGCAACGAAAACGTATTTAACGGAGATGCACCGGTCTTCACAGAAGTCCCAAAAATGATGGCCCGTAAACGTGGTTCCGAGGTCGGTGATAATGCTGTTTGGGAGACCGAACCTGTGTATGATATCTTCAAAGAGGTCGACTACTTTCTTTGTAGTAGCTAAAACGAGTGGTTTGAACTTGATCCACTTGGAGAACTTATCAATGGCAACGTATACATACCGGAAACCTCCTGGCGCTGGCTTGAAAGGCCCAATCATGTCTAGTCCTCAGCATGCGAAAGGCCAAGAAGCTGGGATGGTCTGCAGTTCCTATGCCGGTATGTGTATTTGCTTGGCGAAGAACTGACATCCTTCACAGCGCCGAATGAGGTCTTCTACATCGGAGATGGCCATGGGCCAGTAGAAGCCAGCTCGGAAAGCTTTGCCAACCAGGTTTCTTGAGGCCACGTGATTGCCACAGGAACCAGAATGAATTTTGTGAAGCAGCTTCACTCCTTCGTCTTGAGGGACACACTTCTGCAATACCCCTTCCTTGGCACTCTTCCTCATCAAGTTACTGTCTACCAACACGTAGTGCTTACTTCAGCGGATTAGGCGTTCGGTGTCGGTCTTGTCGGCGGGTACTTCAGAGTTGGTGAGGTACTTGATGAACTACTCCCTCCAATCGGCGACCGGCGAAGGCACCGCAAGTACCAACTGCTCGGCAGGGGGAACCTCCTCAACTTCCTTTTCTTCTTTAATGGATGGCACCAGGAGATCTTGCACGAAGACCCCCGGTGGAACCGCGGTGCGAGATGAACCTATTTTTGAGAACTAGTCGGCTGGTTGATTTTGATCTCATACCATGTGGTGGTACTCGATACCGTAGAACTTCCCTTCAAGCTTCCTGATTTTGGTGCAGTATGCGTCCATCTTCTCACTAGAATAGGACCAGTCTTTGTTGAGCTGGTTAATAACCAGCGTGAAATCCCCGTACACCATAAGTCATTTGACGCCTAGCTTGATAGCTATTCATAGACCATGGAGACATGCTTTGTATTCCACGGCGTTGTTGGAGGCCGGAAAGTGTATCTGGAGGACATAGCAGAGCTTATCTTTGGTCGGCGTAATGAACAGAATGCCCACGCCGACACCACTGATGTTAAGGGCGCTGTCAAAATACATCACCCAGTGCTTGAGGCAAGTGGCGGCAATGGGTTCTTGGATCTCGGTCCACTCAGCAATAAAATCAGCAAGCGCCTGTGACTTAATGGTAGGTCTGCTTCTGAATTCAATGGAGTAAGTGCCGAGCTCAACAACCCAGTTAATGATGTGGCCGTTGGCCTCTTTGTTGCG
Source organism: Miscanthus floridulus (assembly GCF_019320115.1). NCBI lineage: Eukaryota > Viridiplantae > Streptophyta > Magnoliopsida > Poales > Poaceae > Miscanthus > Miscanthus floridulus. The sequence goes on from NC_089587.1 coordinate 18,403,990, forward strand.
GAGAATGTCCCCCAGAGGGAACTCAGTAACCATGGCGATCTTGTAATACTCGAAGTAGTGTCGGAGCTTTCGCGATGTAATCAGAATTGCGTATAACAACTTTTGTACCTGAGGATAACGAGTTTTGGGCACATTAAGCACCTCACTGATGAAGTATACCGGACATTGCACCTTGTAGGCATGCCCGGACTCTTCGCGTTCAACGATAATAGCCGTGCTGACAACGCGAGAAGTGGCGGCGATGTAGATCAGCAGAGTTTCATCTGGCCGTGGCGCTGTCATGATCAGAGGTTTTGTTAAGAACAACTTGAGCTACTCGAAAGCTGTGTCTGCCTCCTCCGACCAGGAAAAATGCTCGGAGGCTTTAAGGAGCTTGAAGAAAGGTAGCCCTTTTTCACCGAGGCATGAGATGAAGCGACTTAACGCAGCCATGCAGCCTATAAGCTTCTGTATATCCTTGACGCATGTCGGCCGCTTCATGTTGGTGATGGCGGAGACCTTGTTAGGGTTTGGTTCGATGCCTCGAGCACTAACGATGTAGCCCAGCAGTATACCAGATGGAACTCCAAAGATGCACTTTGAAGGGTTCAGCTTCCATCGGTATTTGTTCAAGTTGGAGAAAGTTTCTTCAAGGTCGGCGATAAGATTATCGGTGGTTTTGGTCGTGACGACCACATCGTCGATGTAGGCTTCGATGTTGCGGCTGATCTGTTGGTCAAGGCACATATGGATAGCCCTTTGACAGGTTGCCCTAGCGTTTTTGAGTCCGAAGGACATAGTCATGTAGCAGTATGCATCGAAAGGTGTGATGAATGGCGTCTTGACCTGGTCTTCTTCCTTGAGGGAGATCTGATGATAGTCGGAGTAACAGTCTAGAAAGGAGAGCAGTTCACAGCCGGCGATGGAGTCTACAACCTCATCTATCCAAGGCAGGCCAAAGGGGTCTTTAGGACAGTGTTTGTTAAGATCAGTATAATCAACACACATTCTCCATTCTTTATTCTTTTTTTGAACTAGAACAGGATTAGCTAACCAATCTGGATGATACACTTCTTTTATAAATCCGATAGCTAAGAGCCGTTTTATTTCTACCCTAATAGCCTCCTTCTTGTCTGGCGCGAATCGGTGGAGTTTTTGCTTGATCGGTTTGGCGGTCAGCGAGACATTCAAGGAGCACTCGATCTTCTCCCTTGGTACCCCTGGCATGTCTGCAGGTTTCCAAGTGAACACATCGGCGTTGGCACGTAGGAAGGAGAAAAGCGCGCTTTCCTATTTGGGGTCAAGGTGAGCCCCGATCTTCACAGTCTTGGAGGGGTTGTCGAGGCCGAGGCCAACCTCCTTGACTTCCTTGGACTTAGCAGAAGCGCGAGGAAGCTCCAGCTCTGGGATCTCCATGTCATCGGTGGGCGACATCTTGGCTTCGGTGACTACGCTAGCCATCTAGATGGAGAGGTCGGTGGCTTCGGCGACGACGAGACTCTCTGTCTCGCAAGCGTAGGCGACAAAGAGGTTGGCGCGCAGAGATAGGACTCCTGTAGGTGAAGGCATCTTTAACACCAGATACGCATAGTGCGGTACGGCCATGAACTTGGCTAGAGCCGACCGACCAAGTATGGCATGGTAGGTAGTGTCGAAGTCGGCGACGTAGAAGTTGATATGCTCGACGCGGTAATTGCTTGTTGTGCCGTACTGTACTGGTAGGGTAATCTCTCCAAGTGGTCTTTATGCCCTGCCAGGTACCACGCCCTAGAAGGAGGAATCTAAGGGCGTGAGATCTATTGTCCCGAGACCCAACTCTCTTAGGGCCCCAGCGAAGAGTAGGTTCAAAGCGCTCCCACCGTCGACGAGGACTTTTCTGAAGAGTACCTTCTAGACAGTCACATCGAGGACGAGGGGAAAATGCCCTATGTAGGGTATGTCCGCCCACTGGTCAGCCCTACTAAAGGTGATGGGGACCTCAGACCATGGGCGGTAGCTGGGGTTGGCCGTGGTTTCCTCTGAAGCGACGGCGAGCACTCGTCGGGCGGCGAGCTTCCGTTCTCTTCTGCTCTCATTAGAGGCAAGGCCTCCGAAGATGGTGGCGACCACCTTGTCATGATCCTGGAAGGCATTGTTATTGCCCCTAGTGGTCGAAGGCCTCTGTTCCTGTTGGCATCGTCATCTAGCTTCTTGTCCTGGAACTCCTTGGCCAAGCCAAGGCAGTCTTTCATCTTATGTTTTGCGTTCTTGTGGAGAGGGCAAGGACCGTCAAGGATCTTCTTATATTGCTTGTCGTAGTTCCGCTTGGTGCGAGGCTCATTGATAGTACCAACGAAGTGGTCTGACCGGCGGTGATGATTTTGACCAGGCTTGAACCCTTCTGGCCGATCACGGCTGCTATCCCGGTTGGAACCGCGATCATCGTAGCGGCGGTCGCTGTGGCGTCGGTTATTAGGGTGGTCATCGTAGCGGTGAGGCGGGTGATTTGTGACCGTATCTTCGTTGAAACGCACCTCTGCTTCCTCAACATCAGCGTACTGGTTGGCGGTCGTGATCATCTCGCCGATGCCTGTAGGCGGCTTACGATTGAACTTGGACCAAAGCTCGCGGTGGTGAAGTCCTCAGACAAAGGCAGTGATGACCTCAACTTCCGTAATGTTGGGAATAGAATTCCTCATCTCGGAGAAGTGTCTGATATAGCTGCGAAGGAGCTCAGATGGCTTTTGGGTGATGCGGTTGAGATCATGCTTGGTTCCCGGACGCGTACATGTAGCCATGTAGTTGTCGGTGAAAACTTTCTTCAGCTCTTCCCAAGATGCGATGGAGTCCAGGGCGAGGCTTGTGAACCAACTCATGGCGGCTGGCGTGAGCATGACAGGGAGGTAATTCACCATGACATTAGTGTTGCCTCCGACGGCGTGAACTGCTGTGGCGTAAGCCTGCAGCCACTGGGTTGGGTTCATCCTTCCTTCATAGGGCTCGACCCTAGTGATTTTAAAACCATGTGGCCACTGGAGTGTTCAGAGTGCCCTGGTGAATGCTAGAGGTCCCTCAGGATTGCCGGCTCCATCATCTGCGACGTTGCCGGTGGCGATCGGCTCCAGAGCTGAGTCCGGGTTACCGTACTCTCGCTCGTACTCTTGGCGGTGGCGTACTTCATCTTCATGGCGACCAAAGCAACGCTGCTCGATACGCCGTCGTGCATCCCGAAGATTGCTGAGGTGCACTCGAGCGTCCTGTTCGACCTCCTGGTTGTGCTGGCGATGGTGCTTAGTGTGGTGGCCCCCAACTCCACCATGGAGGGGTAGTGACTGGTCGGCAAAATGGCTTTGGCTAGGGCAGCGATTGGATCTAGGCGTAGCTGATCGATGAATCGTGCTTGTCAAGCACGAAGGTCTTTGGTCCTGGCAGATATCGTTGACTTGATAGTGCGCCGCTTTTAGCATGGCAGCGACCTTGGTGACCTTGGGAGTTTGCAGGAGCTGGGCGAGCTCATTGGTAGCTATGGCCAGGTTAGCACTTGGAGTTTTGTAGACGTCGTGACCGTCGACACGGAGAAAATCTTCGTCAAGGTTGCGATGAAGTGGCCTCCCTTACGAGTTGAATTGGTTGTCATGAGCGGCCTCAGCCATCACGAGGGCGCGCTCGTTTTCGCGGCACTGCGCGCGGTTGACGTTCCTATTTTCATGAGCGACGCGTTCCTCATCAGTTTCGCTGTTCCGAGGAGAGCTATCGACACTGACGTTGAAGATGGCACCACCCCAAAAAGGCGGGAGAGGAGGTTGCTCAGTGAAGGTTTCGGCAAGGGTCTCCGTGGAGCCCTAAGATTCGGAGTCCAGACTTTCCTCCAAGATGGTTTGGAGGGATGCTCTAGGGCATCGGCTGGCGTGCAGCATGTTGACCATCGGCAGGAGCTGGTCGGTGAGAGGATGGATATCCCCCACCTGATCAGCGAATTTGGCCCTTAGGGCGTCTTGGTACGTGGCGGCGGTGTTGGCGAGCCCGAATGGTAGGGCCGTAACCCTCAGAGTTTGCCGAGCAGCTTCTGATAGATCTGGATTAGAGAGTGGTCGGTGCCGAACGAAAGTGTCCAGAGCTGATTCGGTAATGGAGAGGCAATCGGCGAGCTTCAGGCCGACCCGATCGATGGATTCGATCAGATCGTCATTGTTGATGTGCCTCCTCTAGTAACAAGGAAGCGAACGGCGAGTCGTTGATGAAGGTGACCTTAGAAGTGGATCCAAGATCGGATCTGTAGTTACAGGTGCGAGGGTGGTCGGCACAGAACGGATCTGGACCGGCTCGAGGAGCTCTTCGACTCCGTGGGCGTTGATGACCCATGAGATGGATCCGACCATGAAGATTTGGCCGGGCTGTGGGAGGGACAAAGAGCCTACAGAAAAAGCCATCTTGTTCGATGAGGAAATAGCACGCTAGCCCCTACCTAGCGCGCCAACTATCGATAGAATATCGTTGGCAGTTCTCCGAGGGGTATCCCACGAAGGTAGATTGATCGGTAGAGGAGCGCGAGATCAAGAACAAGAAAGCAACAGAGACACATGAGTTAGATGGGTCCAGGCCATCAGTATGATGTAATACCCTACTCCTGTGGTCTGTTGGTTGGTATTAGCTATCGTATGATATGCCGTGATTTTAGAGGGGGTCCCTGCCCGCCTTATATAGTCCGAGAGGCAGGGTTACAAGTCGGTTAGATCTGAGAGATAACCAGAAAGTAATAACTGATTACAGGAATCTTGGGATCATATATATCCTAACAGATCTTGTAGTATCTTTAGGATATCTTCCCGATGTCTTGCGAAAGGCGCCGAGCAGAGTCGTGCCTCGCAAGGCTTCTTGTGGGCTGGGCCACCCCTAGGGGCGCAACCCATGTGGTCTCCCATGGGTATCCGGGGTCATACCCCCCACACCGATCGACTCAAACTGGACGTAGGGCACGTTGCCTGAACCAGTATAAATCCTATGTCATTGAGTGCTAGGCCACCTCTGATCACAACGTATGGCAAAACTACAAATATATACTTGTTGGTCACTTTCTACACTGACAATTGGCGCCGTCTGTGGGGAAGATGCTACACGTTCAACACTTTTTAGTCATCGGATGGCCCACTTTTCTGCCACCTTCGCCATGGCGGGCTTAGGCGATACGACTCGTTTCAGCTCACTCGAGTTTCCCGCTCTCCCACCTGTTGGGATGTGGGTTCCACCCGTCTCCAAGCCATCCTAGGCCTTCCTCTTTGGAAGCCTAGACTTCGTCGCCGATCGGCCTGGCGTACTACACCTCCACAAGGAGGCACTCTTTCCGCCGCCCATCGGAGGGGCACCCTCCATTGGCTCTAGGACGTACGACGACTTCAACGACGAGGCATCTGCGCTTCATTTCAAGCAAACTCTCTGCTCAAACCCCATTGAAAGTAATGTACATACTGTTATCCACTTACTATTCTCTATCTTCCGCTGATTACCCGAAGGGACCCCATTGTCCCTGTCGTGACCGCCATACGACCGGTTCCCCTATGGCCTCACATCTCCCGTGGACGCATACGCCCGGGGGCTTCGAAAGATGCCGGCGCCACCCCCTCTCACGTCCGAATTCATGGGGATGGCAAGCTATGCTCCCACCTGTTTCCTCACCCTCATGGATGACGATGTTGAGAGTGATGGCTCCAGCATCGGTGATGTGGCGCCTAGCCATCGTCCATCCAGGGAGTGCACAATGGCAGATGCTCCAGGACAGCCACCAGTGGTAACTAAGTCTTTACAGACTCACTTCACTCTAGACCCTCGTGCGGAGACCCATGAGCTCACACGAGAGCATGGCGAGGAGCTACAACAATAGCGGCTGATCCAGCCGCTAATTGTGCTAGTACGCTTGGCGCACCACATTGCGCCCCGTGCGCATTAATCGGCGAGTGGTGCCCGAGGTCACGCCCGTCGGGTCCAGCGTAACACCATGGACAGGGGGGAATGATCCCCCATAGTTCACTCGGGCCAATCAGAACATCGCCACTGCGGCAATGCCTCTGCGTGGCCTTCCCGAGCCGAACAACCCCTAGGAACAGGCGATCCATCGGAACATACGGGCACTAGTGGAGACCACCACCGTTCAACAAGCGGAGAGCTCCACATCGTGACACCGACTCGTAGCCTCTCTCCCCACTAGGGGAGTGGGGACGCACCAGACGAATCGCTCCACCCGCTCACCGCTATAGCCGCCAAGCATGGCACAAGAGGCCACATCTGCACCTCGTCTTGACTTGGTGACTGCTCCGCACCGACTGCCTATACACGAGTGGCTTGGGCTGAACTAAGACGCTCGCAGCAGCAACCGGAGTCCTAGCCCGGATGGCCCGAGACCACAAACCTTTGTCCAACGCCTGCAGCGAGCATCGCTCCCACCGCGCTCCAACGGAGGCTGAGGCAAAGGCAAGGCCAAGCACCTAGATCAGGGCAAGGGCCCCTCCATGTAGAAGGGAAAAAAGAACAGAAAAGATCGCCGCCGACCGGCCAACTCCGCGTTGGTCGCCACAGCTGATCACACAGGCAAGCAGCCCCAGCAGGACCTTCCGAGCCACTTTCATGAGCTCATGGAGAGCCCGTGCACCAACCACACCTATCTCGTCAAACATTTCTACAAGGACTATGAGCTCCTCAAACGTTTCCTATGACAGGCTGGCGGGCTAAAGGAAGGAGATGGCAAAGAGGCGGCAGCCAAGAAAGGAGGCACGATGGGCAAGGACGGAAACGGCTTCCCCGACCCTGAGGAATGCAACATGATCTTTGGTGGATCTGATGCCATCTGGTCCAAGCGCTAGCACAAGGTGCGCTATAGGGAGGCATGTGCCGCTGAGACAGCCATCCCCTCCTTCCTCAGCTGGTCGAAATCTTTGGTCACCTTCGATCAGAGGGACCATCCCTCCCATGTCATGAGACCAGGACGTTACATGCTCATCGTTGACCCCATCATTCGTAATAAGCGCCTCACCAAGGTGCTGATGGACGGACACAGCGGCCTCAACATCCTCTACGTTGACACCCTCGATGCCATGCACATCCCCTGGTCGGAACTCTGCCTGGCGGGCTCTCCCTTCCACAGGGTGATCCTGGGAGCGCAGGCATACCCGCTCAGGTAGATTGACCTACCCATCATGTTTGGCAACCGCGCCAACTTCTGCTCGGAGGTCTTCACCTTTGACGTGGTAGACTTTCTATGGTCCTACCACGCCATCTTGGGGCGGCCATGCTACGCCAAATTTATGGCAATCCACAACTACACCTACCTCAAGCTAAAGATGTTGGGACCAAGTGGTGTCATCACCATGAGCAGCGCCTTCTCGCACGCCTTCACGTGCAACCGCGAGCATTTTGAGCTCGCCACAGCGGTCGTCAACTCGTCCGAGCTCCCACGGCTTGGGGAATCGTTGATCCCGATAGTCCCAGACTGCAACAAACCAACCTCCTCGATGGCCTTCCATCCGCTCGAGGAAACCACAGCGGTGGGAATCGACCTCGCTGACCCAGCCAAGACGGTGCGGATCAGGACCCAGCTCCCGGCCAAATAGGAATGTGAGCTCGTCGACTTCCTACACACCAATTGTGATGTCTTCGCATGGCAGCCCTTTGACATACCGGGCATACCACAATAGGTCACCGAGCATGCACTGTGCCTCATCTCGGGCTCAAAGCCTACCAAGCAATGCCTATGTCGTTTCGACGATGAAAGGCGTAGAGCCATAGGCGAAGAGATCGCCAAACTCCTGGCAGCTGGATTTATTAGAGAGGTATTCCACTCCGACTGGCTTGCCAATCTCGTTCTTGTTAAAAAGAAGACCAGGAAATAGAAAAATGTGCATTGATTGTACTGGCCTCAATAAGGCATGTCCAAAGGATCATTTTCCTTTGCCGTGCATAGACCAGATAGTCGACTCCACCTCGGGTTGTAAGATCCTCTCCTTTCTGGATGCCTACTCAGGCTATCACCAGATCATGATGAAAGAGTCCGATTAGCTCGTGACCTCATTCATCACCCCGTATGGTTCATACTACTATGTAACCATGCCTTTTGGCCTGAAGAACGCTGGCGCCACCTACCAAAGGTGCATGCAGCAATGCTTCGCCAACCAAATCGACCTGCTCTATCAGCCTAATCAAGCCGAGCGGCCAAGACCAACGATCACCATCTATGTTGATGACATAGTGATCAAAACGACTCGAGCTTACGACCTGATCGCAAATTTGGCTACAATATTCGTGAACCTCTGAAGGTTCAACATCAGATTGAATCCTGAGAAATGTGTTTTCGGGGTTCCAAAGGGGAAGCTACTAGGATACATTGTGTCCGAGCACGGCATCGAGGCCAACCCAAAAAAATCATGGCCATTTCCAACATGGGCCCCATACGCAACGTCAAGGGCATGCAAAGGCTTGTCGGCTGTCTGGCCACTCTGAGCCGGTTCATCTCTCGGCTCGATGAACGAGGGATGCCACTCTATAGGCTCCTCAAAAAGACGAACGCCTTTGTCTAGACTGAGGAAGCTCAGTAGGCTCTAGAGAGTCTCAAAGCATCCCTGACATCGGCCCTAATCCTCATCGCTCTCGAACGAGAACCCCTCCTCCTCTACATCACAGCCAGCAACCATGTGGTAAGCGCCGCCCTGATAGTTAAAAGGGAGGAACCGGGACACCACCTTAAGGTCCAGCGGCCCGTATACTTTGTCAGGGAGGTACTCATCGAACCCAAGGTCTGGTACCCCCAGGTGTAGAAGCTCCTATACACCATACTAATGGTGACCCAGAAGCTCCTGCACTACTTCACTGACCACGAAGTCACGGTCGTCACTTCATACCCACTCAGAGACATCATCCGCAACCGCGATGCCATGGGACAGATCTCTAAGTGGGCACTCGAACTCATGGGCCATGACATCAGGTATATCCCCTGTACCTCTATTAAGTCTCAAGCTCTCGCGGATTTTGTTGCCGAATGGACGGAGGTCCAGCTACCGACCCTAGACGTCACCCACGAGTATTAGACAATGTACTTCGATGGGTCTGTCAGGGCACCTAGATCGAGGGCTGGAGTGGTTCTGATCTCCCTAGATGGGAGTAGGCTCCGCTATGCCATCCGCCTCCACTTTTTATCCTCGAACAACGCCACAGAGTATGAGGCCCTCATCAATGCACTATGTATCGCCATCAAACTTGGCGCTACATGACTCTACGTTTGTGGCGACTCAAAGCTTGTCGTTGATTAGGTCATGAAGGAGTCCTCCTACAAAAGCCCCCTCATGGCGGCATACTATTAAGAGGTGCGCAAGCTCGAGGACAAATTCTAGGGAATCAAGCTGCATCACGTCCCCTAAAAGGACAACGATGCCACCAATTTTCTCGCAAAATTGGCCACTAGGCGGGATCCATCCCCGAGCGAAGTCTTTATCAATGATCTCCATGAGTCATCCGCCCACGTCCTAGAAGGTCTAATCCAGACATGCCTCGATGCCAAGCCGGCGCTTGGGGGCTCTGACCCCGATGCCAAGCCGGCGCTCGAGGGCTCCAACCCCAGCACCTCTATGACAACGTCACCTACTGACATTGCCGTATTAGCACTCGATCAAACCGACTAGCGAGCGTCGCTACTCGCCTACCTCCTCAAGGAGGTTCTCCCACCCAAAAGGACTGAAGCCCGATGGATTGCTCGATGCGCCAAGACCTTCGTCACGCTCGATGACGAACTCTACAAACAGAGTCCATCGAGGGTACTCATGAAGTGCATTTGCACCAACCAGGGGAAGCAGCTCCTCCTCGAGGTCCATGCCAGGATCTACGAACATCACATGGCCCTAAGGTCGCTGGTCGGAAAAGCCTTCCGCCAAGGTTTTTACTGGCCTACCGCACTACGAGATGCAGAGGAGGTCATCCGTAGGTGTGAGGGATGCTAATTCTATGCTCGACAAACTCATTTGCTGGCATAGGAACTTCAAACCATCCCTATCACCTAGCCATTCATGGTCTGGGGCCTCGACATGGTAGGACCCCTCAAAAAGGGCCTGGGTGACTTCACTCACCTACTCGTAGCAGTCGATAAGTTCACCAAGTGGATAGAGGCCAAGCCCATCACCAACATCCGCTCTAAAGAGGTGGTCAAATTCTTCCTTGACATCATCTACTGATTTGGTGTTCCTAACTGTATCATCACTGACCACGGGACTAACTTCATTGGAAAGAAGTTCCTAGACTTTAGTGATGGATACTAAATCAGGATCGACTGGCCCTCGGTTGGACATCCACGAACTAACGGTCAGGTCGAGTGTGCCAATGGCATGGTCCTCCAAGAACTTAAGTCACGCATCTTTGATCGACTCAACAAGTACACCGGGCGATGGTTTGCAAAGGTCCCAGCGATCCTCTGAAGCCTGAGAATGACCCCAAACCGATCCATAGGGTTCACACCCTTCTTCCTGGCCTACGGAGCTGAGGTAGTGCTACCCTCTGACCTCGACCATGGCGCCCCAAGAGTGAAGGCTTTCGACCACGACCGAGCTGTGGAGGCTCAACAAGACATAGTCGACCTGCTCGAAGAGGCCCGCGAGATGACCATCATCCGCTCCACTCGCTACCACCAAACCCTCTGTAGGCACCATGAAAGGAAGATCAAAGGGAGGATACTCGAAGTCGAGGATCTCGTACTCTAGAGGACCCAATCAACAAAGGAAAAACATAAACTCTCTCCACCATGGGAAGGGCCCTATACGGTAACCGAAGTAATCTGACAGGGCACCTACCGACTGAAGGACGACAACAGCAACGTTCTCACCAACACTTGGAACATTGAACAGCTATGTCGTTTTTCCACCTAAATTTGGTCTTACCGCTTTTTAGTCAACACTTACTCCTGTAAAGCACCCCAGCCTGAACATTTTTAGACCGGGTTGCTTAGGGGCTCCATGAGGGTACAATACTACCTCTCTTTTTTACTATCACATGGTAACAACTTTGTCCCCGAACGAAAGCGCATTCCATTCCTTTGATTGCCTTACGTGACTCTGTTCTTACTCCCAACTGAACGCACCCCGCCATGACCTACGGTTACGAGCAGCCAAGCCCCACGGACCATGCCCAGGTTCTTAATAGCTGTAGCCTACGGAACTAACAGGCAGGTGTAAAAAAGAAAGGATAAAAACAAAAGTTATGCCAAGATAAAAAAACAAGGAACAGATAGTGGTTCTATCACAAGAACAGAACTGATAGATTCATTGATACAAAAACTATTCACACAGGGGCTCACCCATAACTATTACATTTTCTAACTACTTCTAATCCAAATACTACTGTGGCCCCTCGACGACATCACCTGACGCCAAAGGAGAGACCACGACACACGCCGCCAGACGTAACCACCGCTATAGGGGCCCCGCCCGGTTCTGTTCCCTTGACTTCAGCAAGTGCAACGGGTACCTCAAGGGACACGCCCAATTCTGTCCCCTCGACTTCGGCGAGCGCAACGAGTTCCTCAAGGGCGTCACACCCATAGATGCTCAGCAAAAGAGCATGGAGCTCCTGACCTTCTCATGCAGTCGAGGCAGCTCCAGGGCAAGGACGCTGCTACCGAGGTATGGCTGCCATGGCTAGAAGAGATCTCATCAAACTTTATGAATTTGCCAACCTGAGCAGCTGCAGGCGTGGAACCCTCTACCGACACGATCCAGGGTAACTTCCCCTTCGACAAGGCTCGCCTGGTGAAGATCCACCGGAGAAAATCCACACACGGCTCCATCCCAAAAAGGGCCTCACAGATGAATCTAGCACGCCACCCCCTTCAGCGGAAGCTACCCCTTCTTAGGCAAAGATGGCCAGCACCGCCCCGAGCAGCCTCCAGCTCGACATCATGCTCTGGATTCATGAAAGGATCTGTAAGTCCTCCCCCTCGCTTACCATCTCTCTCACTTAGGAATTGCCACGGCATACAGGCACTCTCGGTGAGGAGAAAGAAGGAGGAGAGACAATAGTTGGAGAACAGGCAAAGGACTATGATGGAGAGCCCTCTCCCTCCCCCTATTTAAGGTGAAAACACAATAGTTGAAGAGGGGCAAAAGATCAAAGCGAAAAACTCTCTCCCTTTCCCCATTCAATGTGGATGCGAAATGATGGGATGCACCCTAACCGATGGGACGCACACTGACCGATGGAACAATGCCTGGTCAGATAGAACGCTGCCTGGTAAGATAGGACGTCGCCTGGGTATGGCCCACCACTATCGCACATCGGGCGCGAAAACCAAAGCGTCACCACTCGCAAGCAGCTCTCCGCCTTCCTAGGCGGGACTTGGAAAAAACCCAAAACGAGATCTCCGCCAGGAGAGACCGTCGAGCTTCCTAAGTTGATCGAATAGCTTAGGAAAAATACCGAGAGACATGTAAGGAGCAAAGGGGCGCCCCATATAGGCCACGCCAACTCCGTCACGAATGACGAGCACGGGTCCCGGTCGGACATTTCTGATTGGAGCTCTTCAAACCCCATCACTCGAGTCATCAAGATAACAATATCGACCCCCGCTATTTCTTTATAATCATTTCATACATCCATACACGCATTCATTCCATACGCCCGTGCCCTTCGGACGATTCAGGCCCTGAACCGCCCGAGGGCTCGAGAACTAAAGCATCACACGTGTAGCGAAATGCATCACAACGCTCCGTGTTGCGAAACGAAGCGGCAGTTGCCTCATTCGACATGAGCAACGATCAACTAGGGTTCAAAGGCCTGCAAACAAAGGGCTCGGGGCCACCCCACGTCAAACAGAGCCAGGGGAGAAAATGCAGATGAGCCCCGTGCGGCCCTCGCCCAGTTGCCCCAAAGCAGACAGGGTCATCTCAACCTTCTCGTTCGATCCTAAACCTCTTGCCAAGCCCAGAGAACCTCCATCGAGGGGAGGCTAGTAGGTCACCCGGGTCGGTCTCCGGAACGATCCAGGCATCTACCGGGTTGCAGGTAAAGGAGTAGTGGAATGTCACAAGAGGGCTATGCCGACCCTGTTATGAACGACGGACCCAGATTCCACTCGATCATACCCATTAGCGAACTCACCGAGCACGTCACTCAAGCCTGAGTGATCGTGGCAAGCGACAAAGCTCAGCCCCTCTAGTTGTGAGAAACCGAGGATGGGATAACGCACACAACTCAAACCGACCCCTACCAAAGCTCAACGGGTCTCGGGGGCTCAAGACACTCAAAACACCTGGGTCTATGACCCCGAACTCACCCCATCCATCAGCTACGCTTCGACTGCACACCAAACGCCTAGGTCTACGACCCCAAACTCGCCCCATCCATCAGCTACGCTTCGACTACACACCAAACGCCTAGGTCTGCAACCCCGAACTCGCCCCATCCATCGGCTATGCTTCAACTGCACACCAAACGTCTACATCTATGATCTTGAACTTGCCCCATTAGGATCCACGAGCTCCGGCTCGCCCGATCCCTAAACTAACTGACTGGCTGCCTCGGCTATGCGGGCTGCACTGAGGCCAGGATCCACGACTCTGACTAGCCCGATCCCATAGCACGCATCGACGCCAGGACCCGTGAGCTCCATCTCGTCCAATCCTTAAAACTAACTACCTCGCCCGATCCCACGGCGCGCACCGACACCAGGATCTGCGAGCTCCGTCTCACCCGATCCCTAAAACTAAACCGCCTCAACTGCGCAACGATGCCTTGGTTAAACGACTCCATCTCGACTAAAAAACATGCACACACACCATCTAACAAACACCCCCAAACGATTCTACCTGAATCGCCCGGGGGCTCGGGGGCTACACCCGCGGGTGCGCTCGCGTGCACCCGCTAATAAGACAAAAACCTCCCCCACTAGCAACACGAAAACCCCCCAGACGATTCCACCTGAATTGCACGAGGGCTACACCCGTGGGTGCGCTCGCGTGCACCCGCCGTCAAGACAAAAATCCCTAGACGATTCTACCCGAATCGCCCAAGGGCTTGGAGGCTCCTGTCGGGTTCATAAACCCAGGGTCCCTCGCAGACCGGCTTCCAAATAATGGCTCGGCCCAAGCAGACGACACACAACTTATGGGCCGGCCCAAGTATCTAAGCAACAGGCTAGAAGGGCAATCCAATCACCGATCAGAAGGTCTGGCCGAGGAGGAGCGGCGCCCATTTTCTGACTCTGGCCCACCGTTCCGACCAGAGCGCTCGCTTCGGTCTCCAGCCCGCCTCCAGACGACCTCCGACCAGATGGCCTGGCCAAAACACTACTTCCGACTCCAACCCCATGCCTCCGACCGAGGATGCACCAAAACCCTGCTCACTGCTCTTCTCCGACTAGCACGATTAGAGCCGACTGGGACCAACCGACCGGGGACGCCCGCTCGGTAAGGACCAGGAAACGGATGGAGAAAGTAAGGCAAGGCACACAAGTCAAACCACAATACCGAGGTCCATACCCTGTACACCTATGGAAACAGTACTCTGCAACCTCCCTGGCGTGGCAGAGCCCAAGTAGAGTTGTAGGCGTCGATATTTTCTCCTATAGTGTTGTGGGCGCCATTAACTCCCATATGGTAAGGCTCCCCCCACATGCCTCTGGGCATCGATAGTGTTGTGGGCGCTGGCATTTACCGTACCAGGCGAACATGGTAAAAACCCCTTGCATGCCTCCAGGAATCAACAGTATGGCAGGCGCCGACATCTGCCATACCCGAAGAAAGCAACTCAACCTCCCACGTGCATCTGACATCCAACAGTGTTGTGGGCGCCTACCATCATCATGTACCCATTGTCGTGGGCAACAAGGCTCAGCAGCAAACATACTCCTTCCCTCTCACTTGTAAGGCCATCCCCTTCATCTATAAAAGGGGATGCGCTCTCTTCCAACATTTAGATTCATGAGATCGATCAAGTTCACTAGTTCACAACCATAGAACCGCCAGGTTTGAACCTTAAGCACATGCTTGATCACTTAGGTCATAGCGAGGCTCCCGTCACTCTTGGCCCTTCCGACCAGAGTTCGACCAGACCTCTTGTACCCCCATCTTTCTCCTTCTCGTTTGCAACCCCACTGCAAACTTCACCTGGGCTCAGAAATAAAGTCACCAAACGACTCAAACTGGACGTAGAGCACGTTGCCTGAACCAGTATAAACCCTATGTCATTGAGTGCTAGGCCACCTCTGATAACAACGTATGGCAAAACTACAAATATTTACTTGTTGGTCACTTTCTGCCCCGACACCAGCCTAATTTTATCTACTATATTTTCATATATTTACATAATCCCTCAAAAGTCACTCTACCGAACTTTCACACTAACTACAACATATTGTTATCACGGCTACTTTCTCTGTGTTGATTGCATTGCTATTTCGGTCTATATTCCTCGACGACCCTGACTAGGTTAACCTTGGTATCGTCCCCTTTCATAACGATTGCTTCAATGTATCTCCGTCATTACCATAGTGCCTCTTTTGCGCCTGTAGCTTCATGTGCAACCGCTACGACATAGGCTACCTTGATTGCTACGCTAACCACGGCTATCTCTAACATGCATTTTTTATCATGGCTATTTTGCCTCCACGCTCGCCTATCTCCACATCTAGACTAAGGGCTACCGTCTTACTTTAGCACTCCAACCACACATCTGTGATGCATCAACCGTTATAACGAGAGGATGTATCCTCGTCGACTTACAACCTTTAGCTTCTTCTCTAGTTTCATTGTTTATGCTGCTCCCGCTGTGATTGTCCCCTAAGCAATGTGTTTCTATGTATATCTACCCACAAGGCTCAAAAATACAATTAACAATTCCACCAATTGGCTCACTCCTACACTGCTACACATACGCCTAAAAGCCATCAGTCGTTGTTCTTTAATAAGAAAACTTTGTTTCATTTGTTGATTACTAACCAAAGCCCAAACTATCTTTAGCTTGTCCACTAAAATTTTCTTGCACAAGCTCGCTACAACGAGAGCTAGTACATGCACATCCTCTCTAAAGGCTTTGGCACAAATAATATGGAGCTCAATGCGCTCCCAAGGTGTTCCTTCTTATCGAGACACCTATCAATTCTCTCGCTCGCTCTGTACCCCTAGCCCGTAACACGGGCACACGGCGATGGCAGCCGCTCGTGCCTACTTTTTCTAGAAATGCTATACAACACACATACGTTTTAGCACAAAAAAAACACATGATTTTTTTTTGTATCTATGACGTCTAGGGCCCACATGTCATAACCGACGTGCATGGAGACCCCACGCCCGTGCCACCCTGGCCTGCTACTCGCGCTGCTTCCCTACTACTTCCTGCTGCCCCGCGTGGCCCCGCAGTCCTCCCAGCCGATGGCGGACGAGGCGCAGCTGCTGCTCCAGATCAAGCGCGCGTGGGGGCGCCCCGCTCGTGCTCGCTGGATGGAACACCTCGGCCACGGGCGCACGCTGCGCGTGGCCATATATGACGTCTAGGGCCCGCACCGGCCATGGCAGTGGCGGTGGCAGCGGCGGCGGTGGCGGCGGCGGTGGATCCGGCTCCAGGTAGGTCTCTCCTCCTCCTCCTCTATGATCTGTGATTTGTCTTTCCATATAAAAAATTATTTCTTGTGATCTATGATCTGTGGATCTGTGATCTTATGATTTGTGATTGTCTGGAGGTAGAAGAATGTTGGAGGCTGGAGGTAGAAGAAAGGTGTAAGCTGTTGAAACTTAATCCTATAGTGAAAAAAAATCATGTGCTGAAACTGCATACAACACATAGTTGTATAGTAGGCACACTTTTTTTTCTCCTATACGCAACCAGCACGGCAGCACGGACCGCACTGCCGCCGTACGACGACATGCCGGCCGACGACGCTGCGGAGTGGCAAACTCGTAGATATCTCGCGAAAGCAGTCTCGAAAGATACAGCAATCTTCTTTCCACTCCGGACTCCATTGGTTATGTAGAACGTGCATTTTTCATGCTGTTATGGCCCTGGGGGGGAAAAACACGGCAGCAAATTTCAGAGGTTTGCATCCGGACCTCGTTTTCAAAACTTTTTCAGGTACAGCAATTAACAAGTCGGCCTAAAAATTGTACGAACTCTGTTCCTGTTGATTGTGCTGTGCAGAGCAGAGGTAGCGAATATGTAGATCTGAGCCTCGTCAGCACGTGGGTCCAAGTAATTAAAGCGCTCTGTGATCCACGACGATGAAACGTCAAAACTTTTCCTGAAATTCACCAAAGAAAATGAGACCCGATGGCTCCAGAAAAGCAATGCAAATTTTTCTTTGAAACATCGTCGTCCGGTGGAAAAAAGCCAGTGAACTGAGCCACTAGCTCCCTCCAGTGATCGTTGTCAACTATACCTGCCACTGGAAGTCGCCCCAACCGAAGACCAAAGATAGCCTTCACGTCCTGCATGGTCAAGGTTATCTCGCCGTAAGGTAGGTGGAACGTGTGGGTCTCAGGCCTCCACCTGTTATAAGAATAGAACTACTGTTAATTGTCTCAAATTTATTATAAGAATGTTTATGTACAATAAAGGCACTCGCATCTGTCTACAACTGTAGTAAGTAGTGCTGGGTCAAGGGGCGGAAGACCATAGTTAACAATACGGACAAGCTCGAGTAAGCCGGCACGCCGTATGTACGGCACGTAACGCTCGTCCCACTGGTGCGCTCTGGTGTGCGTGCAAAGCCTCAAAGGAGGCAAGGGCACCTCTGCGTTTGTGTCACTCAAGATGTGTGCTCAGTGCGGGTCGTCGTACTCCACCTCAAGAAGGGAGTACAACGGGTGCTGCGTGGGAGAGGTCATCCTGTTACAAATTGATAAACAAAGGGTTAGAGTATTCAAATTAACAATATTCAAATTAACATTATGTAGCATTACAAAATTTGAACTACTTGTTATGCAATAGGAACATAGTATAAAAGCACATGTATATATTCAAAGTAACATTAACAGATATATTAAACAACTTCATTAGGAAAATAAGCAACTTCTATGTATGGATCTGTTGTCCACCCGTGTTTCTTATTAAATTATTACAATAGCTTGTCTACATCTGCTAGAGCAGCTCATTATAATTTTAAACTAGGGATGAGTAGCCCAGTATAAGATGAATTGATTGAGAACTATCATGTGTGTCATACTTAGTCATATACTCTATACTAATATGTCTAAAAATACAAGCTGTCTACTTTTTTCGCACAATGCTATGATGGACTCATAGCAGTACGATATCGACAATGTTGTGCATGATTTTAGAGGTTCTAGTACTTTCAATATATGCTTGAGGAAAATGATCATTTGGATTAATATTTCCATGTAAGGAAACAAGCATATAGCAATTTAAATCATAAAAACTCAACCAACCAAATTTGTCGCTATATATATGTATGTCTAGTGCACAAAAAACACATAAATAGATTTATATTTCACGTGTCTTTTAATTAGACATTTGTTTTCGCTATAATTAATAATACATTGTAAGAAAATTAACAATTTAAGTATATAAATAATAATACAATGTAAGATAAATTAATGGCTAAAGTATATTTTAAAATAATCTCTTAATCTAATGGCTAACGATTAATATAAAGGGGTAGTGAAGGTATGAGGGTTTTGATTATGAAGAAGTAGGCACCAAATTTCACCTCAGCGAGGGTTGAACTGCAGTGAGGGCGTCCGTGTCGCGCCGGCGTGCGTGGCGCGGCAGGCGCGACGACGGCGGCGCTGCGGGAAGGAGGGCAGGCAGGAGGGAGGGCGG
This sequence comes from Miscanthus floridulus, assembly GCF_019320115.1. Classification (NCBI taxonomy): domain Eukaryota; kingdom Viridiplantae; phylum Streptophyta; class Magnoliopsida; order Poales; family Poaceae; genus Miscanthus; species Miscanthus floridulus. The sequence goes on from NC_089587.1 coordinate 18,422,743, forward strand.
GCGGCTCGCGGGCAGGCGGGAGGAAGGGCGGCTTGCGGGCGTTATTTATCTGGTCCTGCCGCGCCAAAATCGGTGGCGCGGCAGACCCTGCCACGTCACCGATCAGCGCCCCGGTGGTCACCACGTCACCCCTTTCGCCGCGCCACCATGCATGGCGCGGCACAGGCTTTTCGCCGCGCCATGGTAATAGGCACGTCCAAAAGTGTTAGTTTAAAAAAAATAAAATAGTGTTAGATTTAAAATTAGTTTACAAAAAAAATATTAAAAATAAAAAAAATCGAGATGGGGAGAGGGGAGGGGGGAGGGGGACAAAACACGGCAGCAAATTTCAGAGGTCTCCTGCATCCGGACCTCGTTTTCAAAACTTTTTTCAGGTACCGTAATTAACAAGTTGGCCTGAAAATTGTACTAACTCTGTTCCTGTTGATTGTGCTGTGTATAGCAGAGGAACCCTTTTCTTCTTGCCGTCAAAGCATAGGTTCCCCCAGTCCCCAACTAAAGATGGCAATGGGGACCTTATATCCGATACCTGACGGATATTCGATCCATTAGAGGGCGGGGATGGGATCATATCTTTACCCGCGGGCATCTAAATGGGCAAGAATCCATCCCCGACGGGTATAGCGGGTACGAAAACGTTCCCTGTTTACCCGTCCCCGTTACCCGTTGGGGAACCCGACTATTTAAGCTGCCATGCGAGTATTAGGCCTAAAGAAGCTCAACATAGGTATTTTGGCCCAAATTTGAACAATCATATTTATAGTTTGTGTGTTCTAGGAACCCTAGTTCAATTTTTCCTCACCATCTCCGTCAGCAGCATAAGCACGCCTGCCTCACGAGCGCTCGTGCCCCTCGCTTCGTCAGTTCGGTCTCTCTGCCACCTTTGCTCATCCTCCTCGCAACCTCGCTTCTTCTCCTCGGCATCTCCGAGACTCCGACACTTATACCCGGGTGAAGAAGAAACGTCTCCGATTGCAAAGCTGCGACCCAAAGTGTCCTTGTTTATCGGGTATGCAGTACCCGTCGGATATCTGTTACCCGACCGATGCCCGACGGGTACGGAGATGGGCAAGAATCTATACCCGAGACAGTTAACGGGGACGGGGATGAGATGAATTCTCCGTAGCGGAGAAGAGAACGTTCCGACGATACCCGACGGTACATCCCATTGCCATCCTTATCCCCAACCAAGCTGCCCGGTGTGCCGGCCGCAGGGAGAACGGGAGATGGATCACCATTCAGGCATTCACCAGTCACCACCAGCCCAGCAGGCAGCAGCCAGGGCATCAGATTCTGATGGACCCACCGGACGAAGCTGAGTGAGTACAATTTTGCAGCGCTAAAAACATCTCCATCCCCAATTACTGCAGTTAATGGATGGGTGGGTACTAGAGCGAATGAATACTCGAAGCAGGGGTGTACCATGGAGTCGATGGACTTCCAGCATGGCTGCTGCTGCCGTGGTCGGTTGCAAGGCTACAGCGGTCACAGGCACGGACTCACCGGTCACCGCCCCTCCATAACGCGACTGGAGCGCGTGAGGAAACAGTGATGCGCTGGCCAGAAAAGGACAGGACGTGTCTCTTCTCTTCTGGTGTCTAACGAGGGCACATCACCTTCCTTCCCTCTTGGCATTTTCGGGTAGTCACATGGGCAACAGAAACTGACTGTGGTGTCATCAGCACGAAGGTGCTTCGCTTTCTCTGTGAATTCAGAGGCAGCTACACGGCTACACCACGATGCTGAACAGAACAGCTGAAGGGAAGGCCTGCCAGTAAAACTGGCACGGGGATTTTGCTTGCATTGCATGGACTGGTGGTGATCGCCGTCGTCATGAAGGGAATTTTTTTTTGAAATAATATTATTCTAATAAATAATTGCCGATCTAAAGGTTGCTTTTATAAAATTGTAAAACTACAGCCAACAGGATACCTATCGTCCAGTGGACGGCCGACATCCTACGTGGCAGCGAAAAAAATTAAAGTATGGATAGTCGACGATCAGTAAGTCGACTGAAGACTAATCGGTAATTCAGCAGCCAAGTGCAGTCGGCCCACCCAGTGCCGATAGGCCTATCAGTCTTAAGGTGACCAGCAACATTTCCAAATGCACCATTTATTTTTTTGATCTCAAATAAAATACCTGAACACCTTAAGAAATATTGTAATTTTTTATGTAGATACTAAGAATCAAACACAACCAATTTTGCTTGGGTCTAGCATCATTGCTTTTTATAGTTTTCAAATTAAAATTCTTTCCGTAATGACATATTTGAGTTTTTGCGTAAGTTGTTTATAGCCCTGAAATGGTCTCCATAAATTTAAAAAAAATCCAAAGTACTTTGTCATATTCTATATATATGCTTAGGTAAAATCCAAAGTTTCTTAATAAAGCACATGTTCAATTATATGCATACCCGCTCACATGAATATTTAATTTCAAAGTAGGCCATGTTCTATTGCTTCGATAAGGTCACATGCAAACATGAACACTGCATTTTTCATACCACTAATTAAATTAGAAGTAGTATTTGACTGCGAACTAAGCTAGCTCAGTTGATTAGCTTCATTATGGTCTAACATGTTTATCCGGGTTAAGTCCTAGACTTGGCACAGATACTCATATTTTCCTATATTTATTTTAGGATTTAAGGACACTGTGATTTCAGTGGTAGACGCTGGATTTATTCTAAGATTTGTCGGCGGTGCTCATAGGGGTAGCGTTTGTGTGCATGGGGCGTTGCGCTTTCAGTTGTAGCGCTGGATTTATTCCAGTGTTATCTGATACTCTCCGTAAAAAAATACAACTATGAATTATGTTCAATTTAATGATACTTATTTTGTCTCCTTATTGTTAGTATATTTTTATATAAGTTTAGTCGAGCTTTAAATTGTTTGATTTTTGAAAAAGCACAATTATATTTTCTTTTTTGGTGAACGGAGGGAGTAGATATGAACAATAAGAAATGTAGGCAACTTGTATCTCTGCTCTGTGTAGGCAACCTCGGTGCCTCAACCTGAAACGCCTATGCCCTCAACCTCGGTGCTGAGGCCAGGACCATGGTAGCCATGCGAAATATATAAAAAAAAACAAAAGGAAAATGACATGTCCAATCCAGCAGGAGCTGGTTTCGGTCAAAAAAAAAAAGAAGAAAGAAATGTCCATCAGCCTATCGGGGTGGGGACGGCTCGACTGGTTCATATCGGCAATTGACTGGCCGATAGTCCTGTCGGCAATATTAACGTCCAAGTGAACAGGACATGGAACAGATGGCACCACTTATCGGCAGTTGAATTCTTATCGGCCTCTGAGTGGCCGATAGGATACTAATTTTGTAATTTTTTAAAACAACATCGCGTTCTGGCCTTCTCGTATGTTGGGTCAGAGTCAGAGTCGCTACCAGTATAGTAGTACCCCCCTCGATGCAATCTTTAAAATATTTTTATATTTTTTATCTATATAATACTTCCTCCGTTCTAAAATAAATGATGTTTTAGCTTTATTCTAAGTTAAACTATTTCAAGTTTAACCAAATTTATATAAAAAAGTACTAATGTTTATAATACCAAAAAAGTATTATTAGATTTATCATGAAATATATTTTTATATTCTACATATTTCGTGTCCTAAATATTAATGTTCTTTTCATATAAACTTGGTTAAACTTGAAATGATTTGACTTAGGACAAACTAAAACATCACTTGGACGGAGGGAGTATTAGTTAAACTTAGAGCAACTCTAAGTTTCTTCGATCTGTATATCTATGTTTGGGAGCCATCTCATAAATATTGTATTAGTAAATCTCCTATGTCAAATTTCTAATCTCTTATATAGTTTATCGTAACTTTTCTTGTTCGAAAAACTTCATAAGGGAACTCTGTATCCGTGGAGAGCGAGAAAGGTGTATTTGATAGCAGAAAAGATGAAGAATGGTTTTATAGTAAAGATTGGTGAGCGATAAGTTTAGATAAGTTCACCTAGACCAGCCTAATTGTATCTACTATATTTTCATATATTTACATAATCCCTCAAAAGTCACCCTGCCGAACTTTAACACTGACTACAACATATTGTTATCACGGCTACTTTCTCTGCGTTGATTGCGTTGCTATTTCTGTCTACATTCCTCGACGACCCTGACTAGGTTAACCTTGGCATCGTCCCCTTTCATAACGATTGTTTCAATGTATCTCCGTCATTACCATAGTGCCTCTTTTGCGCCTGTAGCTTCATGTGCAACCGCTTCGACATAGACTACCTTGATTGCTACGCTAACCACGGCTATCTCTAGCATGCCATTTTTTTACCATGGCTATTTTGCCTCCACGCTCGCATATCTCCACATCTAGACTAAGGGCTACCGCCTTACTTTAGCACTCCAACCACACATCTGTGATGCATCGACCGTTATAACGAGAGGATGTATCCTCATCGACTTACAACCTTCAGCTTCTTCTCTAGTTTCATTATTTATGCTGCTCCCGCTGTGATTGTCCCCTAAGCAATGTGTTTCTATGTATATCTACCCACAAGGCTCAAAAATACAATTAACAATTCCACCACTTCGCTCACTCCTACACTGCTACACATACGCCTAAAAGCCATCAGTCGTTGTTCTTTAATAAGAAAACTTTGTTTCATTTGTTGATTACTAACCAAAGCCCAAACTATCTTTAGCTTGTCCACTAAAATTTTCTTGCACAAGCTCGCTACAACGAGAGCTAGTACATGCACATCCTCTCTAAAGGCTTTGGCACAAATAATATGGAGCTCAATGAGCTCCCAAGGTGTTCCTTCTTATGGAGACACCTATCAGATCTCTCGCTCGCTCTGTACCCCGAGCCCGTAACACAGCCACACGGCGACGGCAGCCGCTCACGCCTACTTTTTTCCAGAAATGGTATACAACACACATATATTTTAGCACAAAAAAACACATGGATTTTTTCGTATCTATGACGTCTAGGGCCCACATGTCATAACCGGTGTGCATGGAGACACCACGCCCGTGCCTCCCTGGCCTACTGCTCGCGCTGCTTCCCTGCTTGTCGGGTACCATAAAAAGGGGTCCCCTAAGCAAGAACCGAGAAAATCGCTTAGACCCTGTAAAAATCGAAGCCAAGAGACAACTACTGGCTAACCCCCACCTTATCCGAGGCTCGGCTGGACCGCCCGGCCCACCTCGAACAGTATCCCAACTCGCCCGAGGCCCCGCCCGTAAAGCCTCGGACGAGGTGCTGATTCTCCGCCTCGCTCGAGGCCCCGCCCATAAGGCCTCGGACGAGGCCCGATTCTCCGCCTCGCCCGTAAGGCCTCGGATGAGGTGCCGATTCTCCGCCTCGCTCGAGGCCCCGCACGTAGGGCCTCGGATGAGGTACCGATTCTCCGTCTCGCTCGAGACCCCGCTCGTAAGGCCTCGGATGAGGTGTCGATTCTCCTCCTCGCTCGAGGCCCTGCACATAGGGCCTCGGATGAGGTACCGATTCTCCGACTCGCTCGAGGCCGGCTCGACAGCTACCCCGTCACCGCCGCCTCAACCAGGACGTCATGTCCAACTAGCGCGTCCAACCACTCCCGCGACATCAGCCGAACGACGGCCTGGTACAGCGGAGTGGTCGATGAGATGGGAGTCACATCAACGCCACGCCGTCCGAGACAAGACGGGGCGGGGGTTACCGGTCGCTATGCTCGGCGCTGTGCCCACGATTGATGCCCGTGTTGCACTGTGCTGCCTAACCCCACCTGCTCCGAGGACAGCGTAGCGTGGAGAGTCATGTCCGGGTCCCTGTAGCCTTGGAATCAGCGCACAAGACCAACTGCTCCCTCTGAGCCTTGGCTACCCACTTCCGCACCCCTGTAGCCTCGGGACTCGCGCCCATCGAGCCCCCCACGATGGTTCGGCCTCTGCACCGACTGGGCCTCGGCTCTCTATGCTATCGACATACAGCGACCGACACGTCGTCCACAGCATGTGCCATGCCCTGCGTCAAGCTATCACAGGAGCTCCCACGTCGCACAGGATCGAGCGTGACCGGCGCGTCGCTCTAGTACATCAAGGACAAGACCGCTCCGTCGACCATGCCGCCACAGTGACAAGCTACAAGGCTCAGACACACCACCTCCGCTCACAAAACACCGCGTAACGAACACATGTATCGCCCCTGTCCCCCCTTCAACTATAAAAGGGAGTGACCGGGGCTGTTTCTAGAGAGACGAACACAGGCACGGACGCACACACAGACGGAGACATCGCACACACACACACGCAAGCAACGCGCAACACTCTGTAATACGCACACTCCTACACACTACCTGAGATCAACATCTCAAGCAACCCACACCGCTCCACGTAGAGACCTGAGACTAGCTCCCTCTCTCGCCCTGCTTGTAAACCCCCACTACAAGCACCTCGGTGCAAGGAATACAAGATTGATCTCTCAGACTGGACGTAGGGCACCTATTGCCTGAACCAGTATAAACCTTGTGTCTCTTTGCATCACCATCCAGGATTAGGGGCACGCAGTACATTTTCACTAGTTGGTTGAGGGCCCGCCGGTCCAAAACACCGACAGTTGGTGCGCCAGGTAGGGGCTCTACTGCGTGTCAGCTTCGTCATCCCAACAAGTTCTAGATGGTAGACCCCGTACGACCACTGTGTCTCGGCACGGTGATCTGGTTCGAGAACCTAGAGTTCATGTCTCTAGGATGTGAGTACGATATGGTACTCCTCACACCCAGAGCCCCACCGACCGAAGACGACACCACGCACCAGCAGCCCAGGCGCAGACAGCGCCCGGGCCGCCGCTCTCGTCGCACTTGCCAGGCACGCCGCGGGTGGGACCACCCCGACACCGCGCAAGCTCAGGACGACGCACTGCGCCCCGCTGGTACCCTATGCCTGGCTATTGGTACAGAGTCCCTAGTTGGGGACCTATCCAGCTTAAGCCTGGGCAAGGGAAAGACGTCGGTGGCGCGCAGCGACGCCCCGGCATCAAGCTCTGCCTCGCCACCTCCTGAGGAGTCGACTCCGGTGGAGCAAAGCCCGGCGATGGCACCATCCCCGTACCCCTTCGGGTTGACTAATGCCGCCGCCGCCTACGCTTCTGCCTACGCTTCCGCCTACGCTTCCGCTCACGCGGAGCCCTCAGGACGCCACCAACGCTTCGCCCTCGACCTCGATGCCACTACCTCGACCCACACCCACGCTGACTCCTCGGAGGAGGACGAGGTGTGGGCTGGAGCGAACTTCTCTAGGCTTCACGACCCTGAAGCCATGCGTCGCTTCCTGGCCGCGAGCGACTACTGCTTCGACTACTCCGACTCTGATGATGAAGACACTTACGACCCCACTCGTGAGTGCTTCCACATTGAGCTCGGGATGCCGAGCACGGGCGATGAGGACGAAGGGGCAAGTTCTCGCTCCCCACCCCCTTAAGGGGTGGGCGGCGCTGCACCTCCACGCGTCGAGCCCCGAATAGCATGGAACGAGAACCTTGCCCCCGAGGAACTTCGACGTCTAGACCTGGAGTAGCTCTGTGAGCTTCAGGCCAAGGTCGAACAAGACCGACTCCTTCTGTAGTAGCTCTGAGACACTCTCGAGCAAGAGCAGCAGGGTCGCGGTGATGGCGGAGTAGCCCGGTAGAGGGCTCACGATGTCAATCGCCACATCAACAACGACGAAGGGGACGATCAACCCCCTATCTTCCATCACGCTAGCCAAAACATCGCGGCAACGGCGATGCTACTCTAAACGATGCCCGAGACCTCTACCTTGGAGGGGCGATGGGCCCGCAGCGAGCTCTAGGACCTCCTCGAGACTGCCGCGGTGCAGCAGGCCGAGAGTTCCGCCTCTCGACGGCGCGGAGGTGCCTCGGAACTTCCCACGGCACCGCCTCAGTAGGATAGGGAGGCCTCGGTTCGTCCCAAGCCCGCTTAGGCATCGATGGCCAACAGGGCCCCCTTGGTGCACGACCGCCTCGGCGACCGACGTGAGGCGCAAGGCGACCACGACGTGGTCAGCAGGCGATTGCGCCACAACAACGAGGGCCCCGCCCGAGGCTACCACCCACACCGAGGCGGTCGCTACGACAGTGGGAAGGACCGCAATCCTTCTCCTGGGCCACCTGGCCCTCGAGTCTTTAGCAGGGCCATCCGTGGCGCTCATTTCCTAGCTCGGTTTCGGCAACCAGCCAACCTCGCAAAGTACAGCGGCAAGACCAACCCCAAGCTGTGGTTGGCCGATTACCGCCTGGCTTGTTAGCTAGGTGGCATGGACGATGACCTGCTCATCATCCACAACCTCCCATTGTTCCTGTCAAACTCGGCGTGAGCCTGGCTCGAACACCTCCCTCCCTTGTAGATCCACAACTGGCGCGAGTTGGTAAAGGTCTTCGTCAGGAATTTCTAGGGCACATACGTGCGCCTTGGGAACTCCTAGGACCTCAAGAGTTATCGCTAGAAGCCGGGCGAGTCTCTCCGAGACTTCATCCGACGCTTCTCCAAGCAATGCACCGAGTTGCCCTGCGTCGGCGACTTAGAAATTGTCTAGGCGTTCCTCTTCGGCACCTCCTGCCGAGACCTAGTCCGAGAGTTAGGCCGAAACATGCTGACCTCAGTGGCCACGCTCCTCGACATTGCCACCAACTTTGCCTCGGGCGAAGAGGCTATCGGGGCCATCTTCCCCGACAACGACGCTAAGGGGAAGCGGAGGGATGAGGCCCCCATGGCCTCGGCTCCCCACCTCCCCAAGAAAAAGAAAAAGGGTCGCTAGGGGAAGCAGGAGGTCCTCGAGGCTGATCTAGTCATGGCCGCAGATCGCAGATCGCAAGAATCCCCAAGGCCCCAGAGGCCCCGGACTCTTCGACGATATGCTTAAGAAACCCTGCCCTTACCATTAGGGCCCAGTGAAGCACACCCTCGAAGAGTGCACCATGCTCCGGCGTTACTACGCCAAGCTCGGGCTCCCCGGCGATGATGCCAAGATGAGAGATGCCGGTGATAGGGACAACGACAAGGACAACGGGTTCCCCGAGGTGCGCAACGCCTTCATGATCTTTGGCAGGCCTTCAGCATGCCTCACGGCATGCCAGCGAAAGAGGGAGCATCGGGAGGTCTTCTCGGTGAAGGTGGCCACTCCCTGATACCTCGACTGGTCTCAGGAGGCAATCACCTTTGATTGGGATGACCACCTCGATTATGTCCTGAACCCAAGGCAGTACCCACTTGTCGTCGACCCCATCATCGGCAACACCTGGCTCACCAAGGTGTTGATGGACGGAGGCAGCGGCCTCAACATCCTCTACGCCAACACCCTGGAGCTCCTGGAGCTCGACCAATCACAACTCCGAGGCGATGCCGTTCCCTTTCACGGCATCGTGCCAGGAAAACGCACGTGACCCCTTGGGCGCATCGACTTGCCCGTCTGCTTCGGCACTCCCTCCAACTACCGCAAGGAGGTCCTCACCTTTGAGGTGGTTGGGTTCAAGGGAACCTATCACGCCATCCTAGGGCGGCCGTGCTACGCCAAGTTCATGGCGGTCCCCAACTACACCTACCTCAAGCTCAAGATGCCGGGCCCCAACGGCATCATCACTGTCAAGTCCACGTACGAGCATGCATACGACTGCGACGTCGAATGCATCGAGTACGCCGAGGCTCTCGTGGAGGCCGAGACCCTCATCATCAACCTCGACCGACTTGGTAGCAAGGCGCCTGACTCCAAGCGTCGCGCCGGGACTTTCGAGCCCGCGGAGGCCGTCAAGCTCGTCCCGGTCGACCCCACCTGCCCCAACGACCGAGCGCTGAGGATCAGCGCCACCCTTGACATCAAATAGGAAGTCGTGCTCATTGACTTTCTTCGCGCGAATGCCGATGTATTCGTGTGGAGTCCCTCGGACATGCCAGGCATACCGAGGGAGGTCGCCGAGCATGCCTTGGACATCCGGGTCAGCTCTAGACCGGTGAAGCAGCGCCTGCGCCGATTCGACAAGGAAAAGCGCAGGGCCATCGGCGAGGAGGTGTAGAAGCTTTTGGCGGCCGGATTCATCAAGGAAGTGTCCTATCCGGAGTGGTTAGCTAATCCTATATTAGTTAAGAAGAAAAATGGGAAGTGGAGAATGTGTGTAGACTACACCGGTTTGAATAAAGCATGTCCAAAAGTCCCTTTCCCATTACCTCGAATCGACCAAATCATTGACTCCACTGCGGGGTGCGAAACCCTATCCTTCCTTGATGCGTATTTTGGTTACCATCAAATCAAGATGAAAGAATCCGACCAGCTCGCGACTTCTTTCATCACACCATTCGGCATGTACTGCTATCTGACTATGTCGTTTGGCCTCAGAAACATAGGGGCCACATACCAGCGGTGCATGACCTAGGTCTTTGGTGAGCACATCAGGTGAACCATCGAGGCCTACGTGGACGACATCGTGGTCAAGTCCAGGAAGGCCAGTGATCTCGTCGGCGACTTGGAAATAGCCTTCAGATGCCTCAGAGAGAAGGGCATCAAGCTCAACCCCGAGAAGTGTGTCTCTAGGGTCCCCCGAGGCATGCTCTTGGGTTCATAGTCTTGGAACGCGGGATCGAGGCCAACCCAGAGAAGGTCTCAGCCATGACCAACATGGGACCAATCCGAGACCTCAAGGGAGTGCAGAGGGTCATGGGATGCCTCGTGGCCCTGAGCCGCTTCATCTCGCGCCTTGGCAAAAAAGGCTTGCCTCTGTACCGCCTCTTGAGAAAATCCGAACGCTTTTCTTGGGCCCCCAAGGCCGAAGAAGCCCTCACCAATCTTAAGGCACTGCTCACCAATCCTCCCGTCCTGGTACCACCGGCCAAGGGCGAGGCCCTCTTACTCTACATCGCCGCAACGACCCAAGTGGTCAGCACGGCCGTAGTAGTCGAGAGGCAGGAAGAAGGGCACGCTCTAATCATCCAACGACCTGTTTACTTCATCAGCAAATTGCTCTCCGATACCAAGACACGCTACCCCCACATCCAGAAACTGATCTACGCCGTAGTCTTGGCTCGACACAAGCTGTGTCACTACTTTGAGTCCCACCCGGTGACCGTGGTGTCATCTTTCCCCCTGGGGGAGATAATCCATAACCGAGAGGCCTCGGGTAGGATAGCCAAGTGGGCCATCGAACTCATGGGGGAAGCCCTGTCTTTTGCGCCTCGGAAAGCAATTAAATCTCAGGTCTTGGCCGATTTTGTGGCTGAGTGGACCGACACCCAACTGCCACCTGCTCAAGTCTAGGCGGAATGCTAGACCATGTACTTCGATGGGTCCCTGATGAAGACTGGGGCAGGCGCGGGTCTGCTCTTCATCTCACCCCTTAGAGTGCACATGCGCTACATGATTCGACTCCACTTCACCGCCTCCAACAACGCAGCCGAGTACGAAGCCCTCGTCAACGGCTTGCAGATCGCCATCGAACTTGGAGTATGGTGTCTCGACATATGGGGCGATTCGCAGCTCGTCGTCGATCAAGTGATGAAGGAGTCAAACTGTCATGACCCCAAAATGGAGGCGTACTGCAAGTTGGTATGTCGCCTAGAAGACAAGTTTGACGGTCTCAAACTCAACCACATCGCGTGAAAATTCAACGAGGCCGTGGATGAACTAGCAAAGATGGCATCGGCACGGGCTCCGGTCCCCCCAAACGTCTTCGCCAGAGACCTCCACAAGCCTTCCATCGACTACGCCTCGGCGGTGAGAGAGGGCCCATCGGTTGAGCCCATCGCAGGGCCCGAGGCCCCCTCTATCACCGAGGCCCCCACGGCTGAGCTCGAGGCCATGGAAGTCAACGCGGAGCCTCCCGAGGCCAACCAGGGCATGGACTGGCGAGTCCCGTTCCTTGATTGCCTCGTTCGAGGAGAGCTCCCTGTAGTCAGGACCAAAGCCCGACAGCTTGCGTGACGAGCCAAAACTTACGTCCTCAGTAACAGCGAGTTGTACAGGCAAAGCCCATCTGGCGTCCTCTAATGATGCATCACCACCGAGGCAGGCCAAGCCCTACTTTGGGACTTACACGCGGGAGCCTACGGGCACCATGCAGCGCCTCGGACGCTCGTCAAAAACACCTTCCGCCAAGGGTTCTACTGGCCAATGGCGGTTGCTGATGCCATCAAGCTGGTACGCTCCTACGAGGGATGTCAGTACTATGCTCGGCAGACGCACCTCCCGGCCCAAGCCCTCCAAACCATCCCCATTACATGGCCATTCGCCATGTGGGGGCTCGACATGGTTGGGCCTCTACAGAAGGCCCCCAGGGGCTATACCCATTTGCTGTAGCGATTGATAAGTTCTCCAAGTGGATCAAGGCTCGTCCGATCAATCGAATCAAATCCAAGCAAGCGGTGCTATTCTTCACTGATATCATCCACAGGTTTGGGGTTCCAAACACCATCATCACTGACAACAGGACACAATTCACCAGCCACAAGTTCCTGACATTCTGCCATGACCACCACATCCGTGTGGCCTGGTCGGCCGTAGGACACCCTAGGACAAACGGCCAAGTAGAACGTGCCAACGGCATGATCCTACAAGGCCTCAAGCCAAGAATATACAACCGGTTGAAGAAATTTGGCAAGAAATGGCTTGCCGAACTCCTGTCGGTCATCTGGAGCCTGAGGAACACTCCGAGCCGAGCCACAGGGTTCACACCATTCTTCCTGGTCTATGGAGCCGAGGCCATCCTTCCCACTGACTTGGAGTATGGTTCCCCGAGGCTACAGGCCTACAACGAGCGAAGCAACCGTACTGCCCGTGAGGACGCCCTCGACCAACTGGAGGAAGCCCGAGATGTTGCGCTGCTACACTCGGCGAAGTACTAGCAAGCCCTACGACGCTATCAAGCCTGGCGCATTCGAAGCCAAGACCTGAAGGTGGGCGACCTGGTGCTGAGACTGAGGCAGAGCAACAAGGGCCGCCACAAGCTGACCCCGCCATGGGAAGGGCCATACATCGTCGCCCAAGTGCTAAAGCCCGGGACCTATAAGCTAGCCAACGAGAAGGGCGAAATCCTCACCAACGCTTGGAATATAGAACAGCTATGTCGCTTCTACCCTTAAATTTCCAAGCATTGTATACATTGTTTCTCGAAATACAATAAAGAAGCGTTCTTTAGTTATTCTAATTTTTCGAGAAACCCCCCGACCCTATCGATAGGGGATCAACGTTACCATAACGCTACAAGGGAGACTCGGCTCTGCCTCTGCAGAAGTGCCCACCGCGGGGCTTGAACAAGACTCAGCTCTGCCTCTATAGAACCGAGCCTCCCTCGGGGGCTAGAAGGGGGGGGGACCCTCCCCCCTAAGTCCCAGGCACCATTTTTTAGTCGTTTTTCAAAAAAAATTCTACGCCAAACTCTCCAGCGTGCTCTGACAAATCGATTGTAAAAAACCTAAGGACCGAAAGTCTGTCTCAGGGCCAAAAGGCCGGCCGAGCCGCGAGACGGCCTACGCCTCCGGGCTACGGCAACTCTGTCACCACCTTTTGCCTGAGGGACAGCTTAGGCTCCGAGGAAGTTTTTTGGAAGTGATATGTTTAGAGACGAGACAGAGGGCAGAGGCTCGGAAATACAGTAAAAACGATTAAAAAGCGTAGACGCATAAGTACTTTAAAAAAGGCCTCGACGGCCACAAGCGTTACGGTACAATAATAATCTTAATCTGTTTACATGACCCCTTTGGCCTAGGTCAAAACTCAGGGTCGCTAGCATCGGCGGACGGCGTGGGAGGAACCACCTCCTCTTCGAACAGCTTGGCCAGCGCCGTCCCAGGGCCCTCAGCCGCCTCCACCAGCTTCGTGACCTCCTCCTCGGCCTCCTCGTCATCCTCAGCCAAGACGTAGCCATCGCTGATAGCCTCGAGGTCGATGCTGGTGTAGTGCGAGGAGACGACAGCCAGGGCGTGCTTGACGCCCATGTGCAGCGCCCCCCGGAGTCGCTCGCGCACTTGGCCGCTCAATGTGATCAAGCGGCTCCCAAGGGAGCTGCCCGACTCGACCCCCTCAACATCTAGGGCCTCGCAGGCGGTACAGGCGGCGCTCTGCAGCGTATTGTGCTCCCCAATCTCGGCCTCGAGCACCGCCTGCACTTCAACGGAGGCCTCAGCTGCCCGGGAGACCTCCTTCTCCAACCCTGCGCCAAGACAAGTAGGATGGGGTTAAGCACAAAAGAAAATAAGCTGAATAGGGGTGAAGGCCTATGGGACTCACCCTTAGCTTTCTCTTTCCAACGTTGGACCTCGACTCGAGAGGCCTCGGTTGCCCTAGAAGCCTCCTTCTCCAGCTATGCATCACATCGGGGAGTCAGGGGTCGAACGCAAGAAAAACAAATAAAACAAGGGGAACAGGACTCACCCTCAGCCTTTCCCTTCTAGACTAAAGCCTCGGCCCAGGAGGCCTCGGCCACCTTGAGGGCCTCCGCCAGGGTGCCTTTCGTCAGCAGGTGCGCGCCCTGCTCCGCCCCTAGCTGCCCAGCGGTGGCCTTGGCAGAGACCTCCAATTGTGCGGCCCGGGACCTAAAGGCGTCCCGCTCGCCGGCCACCCGGGTCAACTCCTCCTCCAGCTCCTTGATCCGCGCCACCAAAGGGGTGGCCTACTCCCGAGCGGTGGCTGCCTCGGCCGTCATATCAGCACAGCGAAGGCGGAGGTCCTCCACCTCCACGCTTCGTGCCGATAGAAGCTCATTGGCGTGGGCGAGCAAGTCCTTCTGCTGCTGGAGCTGGTCCTAGACGTCCCTCTCCCGCCGAAGGAACATCGACTTCCCGAGGGACCAGGCCTCGAGCTCCTGGATAGGCAGAACAGGGGTCAAGCACTGCAAGAAAACTCGGGAAAAAGACGACACCGCACGAGAAAAGAAGGCGCGCACCTGGGCAACCCCGGGCAGATCGTCAGCCACGACGGACAGGGCTGTTCGCAGCGATCGCTCCGCCAGCTGGCGAAATTGCTTGAAGGAGCCCCAGCGCCCCCCTTGGCCGCGTCCTAAAGGGCGAACAGAGGCTCCCCCTCAGGGTCACCCCGGCTTCGCCACAAGACACGTGGGTGATCCCACCCGTGGGGCTCAGGTTGTACCCGCATGAGGGTCGCGCTTCCCTCGCCAGAAGTCGGAGCTGGCTGCTCCGTGGTGCTAGTCGCCTCAGCATCCGCCACCTCCTTCCCCCAGGAAGTATCGTCGGAGGAGATCGAATGGACCTCCACTTCCCGGGCGCCCTCCTACGACGGCGGCGGGTCTTGGACCGAGGGTGGTACAGAAGCTTGCCTCGCCTCCGTCTCCACTTCCTGGGCCGCCAGCTCCGCCGTGCCCACGCTGGCCTCCCCCACCTCGGCCTCGATGGTCCTGGGAGCCCCGACCTCCATCGCCTCGGCCTCGGAGATCTTAGGGGCCTCGGCCTCGGCCTCGATGGCCTAAGCAATTGAGGGCGCTTCGGCCCCATCTGACTCGTGGGCCTTGGCCTCGAGGGACATAGGCGCCTCCTCCCCCACTCGCTTCGTGGCCGCCTTGGTAGCCTCTCCTTAGGCGTCCGACTCCTTCGGGTTGGCCCTGGCTGAGGCCGCGCCACGCTGTATGGCGGCTTGCGCCTCCACCACCCATTGGGTGGTGGAGCTGGTGCTCACCTTGAGCGCCTTACGTGGCACCAGGGCAGGCGCTTCCACCTGATGCTTCCGGCTGAAGGTGAAGCACTCACAAGGTCAGCATATGACCAAGGGATGAGTGGGAGATGCTGCAACTCCACTGACAAAAAACTTACCTCGAACGAGGACACAACCGCTTCTACACTGCATCCCTCGTCCTCCGCAACGGCGGTGGCGGCGGCAGTGGCACGGCCCCCGTGTCCACCGGTGCTGGTCGGCCCTCGCCGGACTCCGATGCCCCCTCGACCCTCTGCGAAGGCTGTTGGATCACCTCCGCCGCCTGTCCACCTCTGCCGTTGAGCCCACTGGGCTGACAGCGCGCTTCCCTAACGCCCGTGCCTCAGGCGTGTCGGCCTCGGCCCCAGGGCGGGCGATCGCCGGCCCCGAGGCATCCTCTCCTCCCCCTCTAGGAAATGCCGAGCCGCTCGCTGACACCCTGAACGCCGTCCCCCTGACGTCAGGGAGATGGTCTAGGGTACCCTGCCCCGCCTCGCTCTTGTCGTCATCGCTCGAGGAATTCGACAACGACGGTGACAGAGACGGCTCCACCGGGAGACCATCGTGCCTCTGCTGCCGGCGACGTTTCTCCAGGTCTTCACGCTCAAGGTTCTTCTTCTTGCGCCTTACCTCCTCAGCGTCTTTTCGCTTCTTCTGTGCCTCGGCATGCGCCCTGTTCACCACCCGCCGCTCTATGTCCTCGGGAATGGGCAGCGGGGAGGCTCGCACATCCCTCATCCCCTGCAGGAACAGCGAACGCCAATAAGGGAACAGGAAAATGCAAGGAGCAAGGAGGCCTCAGGGGCCACAGCGGCGCGTGACTTACCAGAGAGAGGTACCCCCACGACGAACGCATCAAGAATAGGGACAGACCACTGCTCCTTAGCCACCCCTCCACCGTCTCTCTCACCCGACGTAGAATCTCCTTGTCAGAGAGGGCGACGGCGGACATCCGGATGCCATCGATTGGCTCATCCGGTGTCATCTCAAACAGGCGCTACCGCCGAGCCATCAGCAGCAGCACCCTATGGTGGTGGAAGGCCGCCACGACCATAGCCGCGGTAAGGCCATGGCTGCGCAGCCTCTCCAGCGCCTCCAGGAGTGGCCGCAGCTTGGGCTGATCAACCACCGGGACGCCGTACCTCCACTTCTCCGGCTGGCTCTCCACGACCCGCCCGATGTAGGGGGAAGTCCACCGTCATCGTTGCAGAGGTAGAACCAGCTGTTGTACCAGTGATGGTTGGACGACGTGAGCTGGGCTAGGATGTAGAGGAGCTACCGGTCTTGGCGCACTTGGAGAGTGCAGCCACCGGCCCTCATCGCCTTCTGCGTGCTTGTCGTGCCCGTCGGCTTGGTGGTGAGCCCCGCCCGAAAGAGGTGGAGCCACAGCTCCCAGTGGGGGGCAATGCCTAGGTACCCCTCGCAGATGGCGATGAAGATGGCCGCCTGCGTGATGGAGTTGGGGTTGAAGTTGTGGAGCTCCACGCCATAGTAGTGCAAGAGCGCCCGCATGAACTGATCCGCCAGCATGCCAAGACCACGCTCGTGGAAGGCCACAAAGCTCATGATGTAGCCATCACGCGGCCTCAGCTCCGGCTCGCCCCCCGGAGCAATCCACTCTGGTCTGTTGGGGTCGATAACCGGGCGGAGGAGGCCGTCGTCGACAAGCGACTATAGCTCCACCACGGACACATCGGACGGACCCCAAGGATCCGCCTGGATGACAGTAGCGCCACCGGCCATGAGTGCGGTGGAGAATGCGGCTATGGTGGTAAGGCGAGCTCTCGCTATCCCTCTATCTCTCTCTCTCTCTCTCTCTCTCTCTCTCTCTTCCTCCCCCTTCTCCCTTCTTCTCCCCGGTGCTCTCTGTTCTTAGCAACGGCTCGAGGGCAGAAAAGGCAAATGCAGGCAAGGTAAGGAGGAGAGGGGCGAGGCTCGTCACGTATTTATGCCGGAAGGGGGCGAAATGGACGGGCGACGAAACCGGGGAAGTTTCCCTCAGATCTGGCGCAGTTAATCCAGATCCGATTAAACCGCCCACGCGTCCACCTTTTCCTTATTACTCGCGCACGCACAGTAACGTCCCATCCGCTGACATCGCGTCGCATCCGATCGCAGCGACAGCAGGCGTCGTTCCGTCTCCCTGAGAAAACCACCTCAAAAGGCGCGCTCGCCATTGTCAGCCGATGGGAGGGGAATATCCCCCACCCGATTCCTTTCAGACTAAGGAACTGGGCACCGAGCCCGTTATGGTCCAGGGGTTCGAAGGCTGGGCCCTCGAGGGTCTCGACAGGTGCCCCAGGACAACAGAGTCAGGGATGACTATGGGCGAGCCCGTACATGGCCAAGGCCCAAGCAAGCGATCGCTCGGGATGCCCTAAGTCGTGTCCGAGCCTAGCAGGGAGGTCTCTGAATGGGATCCCACCGTAGAGAGGCACCGAGCCCCCGGGGCCCATCGAACGGCCCTAGGACCCACTAGAGAAGCCCTCTGGTACTTTTGTAGTGCATCTTTGGACCACCAGCCGACCCCTATCGAATGGGGCACGGGCCTCCACTCGGACTTACCCGATAACAGCTCACCGGAGGTGTCACTGCTCGCGCCCACCGAGGGTAGCCTGGCATACTCCACCCCTCCATCCGAATGAAAAGGATGCGTGAGGGCCACACAAAAAAGACAGGGAAACTCCTGGATCACCCTCTTGCTCCGCGCAGAGGCTCGGGGGCTCTTCCTGCATACACACCGAGGCCCAGCAACCCGAACTCACTCTCGGGGGCTCGGCAAAACGTGATAAAAAGGCACCGAGCCCGTTACGGTCTAGGGGTTCAAAGGCTGGGCCCCCGAGGGACTCGACAGCCGCCCCAGGACAACAGAGTTAGGAATGACTATGGGTGAGCCCGTACATGACCAAGGCTCGAGCAAGCGATCGCTCGGGATGCCCTAAGTCGTGTTCGAGGCCAGCAGGGAGGTCTCTGAATGGGATCCCACCGCAGGGAGGCACCGAGCCCCCTAGGGCCCATCGAACGGCCCTAGGACCCACTAGAGAAGCCCTCTGGTACTTTTGGAGTGTGTCTTTGGACCACCAGCCGACCCCTATCGAATGGGGCATGGGCCTCCACTCGGACTTACCCGATAACAGCTCAACGGAGGTGTCACTGCTCATGCCCACCGAGGGTAGCCTGGCATACTCCACCCCTCCTTCCGAACAAAAAGGATGCGCGAGGGCCGCACAAAAAAGATAGGGAGACTCCTGATCGCCCTCTTGCTCCGCGCAGAGACTCTGGGCTCTTCCTGCATACACGTCGAGGCCCAGCAACCCAAACTCGCTCTCGGGGGCTCAGCAAAACGCGATAAAAAGGCACCGAGCCCGTTACGGTCCAGGGGTTCGAAGGCTGGGCCCCCGAGGGTCTTGACAGCCGCCCCAGGACAACAAAGTTAGGGATGACTATGGGCGAGCCCGTACATGGCTGAGGCCCGAGCAAGCGATCGCTCGGGATGCCCTAAGTCGTGTCCGAGGCCAGCAGGGAGGTCTCTGAATGGGATCCCATCGTAGGGAGGCACCGAGCCCCCGGGGCCCATCGAACGGCTCTGGAACCCACTAGAGAAGTCCTCTGGTACTTTTGGAGTGCGTCTCTGGACCACCAGCCGACCCCTATCGAATGGGGCATGGGCCTCCACTTGGACTTACCCGATAATAGCTCACCGGAGGTGTCACTACTCGCGCCCACCGAGGGTAGCCTAGCAAACTCCACCCCTCCTTCCAAATGAAAAGATTGCGTGAGGGCCGCACAAAAAAGACAGGGAAACTCCTGATCACCCTCTTGCTCCGCGCAGAGGCTCGGGGGCTCTTCCTGCAACCAAGCCGAGACCCAGCGACCCGAACTCGCACTCGTGGGCTCGGCAAACGTGGACCCAAGAGACAACTACTGGCTAACCCCCACCTTGTTCGAGGCTCGGCTGGACCGCCCGGCCCACCTCGAACAGTATCCCAACTCGCCCGAGGCCCCGCCCGTAAAGCCTCGGACGAGGTGCTGATTCTCCGCCTCGCTTGAGGCCCCGCCCGTAAGGCCTCGGACAAGGCGCCGTTTCTCCGCCTCGCTCGAGGCCCCGCCCGTAAGCCCTCGGACGAGGTGCCGATTCTCCGCCTCGCTCGAGGCCCCACACGTAGGGCATCGGATGAGGTACTGATTCTCCGTCTCGCTCGAGGCCCCGCCCATAAGGCCTCAGACGAGGTGCCGATTCTCCGCCTCGCTCGAGGCCCTGCCCGTAAGGCCTCGGACGAGGTGCCGATTCTCCACCTCGCTCGAGGCCCCGCACGTAGGGCCTCGGATGAGGTACCGATTCTCTGACTCGCTCGAGGCCGGCTCGACAGCTACCCCGTCACCGCCGCCTCAACCGGGACGTCACGTCCAACGAGCGCGTCCAACCACTCCTGCGACATCAGCCGAATGATGGCCTGATACAGCGAAGTGGTCGATGAGATGGGAGTCACATCAACACCATGCCATCCGGGACAAGACGGAGCGGGGGTTACCGGCCGCTGTGCTCGGCGCTGTGCCCACGACCAACACCCGTGCTGCACTGTGCTGCCTAACCCCACCTGCTCCGAGGACAGCGCAGCGTGGAGAGTCATGTCCGGGTCCCTGTAGCCTCGGAATCAGCGCACAAGACCAACTGCTCCCTCCGAGCCTCGGCTACCCGTTTTCGCACCCCCGTAGCCTCGGGACTCGCGCCCGCCGAGCCCCCCACGATGGTTCGGCCTCTACACCGACTGGGCCTCAGCTCTCTATGCTGTCGACATACAGCGACCGGCACGTCATCCACAGCACGTGCCATGCCCTGCGTCAAGCTATCATAGGAGCTCCCACGTCGCACAGGATCGAGCGTGACCGGCGCGTCGCTCCAGTACATCAAGGACAAGACCGCTCCGTCGACCATGCCGCCACAGTGACAAGCTACAGGGCTCGGACACACCACCTCCGCTCACAAAGCGCAGCGTAACGAACACATGTATCGCCCCTGTCCCCCCTTCAACTATAAAAGGGAGTGACCGGGGCCGTTTCTAGAGAGACGAACGCAGGCACGAACGCACGCACAGACGAAGACATCGCACACACACACGCAAGCAACGCGCAACACTCTGTAATATGCACACTCCTCCGCACTGCCTGAGAAAACATCTCAAGCAACCCACATCGCTCCACGTAGAGACCTGGGACTAGCTCCCTCTCTCGCCCTGCTTGTAAACCCCTACTACAAGCACCTCGGTGCAAAGAATACAAGATCGATCTCCCAGACTGGACGTATGGCACATATTGCCTGAACCAGTATAAACGTTGTGTCTCTTTGCATCACCATTCGGGATTAGGGGCACGCAGTATATTTTCACTAGTTGGTTGAGGGCCCGCCAGTCCAAAACACCGACACTGCTGCCCCGCGTGGCCCCGCAGTCCTCCCAACCGGCGATGGACGAGGCGCAGCTGCTGCTCCAGATCAAGCGCGCGTGGGGCGCCCCGCCCATGCCCGCCGGATGGAACGCCTCGGCCGCAGGCGCATGCTGCGCGTGGCCATATATGATGTCTAGGGCCCGCGCCAGCCATGGCAGTGGCGGTGGCGACGGCGGATCTGGCTCCAGATAGGCCTCTCCTCCTCTACGATATGTGATTTGTCTTTTCATATAAAAAATTGTTTCTTGTGATCTCTGAAACTGTGATCTTATGATTTGTGATTGTCTGGAGGTAGAAGAATACTGGAGACTGTAGGTAGAAGAAGGGTGTAAACTGTTAGATCTTAATTCTATGGTGTAAAAAATTCATGTGTTGAAACTATATACAACACATGCAGCCTGTTCGTTTCGTCGTAAACGATCGTAGATTATTTACTGCTGGCTGGTTTAGTTGGTTTGGTGTGAGTAAAAAATATTATTTTAACTTATAATTCAATATCGTATACGATCGTATAAGTCCAGCCGAACATTCTGATAGTTGGGTAGCAGGCAGACTTTTTTTTCACCTATACGCAACCAGCACGGCAGCACGGACCGCACTGCCGCCTTACGGTGACATGACGGCCGACGGCGCTGCGGAGTGGCAAACTCGTAGATATCTCGCGAAAGCAGTCCCGGAAGATACAGCAATCTGCTTTCCACGCCGGACTCCGTTGCAGCCAGCCACATTTCCTCCCTCCTTCCCTCTCCTAGTCTCCTTTCGCTTCCGATCACCAAAAAGACCTTTCTTTTCGTCGCCCTCGGTGCTCTGCCTCGCTGCGTCGCCCGTCTCTAAAAGCCTTGTGGATTGTGGACGCCGACGCGGCCGCAGCAGCAGCCACGAGAGTAGAAGCGCAGAGAGAGAGAGAGAGAGAGAGAGAGAGAGGTGTCCGTCGCTGCCTACCGAGAGACGGATGAAGAAGTGCCCGTCGGAGCTGGAGCTTGAGGCCTTCCTCCGCGGCCGTGAGGACGCCACGGCGGCGGCGGCGGCGGCGGCGGCGGGCGAGCAGAAGCCTGTGCACGACGTCGCTGCGCTGGCGCCGTTCGGCGCCGGTGGCGTGTTCCCCCCCAGCGATCTGTCCGCCTTCAGCTTCGCTGACTCGGTGAGTAGAAAGCAGAGCAACTTTGACACTGCGTGAATTACTGAGTGGAGTGGAGACATAACATAAGAGGAACATGTATTTCTCTGTTTTTTGTCATTACAAATTGGTGCTTCAGGTCTCTTTGTGTATGTAGTGTTAGAAATTCCAGCGCTTTGTGACATGTGGATCAGTGGATGAGATCTTGTTAATTTAGGATGAATTTTTTTCCACTGGTGCACCTCGTGCCACCAACTGATTTTGGACCACTTTTGTTTTGTTATTATTAGTAACATGCTTCACGTTCTTTTTTTTTAATGTTATGCTCCACGTTCTTAATAGCAATTTTGAATGGTATGATCACAATTGTATCTTGAACCCTAATAAGCATGTTGAAGCAAATCAGGAGTCTTCTCCTAAATGCATAATTTCCTTCAAAACATTCATAATTATCAAGCCAAGGTTCTAAGAACTAATATAAGTACTTGGCTCTGAATTTCACATGACAATTAAGCAAGACCTGACCACAAAAAAGATCACATAGCTAGAGTACTACTGTATATATTTTATATTGTTGTAGACCTTGATATGGATGTAGATAACTCCATTAAGTTTGCTTTTGTTTTGTCCAAGCAGAACACTCTCAATGGAAGCATTCATAATCACCTATGGTCCCATAACCACAACGTGAGGCATCCTGCAGTCTCCACAACAATCGAGTCGCAATCGTCAATCTGTGGTATTATATATATATTGCTGTACATGGTTCCTCTTCCACATTTTTCAGTCTCTCTGTTGGAGTTTTGACAATTGATTAGTTAAATAGATAGGTTTTGGCATTTGATGAGATGAGCCAGTGACAGAAATAAATGTTGCAACAGAAAAATTGGGCTTAAATGATTGCAAGGCATAATATAAGTTATTTCAGTGTTCTGGCTAGATCATACCAAATTCAATCATTGGCAGCAGCAGGAAGTCCAACATCAGCTACCAACCTATATCTGAAAGAGAGCCAAACTTTGGGTGGCACAAGTGGTTCAGACTCCGATAGTGAATCGCTGTTGGATATCCAGGGTGGTCCATGCGAACAAAGCACAAACCCACAGGACGTGAAGAGAATGCGACGGTACACCAAGAACATGAACAATGTTTTCTTCAGCATTTTCTTAATTCACTATGAGCATTATATAATCATATCAACAAAGCAGAAGTTAGGATCGGAATCTTTTATTATCTCAAGCGAATGTTGAGAAAAAAATGCTAACATAGGAGACTAAGATAAGCTGAAATGTTTGGCTCAAATCGCAGGATGGTGTCGAACCGTGAGTCTGCTCGACGGTCGAGGAAGAGGAACCAAGCCCACTTAGCTGATCTTGAGACACAGGTAACCACTACTATGTTTTCTTTGTTTTCCACAGTGCTGGTACAAATGTTAAGCTTCCATATAGGGTTTTCAATTTCGGTATTAGACTTTTTTCATTCACCCCCGAAATTACCGAAATTTGTGAAATTAGAGACTTAAACATAAAATACTGCCCCGTTCGGCTGGCAGAATTTTGGCTGAAACTGACTGAAAATACTGTTCTGGCTGAATTGTTGTGAGAGAAAGACACTGTTTCGGCTGAAAAAAGAAGCCGAACAAGCCGAATATAGGGTAAAGCCGAACGGGGCCAAAGTATAATTTCTAAAAAAAAATTAGATCTAAACAAAATGTTAGCATGATTTATGATTACATATTTATCGAGTAAAGGAATGCAAAATAAACAATAGAAAATGTGAGTATAGAGTTATATATTTACAATAAAGTACATGTGTTAGTGTAATGCAAAATTTCGGATTTTTCTATCAGCCATCCTTCTAATTACTGAAAGTTGCAGAAATTTTGAACCTAAACCATAGCATGATTGTGGTTGGTTTCTCCAGCTTCATTCTGACTTACAAACTACGTCCTTGGAAACAGGTTGACCAGCTGCGAGGCGAAAATACATCCCTCTTTAAGCAGCTGACAGACGCCAACCAGCAATTCACAACCGCAGTCACGGACAACAGGATCCTGAAATCAGATGTGGAGGCCCTCAGAGTCAAGGTGGCCGCCGGTCATATTCTTCATTGCAGGTGAAATCCGTGGTGATCATCCCGTTCACCTCCTCTGAAATCGTTCCGTCTCCGCCGTGCGTTTGTCTTGCAGGTGAAACTGGCGGAGGACATGGTTGCCCGCGGCGCGCTGTCGTGCGGGCTGGGCAGCCTGGGGCTGTCGCCGGTGCTGAACCCGCGGCAGGCATGCCGTGGCCCCGACGTGCTGTCCGGCCTGGACTTCCCCAGCGATGACGCGTGCTTCACGGGGCTGTCCCCGACGGAGCAGCTCCAGAACTCGCCCCTGCAGAGCATCGCCAGCCTCGAGAGCCTGGAGAACCGGATGGCTAGCGAGGTGACGAGCTGCGGCGGCCCCGGCGTCGACGTCTGGCCGTGGGATCACTCCTGTCAGAATCCCGAACCGGCGAGAGGAAGAAGATGATGAACACACGCGATCACAGTGGACACATAATGATTTGTTGCTGCAAAGCGGCAACGTTTTCAGTTGCTTTCTATCTCTATTTGAAGGAAATACATGCATCTTTACATGGTCACTAAGTACCGAGAAGATTACGGCACGATCGTGATCGGCCACTGCCATCCCAGCGCCCTGGGCCGTGCCGTGAAGAGTGCGCAGCATGCGCGTCGTGCGCGGTCAGCTGATCAGAGATCGCGCACTAATCTATTTCCTAAGAAAGAAACACAATCCTGGGCTTACTATAACAATCTCCTCCTAAGCCTTGGAGACCTAAACTAAATTCTTCATGCCGATGTCGCCACGAAGCTCCTGGAAGCGAACGCGCCCGAGCGCTTTGGTGAGAATGTCGCCCAGCTGCAGTTCAGTGCCAACGAACTCGACGTCGATCAGCTTCTTGTCGCAGCACTCCCGGATGAAGTGGAATTTTACATCAATATGCTTACTCCGGTCGTAGTGCACAGGATTCTTCATCAACGCGATGGCGGACTTGTTGTCCACCTTGAGCTTGGGTGCGAGGACGGCTCCTCCGACGAGCTCAGCCAGCAATCGTGCCAGCCAAACTGCCTCGCACGCAGCTCCAGCAGCAGCGATGTATTTCGCCTCGCAAGACGACAGCGCAACCACCTTTTGTTTCACCGACTGCCATGCAATCGGCCCACCGGCTAGGAAGAAGATGAGACTGCTGGTGCTTTTTCGATCGTTAACATCGCCTGCTAGATCACTGTCGGAGTAGCCCAGGCACTGCTCCTTTCTTTCCTCCCGGATGGTAGTGCACACCCTAGTGCACCGTGCCCGCCACGTAGCGGAGGACGCGCTTCACAGCTGCCAGATGCTCTTGCCGCGGCGCCTCCATGAACCGGCTAAGGTAGCCCACCGCGTATGCCAGGTCCGGCCTGGAATTGCACAGGTACCTCAAGCTGCCAATGAGGTTGCGGTACTCGGTGGCGTCCACACTTGGCGTCGAGCCCTCCTTCAGAAGCTTCAGCTTCGTCTCCATGGGCGTGGCGCTCGCATTGCAATCTACCAGCCCCGCCTTCTTGAGGATCTTGGTGGCGTAGGCACTTTGGCGCAGTGTGATCCCATGAGCTCCTTGGGTGACCTCGAGGCCAAGGTAGTAGGAGAGGAGCCCAAGATCACTCATGCGGAAGGTGCTCAGCATCTGCTTCTTGAACCTCCCCACGACACCTGCATCACCTCCAGTGATTATAAGATCATCGACGTACACGCCCACGATCAGGCGCCCTTCTCCTTTGCCACGGGTGTACATCCCGTGTTCGTCGACGCAGCGTGTGAACCCGAGTGATAGCAGCTCGGCATCAAGCTTCTGGTTCCATGCGCGTGGAGCCTGACGGAGGCCATAGAGTGCCTTGTGAAGCCGGAGCACCTTGTGCTTGTGCTTGTCGTCGACGAAGCCAGGAGGTTGCTGGACGTAGACTTCCTCCTGGAGCTCTCCATTCAAGAACACCGACTTGACATCCATGTGATGGACGCCCCAGCCGTAGTGCGCTGCGATGGCGAGGAGCAGGCGCACCGACTCCAGTTGAGTGACGAGAGTGAACACCTCTTCGAAATCGATGCCGAGATGTTGCACGTAGCCCTTGGCGACGAGGCGGGCTTTGTACTTGACGATGCTCCCGTTCTCGTCGCGCTTCACTTTGTACACCCATTTCAACCCGATGGCTCGGTGTCCGCGCGGAAGTTCGACCAGCGACCATGTTTTATTGTCGCGGATCGACTTCATCTCCTCCTCCATCGCAGCAACCCAGTTGGGGTCACTGTCGGCTTCTTTCAGCGACCTGGGCTCCTCCATGCTCACGGCGTGGCTTACTGCGTGCAGTTCAGCCTCCACGGCGTCGCGGTGTGCCAATCCAGGTGCTGCATCCGTGCCAAGGATGTTGTCCAGCGTCCGGTACCGATGCTCCCCCTCCTCATCGTCATCAGCATCAAGGTTTGGGTCCATGCTGAGCGGTGTTGCGAACTCGACTTGCGTCCCAGCCATCAGTGGCGTCGAGAACGGTGATGCAGGTGGCGGTGAGCTCGGTGCGCCAGGTGACGACAAGCACGACGCGGACGGTGGTGAGGAAGCCGGCGAGCGCTGCTCAGGAGACGTCGACTCTTGGGCCGGCGCCTCGACACGTTGGCGCCGTAGTTCATAGTCGTTCTCGATGGTGAAGGGGTGCTCGTTGATGGCGATCAAGGCGTCTCCCTAGTCCCAGCGTGCACCCTCGTCGAATGTGGCGTCACGGGAGACTTGGACGCGCTCGGTGACGGGGTCGTAGAAGCGGTATGCCTTTGATCCGTCCTGGTAGCCGATGAAGACAACCTTCTGCCCACGATCGTTGAGCTTGCTGAGATACGGGCATAGGCGCTTGATGTAGGCGACGCACCCGAACACTCTGAAGAAGTGCACGGGCGGCTTCTTCCCGTACCACGCCTGGTACGGGGTCATCCCGTCGAGCGCGCCGGTGGGTGCCCGGTTGAGAAGGAACACGGCGGTGTGCACTGCCTCGCCCTAGAAGTGGCCCGGCATGCCCCGTGCACGTAGGATGCTCCTCGCCATCGCCACGACCATCTGGTTTCGACGTTCCACCACGCCATTCTGATGCGGCGCGTATGGAGCCGAATAGTGACGCTAGACGCCCTCGCCTGCACAGTACTCACCGAACTCAACTGAGGTGAACTCACCACCGTTGTCGGTGCGGAGCACCTTCAATTTCTTGCCAGTTTCACGCTCAACGCGTGCTTGGAACGTCATGATCGCCACTGGTGCATCTGCCTTTGAGCGCAAAAGAGTGAGCCACATATAGCGGCTCATGTCATCGACGAGGAGCAAGAAGTAGACGTTCCTGGCCGGTGTTGATGGCAAGATCGGGCCGCATAGGTCACCATGGACCAGTTCAAGCTCCTCCTGAGCCCGGTGCTTGGCGGCCTTGGGGAACGGCGTCCTCTTCTGCTTTGCCAGGACGCAGTCCTCGCAGACTTGGTCTACATGGTCGATCGTCGGTAGTCCTCGCACCATGTCCGCACGCCCGAGCTTACGCAGCGCCTGGAAGTTGAGGTGACCATACCGCTCATGCCAGCGCCACGCCATGTCACCGACACGCGTGGTGAGGCACACCGGTGCGGCGATGTTCATGTCAAGGAAGTAGATCCAGCTCGGTGATCGGTGCACCTTCGCCAGCAGTTGCCGCTCCAGGTCGAAGAGGCGCAGTATGCCCAACTCGATGTCGACCTTGAACCCGTCCTCATCCATCTGGCTGAGACTGATGATGTTCATGGTGAGGCGCGGGATGTAGTAGACCCCATCTAGTCGATGGTGTTCGCCGGACTTGTAGGCGAAGAGCACAGTGCCCTTGCCCTGAATGTCGACCACCGATCCGTCCCCAAACTTGACGGTGCCAGTGACGCCAATGTTTAGCTCGACGAAGACTGTGTGTGTTCCTGTCATGTGGTTCGTGGCCCCGGTGTCTAGTACCCAGCGGCGAGACGCCACGGCCTCCTTCTCTTCCTGACTGAGGTGGAGGAGCACCTTTGGTTCGACGAGGTGGACAGATGCCTATGGCTCAACAACGAGCGATGGCGACCTAGGGTGGCAGCATGACACGGACGGCGTGATTACCTCGGTGTCCGCGGCGATGTACATCAGCGCGTGCTCATCTGTCGGTGTTTCACCACCGATAGCCTACCACGGGGGTACCCGGGGCAGTATGTTCGGCTTCAGCGTATGCAGAACTCGACGGTAAACGCAAGAGACAGTCGATTTATCCTGGTTCGGGCCCTCGACCGTGATCGAGTAATAACCCTACGTCCAGTCGGTGTTAGCCTTTGCGTTGAATTGATTGTAAAGTGTTGTGTTGCGTTGTGTTCTCTAAGTCTCGTCTCTAGGAACCCTGTCCTCCTTTATATAGTCAGGAGGTCAGAATCCTAGTCGGTTTACAATGAGAGTTCCTAGTAGGATTACAGAATAATACTACTACTAAGATTACATGGGAAGAATCCTAGTTAGACTAGATCTTCTCCCTTCCTTGCGAGGTATCCCATGGGTCCCGCATCGACAAGCCCCTAAGCACTTCATGGTTGAGCTCTGGAAGCCTCGTCTTGTTCCTTCAGGTCTTGTCGAGCAGGAACAAGCGTCGTCCGAGTGCTTTCTTGAGTGAAACCGTGTAGCGCTTCGTGAGATCTTCGCGTGGTGTGTACCTTTTTGAAGAAAAAAGTACTCCCATTTGGGTGTAGCCCCCGAGCCTCTTGCTGTTTGGCACAAGGAGCTGGATGGTCTTCTCTTGAAATCGTCCTGATTCTTCGTCGAAGGGCTTCTGAGCATATACCCGAGTTCTTTGTCAAAAAGAGCTTGGATATAGCTATGGCCGAGTTCTTTTTGTCGTGTGGCCTTGAAGTGGTCTGTCTTGAAGAAGTCTTCTGAGTGATGTGCGCTTTTTAAAGGAAAAAGTGCACTCACTGAGTGTAGCCCCCGAGCCTCTTGCTATTTGGAACAAAAAGTTGGGTCTTGAATCTTATGTTGTTTGAAAAACTGCTGTCTTGAGGAAGTCTTCTGAGTGATGTGCGCTTTTTGAAGAAAAAAGTGCACTCTCTAGGTGTAGCCCTTGAGCCTCTTACTGGGTTCTTTTATCAAAAAGAACTTGGATACAGGTTCTTGGCATGTTCTCTGGTATCCTGCTGTTGTCAGATGTAGTTGTATGGTAGTGGTTGATAGTAAATGCTGTTTGTTCACGAGTTGTATAGTATTGGTATATTCTTCCGAATATGCTTGTTCTCGAGTACTGCTCCTTCACGTCTGAGTCCTCTTTCATTGAATTCTGTCTTTTCACCGTGTCCTTTGTTAGGTTTGTTCTGCTGGTGCTCCTGGTCTAGGTGCACTGCTTCTTTGGCCTATAAATATCCTCCTTGTGTGATGTTTTGATTCATCGAGCATTTTGTTGCGTGGTCTGAAGTCTCTATAGTCATGAATATGGTAGTTTGTGAAGTAGAGCGGACTCTAGGCGTATTTTGCAGTTCTTGTGTATCTTGCCATAGCTGGAGGGAGTCTTGTGATAGGGATTAGAGGTAGGCTAATCCTGCAGCAGCATTGTACTTGGAAGTACGTGGCGGTAGTCGGAGGGAGTCTTGTGATGTGGGATATGTTCCTTCATCTGGCAGTTCTGGGTTGGTCGTCATCGCCTGCCCTGAGACTGTCTGGTGCAGATCAACACCATATCCAGCATCACATCGGACTTGGGTAGACACATGCCTGCCGGCCTTCTCTGCTCTATGTTGTCCCGCCGTGCTGCTGATTTCCGCCTTGGATGCATTGCGTCCGTCCTTTGAAGAAAACAGTGTAGCCGAGGGTGGTTTGTTCTACCAAGTAGCAATTTGGAACACGTAGTCATTCCAGAGCCTAGCCATGTCTAGGTTCCTCTTTGCTACCTTGCTTGTGGTAGTACCGAGTTCGTTGGGTCTTGTAAGATATGTAATCTTCTATTTTTTGAAACCATTTATAATGGAAAGAATCTTGTCTTCTGAGTTGTCATTCTTTATTCTCCTGATGTCCCGGTTGTTTATGAGATTCCCAAGTTCTTTCTATAAGGACCGGGTTGTTGCATTCATTGTGAGGTAGCCCTTCTTTGCTTCATGGTTGATGAGTTGTTTTTGTAGTAATATGATGCCGCCGCCGTAGTGCTGGATGGATAAGTCTAAAATCTGCCCATTGAACTGTACCGTTGTGTGGATTTGTGTCATCCGTTATTTTAGCTGTGTCAGTAAATGGACCATTGTGTCCTCATGCCATGTTAAAACGGGCCTGGTGGGCCGCGTTTTTACTGGTGTAAAATCTATTTAAGGGCCTTTCCTCTTCTTCTTCTTTACTGCCCTGATTTTCCTTTGAAACCCTAGTCTTCAAACTTCCGCTGCTGCCATTGTTGCTATCATCTGAGCGCTACCGTTTGAGCCTTCTCGATTCTTAGTGCCCCATTGCTTTTGCTAGTATATGGGTAGAAAGAAGTCGGCGAGTAAGTCCTAGGCGACCTTTGTCGATGAGGAAGCATAGCTCTCCGTTATTGAAAATCAAGAATTCATGGCCATGAGGGCTGCTCAGAAGATTTGGCCGGCTCCGACTACGACTGAGGACCAGTTGCGCGAGCTCGTGAGTGATGGTCTGCTCCAGAGCAAGGAGTTTGCTGATTGGAGAGCTCTAGGCGAGCATCGGGTCCCTACTCTAGGTCCTGGTGAGATTATTCTTTTCGTCTCCTTTATCCGTGCCGGACTCTGCCTTCCTGCTTCTGCTTTTCTTCACCGATTTCTTAACTATTTTGGGATTAGCCTGAACCATCTTGCTCCCAATGCTATCCTTCATCTTTCTATTTTCGTTTATCTTTGTGAAACTTTCCTTGGAATTCCTCCTTCTCTCTCTCTTTTGTTACTTCTTTCGTCTGAAGCCACAACCCCGCCGCGATGACACCAATGTTCTTGGTGGCTGCGGGATTTAGTTTCGCCAGGGTCTTAAGAGCAAATTCTTTGACTATGACCTAGTTGATTCTGTGAGGGATTGGCGTGCCGACTGGTTTTATGCTGCCAATTTGATTCCTCCTCTTTCCGTTCATTCTGGATCTGGTCCCTTGGTTAATGACCGATGGGAAAAGAATCCTGTGACGGCAACTGAGCTCTAGGCGATCAAGCCGTTTCTTGAGAGGATTTGTACTCTGAAATAGTAAGGCTTGACCGGCTTCAGGATTATTTCTAGTTTTCTTTGCCGCCGAGTTCAACCTCTGAAGGAGCGAGAAAATTACGGTTTTGAGTACTCTGGGGCGGAGGACCCTTCTCATATGGTCCCTGCCCTTGAGTTGACTGATGAGGAGGTGCTTGAGCGTCTTCAGAAGATGCTGAAAGGAGTAAGCGTTGTCCCGCTTGCTGTCCTTGAGTACAGTGCTAACAACCCGCCCCCTGCTATGAGTTGTTCTTTTCTTATGCGGGTACTTTTGAATGTCTTTTGTTGTATCCACTTTTTGCTTAATCTTCCTTGTCTTGCTGTTTTACTCTTTTATGGGAATTGGGGCGTAATTTCGCTGATCCTATTCCCCTTGATGATTGCCCTATGAATGTGGAGGCTGGGGGTAGTCTTGCTAGGGCATCCTTGACCAGTAAGTTTCAAACCACCACAATATTTCCTGGCGTTTCTTCCACAAACCTTGATGTATATGTAGAGTATGTTCCTCATCCAGTTCCTTGAGCTCCTCATACTGTTGGAAAGAGGGGGCGAGTGGATAGTTCTTCTTCTGCTCCATCTGCTGCCAAGAAGTCTCGGCAGTTGAGTACTCGTCCAGGTACTCCAGTTGTAGCTAGCATGCTCTTAGGTGAGCATATTAATACGCTATGTCCTTTTGTTGTTTGTTTTTATCTTTGATCAAGTACTTTTGTCCTTTTTCAGCTGATGCTATGGTGGCCTTGGTCAAGAGTGAGGAAGAAGAGGATGATGATGCCGCCCTTGTTACTCGTCGGTGAGTTGTTTTCTTGTTTTTCTGTTATTGAACCCCTCTTTTTGTTTTGACTTTGGTTTTGTTCCCTTGTAGTAAGCGGTCATCGGATTTGAGTTCTTCTGGTGCTCCATTACCGGCCGCACCACTCCCGTCGCAGGGTGGTGGTGATGTTTTTGCTACTGTGGTTCCCCCTACGAGGTCTTCTTTTGGTTTTATGAAGAAGAAGATAGCTGAGTGAGTGAATTCTGGTTTTATTTCTTTGCTTCTGTTCTCCTTTTTTCTTATTCTTATTGTTGAGTTTCCTTGTCAACTTTTAGGCCTTCGTCTTCCCTAAACCCTTAGTCGACTTCTTGTCAGACCTCTGGTGTGCCTTTGTGTACTGAGTCTTAGGACTCGGAACGCACGGTCGTCGAGGTGGCTGTGAGGGGGACAGAGTACGCAGCCGTGGATTTACTGACTCCTGAGGTGTCCGTGGCCATGGCGGCGGATCCATCTGAGGGGTTGGCCATGGCTTCCCAGGAGATTGCCCTGGCTGTGCCTTCTTTGCATCAGCCAGCTTCTCCTTCTGCCTCTCTTGGTACCGGTGCTCCACATTTGGATGATGATGTGTTGCATCAATTTGATGCTACTCTTCGGTTGTTAGAGCTGACCGCTGCCTGGGGAAACTTGGCGACATTTGCGACTTCTTTTGGGGAAAAGCTCTAGGTAAGTTTTTCTGAAGTTCTTTCTTTGGATGTTCGTCTTTCTTCTGTCCTTATGTCTTGTTTTTCTCTTTCTCTTTTTGCTCAGTCTTTTTCTCATGATCATACCGGCTTCTTTTTCTCGTCTGAAACTGAGAAAAAGTTGTCTTCTAAGGTGAGTACCCTAAAGGCAAAGCTTGACCTCTATCGGGCTGAGTTGGAGACCGAGCATCAGACGCATCAGAATGAGGAGAAAGCTCTCCGTGCCCAGGTGGTTGAGGCAGAAAAGCAGAGGGATGCAGCTTCCCAGGAGGCCTTGAAAAATGTGGAGGCCATGAAGAAAGAGTGCCATGGTATCACGAGTTCTTTTTTGTTTCCTTTTGTATTCAAATTTGCCTTTCTGCTGACTTGTTTTTTGTTGCCTAGTCTAGCTCTGCGAGTTGAAAAGCAGAAGCTCTCGGAGGGTATCGAGGAGATGAAGACACTTGTTCGTACTAACCACAATAAGGCTGAGGAGGTAATTACTTGAGCTGAAGAACTCGTGCTTGCTAAGTTGATTAGGCATGGAGCTGACAGGGATCTTGTGCAGGCCCAAAAAACTGTCGAAGCCTTGACTGGCAAGTTGGCGACGGCTACTGAGAACTGGAATGCTTTGTGGAAATCCTTTCGATCAGTAGCCGATCTTCTTCGGACTTTAGCGGATGATGGTCAATCTTGGGCTCAGTTTATTCCCCAAGTGCCGACCCGTTTCCAGGAGTTTGTGAAGAGGTGCGCCCAACTATGTACCAGAAATGTTCTTGCCTAGGTCCAGGTTCTTTCTCTAGAGTTTCCTTTGTCCAAGGTTGCTGATGAAGCCGAGAGTTAAGAATATCTGGATGCTGTAGAGAAGGTGGAGTCTGAGGTCGAAGATTTAGCCAGGAGGATTGTTGATAATCTTAACATTGATATTTCTTCTCCTGGTGATAATGCTTGATGTAATTGACCTTTGTACTCCAGCTTCTGTAATAGAACACTATACTTCTTTTTGAATGAAGATTGAATGAAGATTCTTTATTTTTTGTTGATGTCTTCTTTGCCTGTATTTCTTTGTCTTGTAGACAACCCGATTTAGGTAAATCATTGTCTTAACAAACTTTCTTGATCTGTCGAGTGCTTTTCTGGCTTTTGTTTGTGCCATGTAAACAACTCGGTATGTGTAGATCGATGTCTTGACAGACTTCCTTGATTTGTCGAGTGCTTGTCTGGCTTTCGTCTGTGACTTGTAGACAACTCGGTATAGATCGTTGTCTTGATAAACTTTGTGTTCTTGTTAGTACTAAAAGGACTTAGGACCGGCGATCTCGAGTATCTTCAGCTTCTTTTCGGCTTAACTCGAGATATGGTCAGCGTTTGGTCCTTTCCTTGGTTGCAAAAAACATCCTAGGATCATCAAGCCCCTGAGCACTTCATGGTTGAGTTCTGGAAGCCTCGTCTTATTCCTTCAGGTCCTGCCGAGTAGGAACCAGCGTCGTCTGAGTGCTTTCCTGAGCAAAACCATGTAGCTCTTCTTGGGATCTTCTGAGTGTAGCCCCCGAGCCTCTTGGTGTTTGGAACAAGGAGCTAGAGGGTCTTGTCTTGAAATTGCTCTGATTTATGCTCGGGCTTAGTTTTAGTCGCTTTGCTTTTTGGTTCGGGTGTTAGCTTATTAGCTACCCTCATCGGCGGGCTCAAGCATCTTTTCAGCTCTTTTGCTCTCGGCTGGTATGCTCAGGCATATTTTTAGCCATTTTGCTTTTTGGTTCGGGTGTTAGCTTATTTGCTATCCTCATCGGCGGGCTCAAGCATCTTTTCAGCTCTTTTGCTCTCGGCCGGTATGCTCAGGCGTATTTTCAGCCATTTTGCTTTTTGGTTCGGGTGTTAGCTTATTAGCTACCCTCATCGGCGGGCTCAAGCATCTTTTTAGCTCTTTTGCTCTCGGCCGGTATGCTCAGGCGTATTTTCAGCCATTTTGCTTTTTGGTTCGGGTGTTAGCTTGTTAGCTACCCTCATCGGCGGGCTCAAGCATCTTTTCAGCTCTTTTGCTCTCGGCCGGTATGCTCAGGCGTATTTTCAGCTATTTTGTTTTTTGGTTCAGGTGTTAGCTTATTAGCTACCCTCATCGGTGGGCTCAAGCATCTTTTCAGCTCTTTTGCTCTTGGCCGGTATGCTCAGGCGTATTTTCAGCCATTTTGCTTTTTGGTTCGGGTGTTAGCTTATTAGCTACCCTCGTCGGTGGGCTCAAGCATCTTTTCAGCTTTTTTGCTCTTGGCCGGTATTCTCAGGCGTATTTTCAGCCATTTTGCTTTTTGGTTTGGGTGTTAGCTTATCAGCTACCCTCATCGGCGGGCTCAAGCATCTTTTCAGCTCTTTTACTCTCGGCCGGTATGCTCATTGGAAACAACTCAGGGAAAGCCATAATAAGACATGTGTTGTCGAGAAAGAACCATCTTTATTGATCATGAACATTGATAAGTCATAATAGTACATATGTTGTCGAGGAGCACCATCTTTATTGATCATGAACATTGATCTCTTGTGGCTTGTATATATATTCTTCCTTGAGTTGTTTTCATGCATAGAATCTTCTTAGTTGGCTGATGTGCCATGTATTGTTGACTTCTTTTTCGTCTTCAGTTATCAACTTGTATGTGCCTGGTCCGGTGACTTTTGTGACGATAAAAGGACCTTCCCATGGACTGAGTAGTTTATGGCGTCTGTCAGTTTTTTGTATTCTTCTTAGTACTAGGTCTCCAACTTGTAATGATCGAGGCTAGGTATTCTTGTTGTAGTGGCGTCTTAATCCTTGGAGGTATCTTATTGATTGAAGGGTAGCGTTTACTCTGACTTCTTCTGTACTGTCGAGCTCCAATCTTCGGGTGTGTTCTGCTTCTCCTTTGTCATATTGTTCTATCCTTGGTGATGTCCAGATCAAGTCGGCAGGTAGTACGGCTTCTGATCCGTAAACTAGGAAGAAGGGTGAGTATCCGGTGGCTCTGCTTATTTGAGTCTGTAGCCCCCATACGACCTTGGGTAATTCTTCAATCCATTTTGATCTATAGTCCACTAGTTCTTCATACAATCTTGGTTTTAATCCGGCTAGTATGAGTCCATTAGCCCTTTCTACCTATCCATTGGCCTCTGGATGTGCGACTGATGCGTAATCTATGCTGAAGCCGCAGTCCTGTGCCCAACTTTGGAATTCTGTGGCTGTGAAGGGAGAACCCAAATCTGTGATGATTCGATTAGGCATGCCAAAATGGTGCATAATGTCTTGGATGAACTCAACTGCTTTGGCTGTGCTGTATTTTACAAGTGGTTTGTATTCAATCCACTTGGTGAACTTATCAATTGCTACGAAGATGTACTCGAAACTGCCTTTTGCTTTCTTGAGAGGTCCTACTTGATCCAGCCCCTAGTAGGAGAAAGGCTAAGCAGGTGGGATGCAGATGAGATTATGAGCTGGCACATGAGCTTGTCTTGCGAACATTTGACAACCTTTGCATCTTCTGACAAGTTCTTCTATGTCTTTCAAAGCGGTTGGCCAGTAGAATCCGGTGCGGAATGCTTTGCCGACTAGTGTTCTTGAAGCGGCGTGATTTCCACAGCAACCTGAGTGTATTTCGTCTAGGATCTCTTTGCCCTCTTCAAATGAGACACATTTTAGGAGTACTCCTGATGACGCGGCTCTTCTATAGAGCTTGTCTCCCACTAGGACGTAGTTCTTGCTTCTGCGAACAACTCGGGTAGCTTCCTCTTTATCCGCTGGCAACTTGTTCTCTTTGATGTAATCAATAAAAACCTGGGTCCATGAAGTGGTGATTACCAAAATCTAAGTGCCTTTAGCTGAGATTTCAGGGGTTATCTCACCTGGTTGTTTGATAGAGGGAGCTGATAACTCCTCTATGAATACACCGGGTGGGACCTTCGCCCTGTCTGATCCAAGCTTGGCGAGGATGTCTGCCGTAGTATTAGAATCATGTAGGACATGTAGAATTTCTAATCCTTGAAAATGTTTTTCGAGCTTTCGTATTTCAGCACAGTAAGCGCCCATGTTTTCTTTGGTGTAGTCCCAATCTTTGTTGACTTGATTGATGACTACTGCTGAATCGCCGTATACGAGTAAACGCTTGATTTCGAGGGTAATTGCCACTCGTAGCCCGTGGATGAGGGCTTCGTATTTTGCTTCATTGTTTGTAGCTTGCCATAATATCTAAAGGACGTACTTGAGTTGTTTTTCGTCTGGAGAAATGAGGAGAACGTCTGTGCTGGCTCCACCTAGCTTAAGTGATCCATCAAAGTATATCTTCCAATGATCAAGGATGGTATTTGACATATGTTGTTGAATTTCTATCCACTCGGCAACAAAATCGGCCAGGGCTTGAGATTTAATTGCCTTCCGTGGGGTGAAATCGATATTGAGAGCACCAAGTTCAACTACCCACTTAGATATGTGCCTTGTTGTGTCTCTGTTGTGTAGGATGTCTCCGAGTGGGAAATCTGTGACCACGGTAATCTTGTGGCTTTCAAAATAGTGGCGAAGCTTGCGTGAAGTGATCAGGAGGGCGTAGAGTAGTTTTTGCACATGCGGGTACCGGATTTTAGATTCTGATAGTACTTCGCTGATGTAGCATATGGGGTGTTGTACTTTATATACACGCCCTTCTTCTTCTCTTTCTATGACAATCGCTGTGCTGATCACAGTAGAAGTTGCCGCAATGTATAGCATCATGTCTTCGTATTTCTTTGGAGGTGTGAGAACGGGCGAGGAGGTGAGGTATGCCTTGAGCTTCTTGAAAGCTTCGTTGGCTTCTTCTGTCTACTCGAACTTGTCTGTCTTCTTTAGTAGTTTAAAGAAAGGTAACCCTTTTTCGCCGAGTCTTGATATGAAATGGTTGAGGGCCGCCATGCAACCTGTTAGTTTCTGCACATCTTTGACACTTCTAGGAGGGCCCATCTCTATTATGGCTCGTATTTGCTTGGCGCTTGCTTTGATTCCACGATGACTGACCAAGAATCCAAGTAGTTGTCCTGAAGGAACTCCGAATACACACTTGTTTGGGTTCAATTTCCACCTCTATCTTTTCAGGTTTTCGAAGGTTTGCTTTAAGTCTTCAATTAGTGTATCCGGGTTCTTTGTCTTTACTACTACGTCATCCACGTATGCTTCTACGTTTTCGCCAATCTGATCACCAAGGCACGTTTGGATAGCTCTTTGGTAAGTGGCACCAACATTCTTGAGTCCAAATGACATGGTTTTGTAGCAGTAGGCACCGAATGGAGTGATGAAAGATGTCTTGCTCTGGTCATGTTCCTTTAATACGATCTAGTGATATCCTGAATAGCAATCAAGGAAGGATAATAGGGCAGATCTTGCTGTTGAATCTACTATCTGATCAATGTGTGGTAGCCCGAACGGATCTTTCGGGCAGTGTCTGTTGAGATCTGTGTAGTCGACATACATGCGTCACTCATCCGTATTCTTTTTCTGTACTAGAACTGGGTTTGCTAGCCAATCTAGATGGAGGATTTCTCTGATGAATCCGGCTGCCATTAGCTTTGTGATTTCTTTTTTAATTGCTGCCTTCTTGTCGAGTGAGAATCGTCGTAGTCATTGCTTCACAGGCTTGGAGCCTTCATTGATATCAATTCTGTGCTCAGCTAACTCTCTTGGGACACCTGGCATGTCAGCCGGCTTCCAAGCGAAGATATCTTTGTTGTCCCGAAGAAAGTTGGTGAGTGCGAGTTCCTATTTTGCCGAGAGGTGGGCGCTGATGGTTGCCGTTTTGGAGGGATTACCGGTGCCTAGGTCAATTTGCTTGACGTCGGCTTCTTTTGGTGGTGCTAGGATGCTAGGTTTTTTAGCCGGTATCTCTAGCTCTTCTGGGCTCATTTCTGCTGCAACAGTGGCTATTTCTTTTCTTCCATCGGCGGCTTGTGCTTTTGCTACAATTTGGATTGTCTGAACATCGCAGTCAAAAGCGCGCTTCAAATCACTCCGAAGAGAAAGGACACTGTGGGGGTATTAACCCCTATACCCTTACGGCTAGGCTTGGGCCAGCCCAGTCTAGGGGGTCCGATCCATTGGAAGACGACGCGCGGCTCGGCCGATCTGTTCGGAGTCCCGCACAAGGAGTCAAGACAGACTTGGAAATCAAGCAAGATCCTGGTCGGTTAGAATAGGAATTCTTATCTGGCCACCTATGGCAATTGTAACCAATTAGGATTAGTTTCTAGATCTGTAATCCTGCTCTCCAGACTATATAAGGTGGGTAGGGGACCCCTCTAAAAAACATCTCTCATTGACATACAGTAATACAATCAGACACAGGACGTAGGTATTACGCCTTCATGGTGGCCGAACCTTGATAAAACCTCGTGTCTGTCTTACGTCGCCATCTTGTTTGTGACTTGCGCATCTGTCTGCCAACAATCTACTACCTTGGGTATACCCCTAGGTAGACTGCCGACCATATTTCGTAGACAGTGGTGCGCCAGGTAGGGGGTGTGCGTACTGTTCTCCAAGCGAACAAGATGGTCATCATCTCCAGCTCCATGGCTACGCCGAACGGCCTCACGTTCACCGTCGGCCAGATCACCTGGACCACTGGCTCCAACGACTTCATCGCCATGACCACGAAGGAGGCACGGATTCAATCTACATCGACCACTGCATCACCTGCATCGGCTACGGCTCCGACCACGGTGGATCTGGCTCTGACCACGGTGGATCTGGCTCCGACCACGATGGATCTAGCTCTAACCACGCTCGCATCGT
This sequence comes from Miscanthus floridulus, assembly GCF_019320115.1. Lineage (NCBI taxonomy): Eukaryota > Viridiplantae > Streptophyta > Magnoliopsida > Poales > Poaceae > Miscanthus > Miscanthus floridulus. The sequence continues at coordinate 18,462,436 of NC_089587.1, forward strand.
CTTCAGCCACGCCAACAACCCATCGTCCGCTTCCTCGCTACAAAGGGAGGCAGATCGACAACACCGACCTACTCGACTCCATCGATCGGGTCAGCACCAAACTTTCTGAAACCCTAGCTCTGGTAAGTTTGATTCAAAGTCAACCTAATGAGCAGGTAATCACCACCCACAACAAATCTACCTGGCCAGCTCGGGCCAGTCGTCCTGCACGACTCGATACGGATCTCGTGGTCACATCTACTCCTAAAGGGCGCTCCGTTCGTCGTCAGTCAGCCCCTGCGACGGGTCTCTGGCTCTCTGAGTATGAAGCCTCGACGGAGAATTACCAGGTCCAGCCCTACAGCCTACGCAACTTCATCAACATGGTCCGGATTGAGGATTATCGAGAAGGATCCGTCCACACAGTTCAAGAGGGTGGCTCCAGCTCCTCGTCTGGCATCGCATCTAATGCCTCCGTCCACACTACGCTCCAGCATCATGACGATGAAGGCGTTGAATATGATCTGGATGTCCCAGACCACGCCCCGGGGTTCCCACAATTCCCGTCTTTCCCACCAAGGCGAGGGGACTTGATCAATGTTGTCAGTAATGATGAACCATCGGCAGTTGGCGAAACAGAACAAGAAAGGCTTGCACGTGAAGCACGCAATATTGACTGGTTTAATCGCCGACAAATCGAAGCTGAGGCAGAAGAGGAGGCACGACGCATAAGGGTCTAGCCACATGACCTTAACAATGCCTTCGACAGGGTGGGGGGACAAACTGGTCTTCAGGACTCCAAGCGCCAACGTAGCTGTTGCTATGGCGACAATGCAACGACTACCCAATACCCTGAAAACCCAGGCAGTTCGTGATGATATACAAGCTTATCTGACGGCTGCTATGGCTCAGACCACAGAGATTGTAAATCAAGCTCGGGCTCCATCCGTCTCAGTCGAGTCAAGCCATAGCTGCCAGTACTCAAGTCGCTCACAGCCACCCAACCAATGTGGCTCGCGCAATGATGACCCCTCAGACAACCGTCTAGGCGGGAACGGTGGTCATGATGGTGGTTGGGACGACAACCGCCGCAACTACCGGGACGACAACCGCCGAGACAACCGTGACAATCACCGTGATATCCGCGGTCATAGGGTTAACTAGGGTGGCAACCAGGATTGCCGTGATGGCAATAACGATCTTCGCCATTACCTCGGAGAACGCGATCTGCGCGATCGCATCAACCAGAGAGCCCACGATCGTGCATCCCATGAAAGCCATTGCCACATGGAATACGATACTACCCACGGCCCTCCGGGTTTGAAGCAGTTTACCCCTCACCTTCGCTAAGTCATATGGCCCAAGAACTTCAAGCTCGAAAAGCTTCAGAAGTACGACGGCAAGGAGAACCCCGAATTATGGGTTACGCTCTACGAAACCACGTGCAGATCAGCTATGGCTGACGAGCATGTCATGTCTAATTACTTCCCAGTCGCTGTCGGCCATGCAGGCCACCAATGGCTGGTCAGCTTGCCGACAAACTACTTCGATTCTTGGCAGGAGCTCAAGCAAGCTTTCATCGACAACTTCATTGCTACTTGCGACCAACCGGGCAACAAATATGATCTGCAACGGATTCGAGATCGGAAAGATGAGCCACTACGCGAGTACGTCCGGCGTTTCTCGGAGATGCGCATCAAGGTCCCATCAATCTCTGACAACGAGGCAATCGAGGCTTTCATCACTGGCCTCCGCTTCCATGACGCCCTAAGGGACAAGCTCCTCCGCAAGAGACCGAAATCAGTCACAGCGCTCCTAGCCACTGCTAAGAAATATGCGGACACTAACGACGCTAAAAAGATAATTATCGAAGAAGCAGCAAGGGTTCCACGCTCCGACCACCCCCCGCACCGCGACGACTACCGCGGCAACCGTGGTCGGAATGATAATTTTGACCGCCGCAACCAGTGCAACGACCCCCGCGACCACCGCGACCAACGTAATCAGCGGCATAACCACCGTGACGATTACTGGGGCAAGCGTGCTCGAGAAGACGACGGTGAGGTCAACACCATTAAAAAAGGTGGCGGACGACATAACTACGAAGAGGACTGTGCCAAAGCATTGAAAGGGCCCTGCCAGCCCCATCCCAAGTCAAACCATACCATGGAGAATTGCCGCGTTCTCAAGTCTATCTACATGCGTCAACAGGCTCCGGATACATCCGACAAGCCTAACGACGCAGGGGAATAGCGCAACGAGGACAACGACGATGAAGACGCAGATCCCCATCACAAGTACGTCAAGCCAACCGATCGCGTGCACACCATCATTAGGGGCAAAGTGTCCATCAAGACCAAATGAGAATGCAAGCTGGTCGCCCACGCCTACTTGAACGTGGCCAACACCAACAACCTCATTACCGATCCACGGCTCCCTCCTTGGTCTCACCGCGAGATCTCCTTCAGCAGAAAGGACCAATGGGCCGTAATACCTGAGCCAGGACGTTTTCCCCTGGTCCTCGACCCTTGTATCAACAAGGTTCAGTTCGACAGAGTGCTGATTGACGGCGGCAACTCCATCGATATACTGTTCAAGAACAGTCTGCCAGCTCTGAAGATGACCCAGGCGGATCTCAAGCCATATGAGGCACAGTTCTGGGATGTTCTCCCCGGACAGAGCTCTACACCTCTCGGGCAGATCACGCTACCTATGCAATTTGGGACCCCGGACCACTTCCGCACCGACTACGTCAACTTCATGGTCGCTGACTTTGATAGCACCTACCATGCTATCCTTGGTCGACCATCGCTCACCAAGTTCATGGCCATACCTCATTACAGGTATTTGGTGCTCAAGATGCCTACCGAGAAAGGGGTTCTAACTCTCAGGGGCAACGTATACGCAGCTTATACCTACGAGGATGACAGCTTCAAAATAGCAGAGGCTCACGACCTCTCTATTCGCATGGCCGAGACCATGCTCGACGCCAAGAAGACCCCAGCCGACCACCTGGAGATTCCAGAGCTCGAGGCCCCACGCAAGAACGTCAAATCCAAAGAGCACAAAATGATCCAGCTGGTCGACGGTGATCCCAGCAAAATGGCCCTTATCGGGGCCAACCTAGATCCTAAATAGGAAGACACGCTCGTCAGGTTCTTGAGGAGCAACGTGAGCGTGTTCGCATGGAAACCCGCTGACATGCCCGGTGTATCTCGGAACTTGATCGAGCACTCCTTAAATGTCGATGGCAAGGCCAAACCTATCAAGCAGAAGCTACGACGGTTCGCTCGCGATAAAAAGGAGGCTATTATGGTAGAAGTTACATGGCTTTTGACAGCCGGATTTATCAAAGAAGTATATCATCCGGAGTGGTTAGCCAACCCGGTTCTTGTACGCAAAAAGAATAATGAATGGAGAATATGCGTTGATTACACTGATCTCAACAAACACTGCCCTAAAGACCCCTTCGGCTTACCTCGCATAGACGAAGTCGTAGATTCAACTGCCGGTTGCGAGCTGTTGTCCTTTCTTGATTGCTACTCTGGTTATCACCAGATCGCTCTCAAAAAGGACGACCAGATCAAAACGTCCTTCATCACGCCCTTCGGCGCTTACTGCTATATGACCATGTCGTTCGGGCTAAAGAACACTGGGGCTACCTACCAACGCGCCATACAGGCCTGCCTCAACGACGAGATAAAAGACGACCTCGTCGAGTGTAACACCCCTGGTGTTACGAGTTTATTTAGCACCGCGATTTAGGCCTAAGAAAAATTTCCGAAACGAATTTTTTGGGTTTTTAATTTAAAACGTACTTGCTGCGACAAGTGAATCCCGTGTGACTTAGTTTCGTGGACTCAAATCAACGCTCAAGATAAATTACGCAGTGCGTAGAAATATTCAGGAATATCCGACGACGATTCTAGAGAACGTTTTGTTCGGTTAAATTAAGCATGAAAATCAACTTTTATAAATAAAATAAAATTCATTAATAAATAGAACGATACATATAAACTCACGGGTTTATTTTGTTAAGCACGAACTGACGAGAAAAAGAGCGCAACAGCTTCGTTTATTTTTTTTCGGCGTGCACCATACTCGCCTGGAATCCAAACACGGTTCACTGCGCCTTGCACGACACTGTATAAAGTCAGGCTGTGTTTAGAATTTGTACTCGTCAAGCTTTCTGTGCTGAGACTTGAACCGAAGTGCTATTCTTAGATATGAACATAGAAGAGGAACATAGATGCTACGATTCTCCAACTGGAGCTACAGACGCGCTTATACATGGACTGACCGGAAATTCTATCTGTAGTGGTGTGAAGATGTCAGCTGCGTCGTGGTAAAAATGGCAATCATCTCTGTTGCATGAAATATTTACACGCCTGATTACTTGCTAACCCTTTGCTGTAACCATGATCGAGTTAGATAATCCTGTCAAGAAGCTAGCGCTTATCGTTGATGATCATGTGAGGAAGTGAAAATATTACTGATCATGATCATTGCTTTAATAATGATAGAGTTAAATCGTGCACGAGGAGCGCTTTTAATAATGGCAGCGGAAACATTACTGAGCATGAGCACTGTAGCACAGTGGAAAGTACTGTAGCTCGTGGAAAGTACTGTAGCATAGTGGAACGCTGTTCATCCGGAGCATCACAGTCGTGCGCAGCAGCGCTTTATTACCTTACAGCAAACTAGTTAGCCGCTAACCTTACGACGCGTCGCTATCACGCCTTCATATCGCCTGCCTTTAAAAGGTTATGCCGAGCCGTTCCGCTCCACTGCTCACTTGCTTCTCTCAAATCAAGTTTCTCTGTTCTTGTCCGTGAAAGTTGCGTCTATCGATTTCTCCCGAGCTGCAATAATCAGCTGAGGTAGCTAATCTGCAATTGATCTTCTCATTCTCTAATGTTTCCTTGACCTGTGGTCTCCTTCCCCATTAATTCCTTGACCTGCATGAATGAATCAGCACCTCACCACCAAGCACGTTTAGCCCAAAGCACACTCTAGTCCTGATGTGCTCGTCAAGTCCAAAGACCACTCAAAGTCTATCATTTGAATTAATGCACTCATGACCAAAGACCCACTCCAAGTTCATCACGTGAAATCCAATTCACATGACTAGCTAGCCAAATGCCAGCTCCACCTCCAGCCCCGCATCTCCTGCCTATAAAGGACACGCCAAGCCTGCCAAGCCATCCCACTCCACCGCTCACCATCTTACTCTCTAAATTGAGTTTCTCTGTTCTTGCCTGGGAAGGCTACGCTCTGTTGATCTCCTTCCTCAAGCTGTAATTGACCAAGGTAGATAGTCCCCATACATCCCCTACCTCCCTTCTACCTCCCCATGCCCTTAGATTTGGAAGTCATGGCTAGAATCGCCATCAGGCGAAAGTCCAGCAGCTGTCCATGGTGGGCGAGCTGAGGAGCACAAACGCTCGGTGCTCTCTGTGTCTCTCGAAGAATCCTAGCCGTATACCCGCTCTGCTCTTTGTTTAAGTCCACAGCAGCAGCTTGTCCTATGCCATGTGCTAGTAGTAAAGCCGAGAACCAACTCAGCTCCTATACACGTAAAGTCAAGAGTCATGAGCCATTAATCCACTCCACCAATTTCTTTATTCCTTTTCCCTTTCTAATAACCAGCGGCAGCTCGTGGCCACTAATCACGTTTCATTTTCTCTCCTCGTGATTAATTAGCGGCCACCTTGCACAATTAATATCTCCACCATGCTAACTCTGATTCCATCACTTCTTCCTAAATTCATCTAAAATCGAACCCCACCTATCCATAAAGTTTCATAATTTTTGGAACGCAGTTGAATTTATGTGAATATTTAATTGTGTCTGTTTGCCGAGTACTGCGAGTTCGACGCCGACAGAGGGATGTCGATGGATTGTGGAGTCATCGGGAGTTGCTGGAGAAATGGTACTTTGGAAGCATGATTGGATTTCTAAGAATTTCGGCTGTCGTTGATTATTTACATCTATGCATTTGCATCAATACATATCATAATAGGAACGACGGTGGATCGATGATATCAACTAGAGTAGCTTAAAGATGATGCTATGGTGATCATATCACGAAGATGGAATGCTAACTTTTGGTTATATTTTACCCAGACAAGCCCCGGTGCATAACCCCAACTTTTCTACAGTTTAAATTATTTTTGTGCATTAAGTTTAAGGAGTTGAATGAAACCCACTTGCATATATATCTTTATTCCTATGAGTCTTACTAGTATGACAGGATCGTGTAGAATGCTATGCTATAGGACTCCGGTAGAAGTCGAGTGATTGCCTGTCACTCGCGAGAGATAGGAAATATATTATTGGATTACTATCACTTGGAAAATATCAAAATGGTGGAAAGGAAAAATGGTGACCGGGCAGGGATATGGTTTGGGTATTGGTGGGTGTAAGAAGTTGTGTCGCCGTGGAGGCGGGTCATAGCTTGGTTACACCGTTTTTCCCTGTCTGGTCGGTTAAGGACCGATCGTTGCATATGACTCTAGGCAGGTCACAGACTTATTATCCCGAGCACATACTTGTGTATGGGCGCTTGGAAGACTTGTTGCTCTCTTGTCGCGGATACGGCTCTTTCCAGACCGACTGCTAGGGTTGTTTTTGGTGGAGGTGGTCCTTGCACCGCACTGAGTCCGGGACTCAGGGGTGGGGGCTTGGAGTCCTAGTTTGGACGGGGACCTGGACACCCGGGACAGGAGAGTGATGGGTTGGTCCTGCTTGTGCCTAGGGTACAAGCGGGGCGTGTGTTTTCAGGGTACCCAGCTGGGGGCATTGATTCGCGAATCGCCGGGCTATCCGGTACGGCTTATTTGCGGTTTAGCATCGTAGTAAGAACTGAAGATGAAAGATGAAAGATGGAAAAGGAAATCTGATTGCTTACCACCTGCTTGAAAGTAGCACAGGTGCTTACATAGAATGGTTAGTTAATGAACCAATACGGCTATTAATAAAAATTGAATATAAGGACGCACGCTTAGTAATGCTTCCTGTAAATGCAACCCACAAGCTAGATAGCCTTGCATATCCTTGGAGTCTTTTCTTTCCTCCTGTCGGTCAAGTCTTGCTGAGTACAACTGAGTACTCAGGGTTTTATTCCCCCTGTTGCAGGTGACAGGTTGATGCTAGAGCTAACCCTTGTGTGTGGATTCCTCCTGGTGGGCTCAACGAGGATTCCTTTACGTCGCGATCGTAGTTTTTATTTATAACTATCACCAAATGTTTTTATAAATGAAAGTTTCATAATCTGTTGTAGTAGTTTATATATCAATACTTCATCATATCATTAATAGATGTTTATTTCTGCTATAATTCTGATCACATGTTTAAATTCCGCTGTACATTAAATTATTTATAACTCTGATAATATGATTACATTTCGCTATTATACAATAACTATTATACTCTGATGTTGTGCTAAAAGGGATGTATGAAATGGTTAAGAATGATGTAAGCTTTGTTCTCTCATTTGTGATCCTGATGGCAAAAATGTAGATTTTCGGGTTCTCCCCTGGGGTGTGCCCGACGGAACCGAGTAATTTAGTGTTCTTCCTTGAGTGCTTAGTGTCTAATGGAAGACAAGCACTCCTGTGAGGCATTAGATTAGGCAGTTCTGCCACAGGTGGTATCAGAGCATAAATGAGGAAATAAAGCTTTCAAATCCTTTTCTAAGCTAAAATTTGACAACCTGTTTTTGCAAAAAGTTAGGACGTTTACATGCGAAGTTATATAAGTAGCCCTATTACTATGGTTATGTATCCAGGATAGATGGCACTCTGCTGACTTAGATAGGGTTAATCAAGTTTCTGCAGGTACACTGACTCGAGCATAGTCCGATAGTATCGACTAGCTACAAGGAGAGAACGATGTGCCAAAAATCTGAGAACGGTTGCCCTATATGCTGGCAACAGTGGAAGGACGTATAGGACGTGCATTCATGCATATCCTGTTTGTGCATTGTAGCGCTCGTATTGCTTGTAGATACACCCTCCATAGGTGTCATGACTGACTCGTTCCTGTTCCATAGTTAGGTCTGCACTGTGGCTTTGTGTTCTGTGTTCGCCCGTGGTTTCACGCCTGTCGTGACCCACGTCTCCCCGTACCCCTTTTTTGTGCTCTTGTCGGAGCCTTGCCCTGCAGTCGTACTAGTCAGTAATGGCATCGCACGTCGCTCGCCTCGAACACGCGGAATTTGGTCGATTCATCGTAGTGATCTCGCGTGGGAACCCTGGTGAACCACGCCAGGACCACTGAGCACTCTGCCTTTATAAGCAGAGCCTGTGTTAGCCTTGGTATCACCACTCGGCGCACTTTAGCTCGCTTAGGTTTTCCTTTGAGCAAGCTTTCGCTCGGCCTTCCTCACGACCACCGCTAGAAATGGCAGGAGCCTGGGTTAGTAGTTACTGCTTGAACGTTGAGGGTTTTCCCAAAATCCTGCATACCACCCTACAAAAGCTCGGAGTCAAAGATCATCCCGAGTATGAGGGCCATGAGTATGAGGAGCATGGCACTGAGCGGTGTGAGGTTACCGTCTACATCGGGAAGAGTGAGGAGTTCCCCGACCTCACTGAAGCCTGGAGTGTGACCGCAACTGGGTTTCGCTTCACCGACACCTACCAGGTTGTGGCCCGCAAAGCCTTGCGGTACCTCTGCCAGATCTATGAGGAGCCCATTGCCCGTACCCCCATGTGGTTCTTTCCACCTTTGGACAGGAATCGGTGGGCATGGAGGGCTCGCATGGAGGCCTTGCAAGGGCGGGATGCACAAGAGGATAGTCCTACCGTGGTGCACTTGACCACGTACCTGCTCGCTCTAGATGAGCAGTACGACCGGCAAGCCTTGGAACTGAGGATCTGCCTCAGTCGAGCCAAGGAGGCTGAGATCTTCACTCGGATGCTTGAGGTGCAGCTCGCTGAAGCGCATGCCAGTGCTGCAGCTGCTGAGAGCCGAGAGACTGCCATGTCGGAAGCTCTGAAGGAGGCTAAAGACCGGCATGTCCAGCAGCTGTGTGAGGCTTATCTTGTCACTAGGGCCAAGCGGAGGACGCTGGCTACTGAAAGGCAGGATGCCCCGATCTTGGAAGGGATCCCTATCCACTCGCCTGAAGGAAGGAGAACCGATGTGGCAGCGCCGCCAGCACCTCCACCCTTAGAAGTGTCAGAAGTAGAGCCCTTAATTCCTCTCACTCAGCCATTGCCACGAGAAGATGTAGATTAGTGGCCTTGGGATGCTGTACCCGTAGTAGTAGTGTTTTTCGTTGCTGTCCTCCGGTATTGTGTTCGTGCCGTTGTTGTTCGTCCGTAGTTATTGAGATCGTCCGGCAGTAGGGAAGGTGAATGATGTATCGTGAATGGGAGCCTGAATGCCTATATGATGTACCCATATAAGACCGTTGGAACATGCATTTTATTTAGTTCACTGTGTTTATTACGTTCATTTACTTTAAAGTCCCGTTAGACGTGCTCCAAGTTTTCAAGGGCGATGTTAAGTGAGTTACAAGAGAAGTTGTCACTCAGATACCAGTAGATCAGCCGTGATTGGATAATATAGGACACTGTATCGGCTAATTATGGATGTCCCAACAGAACACTTGAATCTTTTTAAAAACAAATCCGTCGTTGGATTTGAATTCCTTGTCCCTTGTTGTGGAGGGAAACCTTTGTTGTTGAATTTTTCCCTTGCGATACCCCCTTACTCTGTGGTCTATGACCCCACTGCCTTCATGGTGTGTAAGTTGGTAATAGTTGCCTGGTTAAAAGCTTATGGTGCCACGACGAAACCGAGGGCTCCCTATGGAACAGCTGCCACATGTGATGCTACTCGGCACGCGCTGGTATCAAGGTTTTTGGCCAAGTACCTTTGCCGAGTTACACCGCCGTACCATTTTTTTTTAAATTTTCTCCTTGGAAATGTTCAGGTGTTCACACGGGAATTCCACAACGGGTTGATGCAGAAGTGTTCTCTCAAGGTAAACAAGAGATGGTTTGGAGAAAGAAAGTATGACATGGTCTCAGTCTACATGAAAGACGGATGTGGTCGAGTAAAGGAAAGAAAAGGAAGAGTAGTAAGGAAGGTTAACCTTGGGGAGCCGGGAGTAATAGAAAAGCCTGAGTGGCCGTCATGTTCCAACCCTGTTTTTAGTTGACCGTGCTTCGCATGCCGAGTCATTTCGTTGCATGCCCTGTGAACGCCGTCTGTGTCAGGCCCTTTAGCTTCCCTTTTCTCGCGTGGCCACAGCATTGTGCCGCACTCACCGTCCTTGTGCACTGTGCACTTTTCCTTTTCCTGGCGTCCGGTCGGCTCTCTACCCCGCACCATCGTTTCCCGTACCGGACCCCCCTCATTTCCCCTTCCCTCTCCTTTCTCTCTTCTTTTGGTGACACGACCGCCCGCACGCCTGCCTTGTCGAGCGGACCCCCTCTCCTCTCCTTTATTTCCCCCTCTACCGCTCACGCAGAAAGCGCACCATGTCCGATCTTATCTTCACAGCATGAACCGTCTGTGTATCCCATCCACTCCGCCTCCACTGCCGGTGATTTGCGCTCCACCTCCGTTCGCCACTATAAGATACCCTTGGTCCTTGCTCTTCTTCTTCATCCCCATTCTCCTCGCATACGGAGCAGAGCTACGAAATCCAGTTGACCTTGTGAAGCTAGGTTCGTCAGTCTGAGGTGATGGTGTAACCAGAAGAGAAGAAGGGATCTGGTTTTCGGAGAAGTTCAAGTATACCTTTGGATAGCTCGATCTTAGGGTTCGCGATGTTTTACTTCTCAGTCGACTGTTTTTGGATCTGTTGGTGCTACGCTATGTTTTGGATAATCATTATCTTGTTGTTTCTCCATTGCCCTCGTCTATCTCGACTTCTAGATTAAGTCTCGGTTGTACCAGGTTGATGCTAGAGCTGACCCTTGTATGTGGATTCCTCCTGGTGGGCTCAACGAGGATTCCTTTATGTCACGATCGTAGTTTTTATTTATAACTCTCACCAAATGTTTTTATAAATGAAAGTTTCATAATCTGTTGTAGTAGTTTATATATCAATACTTCATCATATCATTAATAGATGTTTATTTCCGCTATAATTCTAATCACATGTTTAAATTCCGCTGTACATTAAATTATTTATAACTCTGATAATATGATTACATTCCGCTATTATACAATAACTATTATACTCTGATGTTGTGCTAAAAGGGATGTATGAAATGGTTAAGAATGATGTAAGCTTTGTTCTCTCATTTGTGATCCTGATGGCAAAAATGTGGATTTTCGGGTTCTCCCCTGGGGTGTGCCCGACGGAACTGAGTAATTTAGTGTTCTCCCTTGAGTGCTTAGTGTCTAATGGAAGACAAGCACTCCTGTGAGGTATTAGATTAGGCGGTTCTGCCACAGGTGGTACAGGTTGCTCTTAACCATGTATCCCTAGATCCCCGTGTGGTTGAGGATTCGAAGTCGTGTAATCTTTCATGTAATCTCTGATCTACGAAATATAATCACGTTTTCCTTTCTAGTTCTAGCTTCGAATCTCGGGACGAGATTCTTTTTAAGGGGGGTTAGTTGTAACACCCCTGGTGTTACGAGTTTATTTAGCACCGCGATTTAGGCCTAAGAAACATTTCCGAAATGAGTTTTTTGGGTTTTTAATTTAAAACGTACTTGCTGCGACAAGTGAATCCCGTGTGACTTAGTTTCGTGGACTCAAATCAACGCTCAAGATAAATTACGCAGTGCGTAGAAATATTCAGGAATATCCGACGACGATTCTAGAGAATGTTTTGTTCGGTTAAATTAAGCATGAAAATCAACTTTTATAAATAAAATAAAATCCATTAATAAATAGAACGATACATATAAACTCACGGGTTTATTTTGTTAAGCACGAACTGACGAGAAAAAGAGCGCAACAACTTCGTTTATTTTTTTTCGGCGTGCACCATACTCGCCTAGAATCCAAACACGGTTCACTGCGCCTTGCACGACACTGTATAAAGTCAGGCTGTGTTTAGAATTTGTACTCGTCAAGCTTTCTGTGCTGAGACTTGAACCGAGGTGCTATTCTTAGATATGAACATAGAAGAGGAACATAGATGCTACGATTCTCCAACTGGAGCTACAGACGCGCTTATACATGGACTGACCGGAAATTCTATCTGTAGTGGTGTGAAGATGTCAGTTGCGTCGTGGTAAAAATGGCAATCATCCCTGTTGCATGAAATATTTACACGCCTGATTACTTGCTAACCCTTTGCTGTAACCATGATCGAGTTGGATAATCCTGTCAAGAAGCTAGCGCTTATCGTTGATGATCATGTGAGGAAGTGAAAATATTACTGATCATGATCATTGCTTTAATAATGATAGAGTTAAATCGTGCACGAGGAGCGCTTTTAATAATGGCAGCGGAAACATTACTGAGCATGAGCACTGTAGCACCGTGGAAATCGCTGTAGCACGAGTCAACACTGGCCATTGAGTCTTGCACGGAGCGCACAGGTCACGCAGAAAACACTACAGCGACGCGGGAAGTACTGCAGCTCATGGGAAGTACTGTAGCTCGTGGAAAGTACTGCAGCTCGTGGAAAGTACTGTAGCGTAGTGGAACGCTGTTCATCCGGAGCATCACAGTCGTGCGCAGCAGCGCTTTATTACCTTTCAACAAGCTAGTTAGCTGCTAACCTTACGACGCGTCGCTATCACGCCTTCATGTCGCCTGCCTTTAAAAGGTTACGCCGAGCCATTCCGCTCCACTGCTCACTTGCTTCTCTGAAATCAAGTTTCTCTGTTCTTGTCCGTGAAAGTTGCGTCTATCGATTTCTCCCGAGCTGCAATAATCAGCTGAGGTAGCTAATCTGCAATTGATCTTCTCATTCTCTAGTGTTTCCTTGACCTGTGGTCTCCTTCCCCATTAATTCCTTGACCTGCATGAATGAATCAGCACCTCACCACCAAGCACGTTTAGCCCAAAGCACACTCTAGTCCTGATGTGCTCGTCAAGTCCAAAGACCACTCAAAGTCTATCATTTGAATTAATGCACTCATGACCAAAGACCCACTCCAAGTTCATCACGTGAAATCCAATTCACATGACTAGCTAGCCAAATGCCAGCTCCACCTCCAGCCCCGCATCTCCTGCCTATAAAGGACACGCCAAGCCTGCCAAGCCATCCCACTCCACCGCTCACCATCTTACTCTCTAAATCGAGTTTCTCTGTTCTTGCCTAGGAAGGCTACGCTCTGTTGATCTCCTTCCTCAAGCTGTAATTGACCAAGGTAGATAGTCCCCATACATCCCCTACCTCCCTTCTACCTCCCCATGCCCTTAGATTTGGAAGTCATGGCTAGAATCGCCATCAGGCGAAAGTCCAGCAGCTGTCCATGGTGGGCGAGCTGAGGAGCACAAACGCTCGGTGCTCTCTGTGTCTCTCTCGAAGAATCCTAGCCGTATACCCGCTCTGCTCTTTGTTTAAGTCCACAGCAGCAGCTTGTCCTATGCCATGTGCTAGTAGTAAAGCCGAGAACCAACTCAGCTCCTATACACGTAAAGTCAAGAGTCATGAGCCATTAATCCACTCCACCAATTTCTTTATTCCTTTTCCCTTTCTAATAACCAGCGGCGGCTCGTGGCCACTAATCACGTTTCATTTTCTCTCCTCGTGATTAATTAGCGGCCACCTTGCACAATTAATATCTCCACCATGCTAACTCTGATTCCATCACTTCTTCTTCCTAAATTCATCTAAAATCGAACCCCACCTATCCATAAAGTTTCATAATTTTTGGAACGCAGTTGAATTTATGTGAATATTAATTGTGTCTGTTTGCCGAGTACTGCGAGTTCGATGCCGACAGAGGGACGTCGATGGATTGTGGAGTCATCGGGAGTTGCTGGAGAAATGGTACTTTTGGAAGCGTGATTGGATTTCTAAGAATTTCGGCTGTCGTTGATTATTTACATCTATGCATTTGCATCAATACATATCATAATAGGAACGACGGTGGATCGATGATATCAACTGGAGTAGCTGAAAGATGATGCTATGGTGATCATATCACGAAGATGGAATGCTAACTTTTGGTTATATTTTACCCAGGCAAGCCCCGGTGCATAACCCCAACTTTTCTGCAGTTTAAATTATTTTTGTGCATTAAGTTTAAGGAGTTGAATGAAACCCACTTGCATATATATCTTTATTCCTATGAGTCTTACTAGTATGACAGGATCGTGTAGAATGCTATGCTACAGGACTCCGGTAGAAGTCGAGTGATTGCCTGTCCCTCGCGAGAGATAGGAAATATATTATTGGATTACTATCACTTGGAAAATATCAAAATGGTGGAAAGGAAAAATGGTGACCGGGTAGGGATATGGTTTGGGTATTGGTGGGTGTAAGAAGTTGTGTCGCCACGGAGGCGGGTCATAGCTTGGTTACACCATTTTTCCCTGTCTGGTCGGTTAAGGACCGATCATTGCATATGACTCTAGGTAGGTCACAGACTTGTTATCCCGAGCACATACTTGTGTATGGGCGCTTGGAAGACTTGTTGCTATCTTGTCGCGGATCCAGCTCTTTCTGGACCGACTGCTAGGGTTGTTTTTGGTGGAGGAGGTCCTTGCACCACACTGAGTCCGGGACTCAGGGGCGGGGGCTTGGAGTCCCAGTTTGGACGGGGACCTGGACACCCGGGACAGGAGAGTGATGGGTTGGTCCTACTTGTGCCTAGGGTACAAGCAGGGCGTGTGTTTTCGGGGTACCCAGCTGGGGGCATTGATTCGCGAATCGCCAGGCTATCCGGTACGGCTTGTCTGCGGTTTAGCATCGTAGTAAGAACTGAAGATGAAAGATGAAAGATGGAAAAGGAAATTTGATTGCTTACCACCTGCTTGAAAGTAGCACAGGTGCTTACATAGAATGGTTAGTTAATGAACCAATACAGCTATTAATAAAAATTGAATATAAGGACGCACGCTTAGTAATGCTTCCTGTAAATGCAACCCACAAGCTAGATAGCCTTGCATATCCTTGGAGTCTTTTCTTTCCTCCTGTTGGTTAAGTCTTGCTGAGTACAATTGAGTACTCAGGGTTTTATTCCCCCTATTGCAGGTGACAGGTTGATGCTAGAGCTGACCCTTGTGTGTGGATTCCTCCTGGTGGGCTCAATGAGGATTCCTTTACGTCGCGATCATAGTTTTTATTTATAACTCTCACCAAATGTTTTTATAAATGAAAGTTTCATAATCTGTTATAGTAGTTTATATATCAATACTTCATCATATCATTAATAGATGTTTATTTCCGCTATAATTCTGATCACATGTTTAAATTTCGCTGTACATTAAATTATTTATAACTCTGATAATATGATTACATTCCGCTATTATACAATAACTATTATACTCTGATGTTGTGCTAAAAGGGATGTATGAAATGGTTAAGAATGATGTAAGCTTTGTTCTCTCATTTGTGATCCTGATGGCAAAAATGTGGATTTTCGGGTTCTCCTCTGGGGTGTGCCCGACGGAACCGAGTAATTTAGTGTTCTCCCTTGAGTGCTTAGTGTCTAATGGAAGACAAGCACTCCTGTGAGGCATTAGATTAGGTGGTTCTACCACATCGAGGCTTATGTTGACGACGTAGTTGTCAAAACCAAGGAAGCGCACACCCTTGTCGACGACCTCCAACGCACCTTTGCGGTCCTCAATACATTCTAATGGAAATTAAACCCAAAGAAGTGCATCTTTGGTGTTCCTTCCGGTATACTGCTTGGCAACGTCGTCAGTCACGACGGCATACGCACTAACCCAGAGAAAGTCAAAGCTATCTTGGACATGAAGCCGCCCAAAAAGGTGAAGGATGTTCAGAAACTTACCGGATGCATGGCTGCCCTCAGCCGTTATATATCAAGATTAGGCGAAAATGGACTACCGTTTTTTAAGCTGCTCAAAGCATCCGAGAAGTTTGAGTGGTCGGAGGAAGCAGACGCTGCCTTCACACAGCTGAAACAATACCTTACATCACCTCCAGTCCTCACTGCTCCTAGAGAAGACGAAACCCTCCTGCTTTACATTGCGGCAACAAATCGGGTGGTCTCCACTGCCATGGTGGTTGAGCGCGATGAGCCCGGCCACGTTTATAAGGTACAACGACCAATCTATTTCATCAGTGAGGTACTCAATGAATCCAAGACCAGGTACCCACAGATTCAGAAACTGATCTACGCCATACTGATAACATCCCGAAAGTTGAAACACTACTTCGACGGATATCGTGTGGTGGTCATGACCGAGTACCCTCTGGGAGATATCATTCGCAACAAGGATGCGAACGGGCGCATCATCAAATGGGCAATGGCGCTATGCCCTTTCTCCTTGGAATTTGCAAGCCGTGCTACAATCAAGTCTCAGGCACTCGTCGATTTCATCGTCGAGTGGACAGACTTAAGCACACCTGCCTCTTAGGGGCCCGACGAGTATTGGAAGATGTACTTCGACGGCTCTCTAAACATCGACGGTGCAGGAGTAGGAGTCCTCTTTGTGTCTCCATCCAAGGAGCAGCTCCGATATGTCCTCAGGATTTATTTCCTGGCATCCAATAACGCCGCTGAATACGAAGCATGCTTACATGGTCTGCGCATTGCGGTCGAGCTCGGTGTCAAGTGTCTCTATATCTACGGAGACTCGGCTCTGGTCATCAACCAACTCAACAAGGACTGGGATACGACCAGCGAAAAAATGGATGCATACTGCAAGGCGATTAGAAAGCTGGAAGGCAAGTTCTATGGCATCGAGTACACACATGTGGTTGGGACAAAAATCAAGCTGCGGATGCATTGTCAAAGTTAGGATCATCCCGAGCCAAAGTCCCACATGGTGTATTTGTTCAAGACTTGCTCATGCCTTCCATCAAAGAAGAAGATCCTGCGGTCAACAAGTCTATAGACCAGCTATTGGTGGCTACGGTTTCGTCGTTTAACACCACCGAACCACCTCCGACCACTAAGGAGCCTGACTGGAGAGCACCTTTCATCAAGTACCTAATAGATGGTAGCGGTTACATCAACCGTATAGAAAATGAATGCTTGATGCGTCGCAGTAAGCAGTATCTGCTCGTCGATGGCAAATTGTGGCGCAAGAACGTGAAGGAGGAAATCTTGATGAAGTGTATAACCCAGGAGGATGGTGAACGTCTCCTGGACCAAATCCACTCTGGCTCCTATGGCAACCACGTGGCCTCGAGAACATTGGTTGGCAAGGCTTTCCGAGCAAGATTCTATTGGCCGTCAGCCGTAGCCGACGTAGAGAAGCTAGTCCGCCATTGTGAAGGTTGTCAGTTCTTCGCCAAGAGGATCCACGTACCAGCACATGAGATTCAGACAATACCAGCTTCTTGGCCCTTCACATGCTAGGGACTGGATATGATCGGGCCTTTCAAACCGGCCCCTGGAAAATTTACTTGTGTCTTTGTGCTGATCGACAAATTTTCCAAGTGGATAGAGTACATGCCTCTGGTACAGGCATCTTCAGAAAAGGCTGTCACGTTCATCGACCAGGTCATCCACCGCTTCGGCATACCCAACAGCATCATCACTGATCTAGGTACTCAGTTCACCGGGAACGCTTTTTGGGACTTCTGCGATGAAAGGAGCATAGTAGTAAAATATGTCTCGGTGGTGCACCCTAGAGCTAATGGACAGGTCGAGCGGGCAAATGGTATGATCTTGGACGCACTTAAGAAAAGGATGTACAGAGAAAATGACAAAGCTCCTGGAAGATGGCTCAAAGAGTTACCAGCCGTGGTCTAGGGTCTCAGAACCCAGCCTAGTCGCAATACCGGTGTATCACCATACTTTATGGTTTACGGCGCTGAGGCAGTGCTCCTAGCAGATATAGCCTTCAGATCAGCACGGGTAGAGAATTTCGATGAAGACAAGGCCAATGAAGCGCGGGAGCTAGAAGTAAATAGTGCAAAAGAGAAGTGGCTCGATTCCTATATACGTACAGCAAAATACCTTGCTGTTTTGCGTAGGTACTACAACAAGAACGTCAAGGAGCGGTTCTTCGTGGTTGGTGACCTAGTCCTGAAGTGGAAGACGAATCAGGCTGGTGTCCACAAACTCGCAACTCCATGGGAAGGATCCTTCATGATCAAGGAGGTTACACGACCAACGTCTTATAGGTAAGCTCACCTGGATGGTATAGACGTACCCAATTCATGGCACATCAACAAGCTTAGGCGTTTCTATGCTTAACTACTAAGATATGTACTCCTCTTGTACTTTTGATTTAATTCAATAAAGCTATTATGATTTCTCCGACCACTCTAATGTGTCACTTTGAAGTCTATTGTTATCCTAACTCAACCAGTTAAAACCGACCACCATTCCTTTCTGGGTTTTCGGAATAGGCCTTGTCTCCGGTTCTTCCCAACGCGTGCATGGGATCTGCTCTCTACGCTATGGGTGATCGGTAGGTCTCCTCTAGTTTGACTTGTCTACATCTACGTGTGCACAGGCTACGCACCTCACACTCTGACCACAGGACAAACCAGGGCCATACAAACCTTTGGGGATGACGTGTCGACTAAACTGGTACAACTAAACAGAACACTAACATGTTCTGACTTAGTTACACCAACACAAGATCCAAGCTTAAATACGTTTTCTACAAAACAAACAAGCTTATAAAGATATACAGTTATGTTATTACAAGCTTGCCTGAAAGGGTACAAGTTTACAATAACACAACTATGTCTTCTTCTACAACTATAGCCTACACTATTGGCTGGTTGGGTCACGCGGCACCTACTGCTCGCTGGGCCTGACATTGTGCTCGAGTCTCGGGGACTCTTGTACTGGTCGAGCTGAAGAAGATGGCCCCGCCAATGCCTGGCTGGTCGAGACCGTAGGCTTTGCCGTTTGGCTCAAAACTGATGGTGCTTCCAGCTAACTTGTTGGTGGCGTACCCTGTACAGGTGCCGTCCCGCCTCCACATAGGTTAATGTTGCCAATTATTTTTGTCGACAAGTCCAGCTGGGCCATCCGAAGCTCCTCAGCCTTGTCTGGATCTACCTCCTTCGGGTATCCAGCCTCCAGGCGCCTGAGATCGATCAAGGGGTAGTGAGCATGCACCATGCTTAGCACATGTGCGCCTGTGTACTCACCCGCCTCCTTCACGAACTCCTGGAACCATCCCCATGCCTTTCGGCATCTATCGACCAGTCTGAGCTACGGCGTCCTTGGCACATCCTCTGTAAGCACCGGTTGAGCACTGGCAAAATGCCCATCGCCACTTCCTGGCACCGGTTCTTCCATGTATCCCGATCCTTGGTGATCTCTTCACACTGCGCCTTCCAGCTGTCGCGATCTTTTATCATGGCCTCCAGATGCTTCTTGGCATTTACTTTCACAACTACAAACCGCACAAGCAATTAAACAATCATATCACGACAAGATAAGGTGGGCAACAAAAGTGAGCAAGGTGGTCTGGAATACTTACTTTTCAGTTCCTCCTTCATCTTGGTTGTGTGGTCCTAGAGTTGTGACTGGTCGTGCGCTAGTTTCTTATTGTCCTCCTTCAGGCGACCACACTCTACGGCCACACGGCTATTCTCCTCTTAGAGACGGACTACTTTGGCTTCTAAGCCTGCACTACAGCTGTGACTACCAACAATGCAACAACACGTGTCATGCACTCGTTGTAATAAAGTGACAACTTACTTGTTTTTTCCTGCTCTTTGTTACTGAGCTAGACGACCAGGTTCTGTTTCTGCGCCTCTTGCTCCGTCCTCTCATAGTTGGCGGCTTCAAGTTGGTGGTGCAAGCGTTCCACCTTGGCCGCCAGTTCTTTATTGCTTGCCATGATCCCCTCAATCTGGTCAAAGCACTTCTTTCGGTACCTTGCGGTCTTCATTAAGTCCTGCATGTAAAAAGCTAAGTCAGATAGTTTGACTGGATAGCAGGATCAAGTGGTCAAGCAAAACATACCTGGACTTCCGTCACCAGATGTTTCGCCGCTCGTTCAACTTTCATGGTCTCTTCGACCTCTGGGATTTCCTCATGTACAACCCATTGGTCGTTCTGCCAGCGCGACACATATACATGTTGTCGTTTGTCCTGGGGGCGGCCCAGGACCTCCTCTACTTCGTCCTCTTCGGCCTGTTCCTCGGGTAGCGGTGCTGGTCCAGAGTTTGCAGCTTCTACGATCACTATGGCCTTCCCACGGGCCGTAGCATCGGCAAACGTGCTCTGTGCCACCTCTGGCTGCTGCTCCTCTGTTTGGTCTGTTACCCTTGGCACTGAAGTGTCCCCCTTAGTAGGGTTAGTGCTCAGAGCACCTGTACTTGGCTTGGCTCTCCCCTCGACCACCTGCTTAGGGACTATTCTCTGGCCGCTCGTCTGTTGGGGCTCCGGTGGACTTTCTGCTATAGGTCCCTCCATAGCCGGCTGCTGGGCAGTTTTCTCTAACACTGCTGGCGGAGCCACGCCGCTCCCGGCTAGTTGGTCGGGATTTTTGGTGGACGCCGACCTAATATATCCGAGATAAGTTCAGAAGACAACAGTATTTAATATAAATTGTAAGCTTACATCCAGGTTACAAATACTTACAGCTTGGAAGCGCGGAATGATGTGGTGAAGGCACGTCTCTTCGGCCGCGCTTGCTCCACGTGCTCTGCGGGTGCCACCTGGTCTCCCTCTACGACCAGCACCGGCGCCGGGGCTTGATGCTCGACCCCTCTGCCGCTTGTCCTCTGCACCGCAGTGGTCGGCGATGCAGGTTTATTTGGCACAGAGGAGCCACCTTGCTCCATCGACTCCAGTTGCCTCCTCCTCTTTCGAGGGACGAGTCAAAAGATGTCTGCATCCTCTGTTTCATCGTCTGACAATGTAAAGATTGCCTGACGACGCTTGCTGGCCGCCGGCCGTTTACCAGTAGCTCTGGTCACTGTCTCCTCCCCAACTCCGAGCACGGCCCAGTCGACGTCTTCGATTCCGGCGCTGGTCTGGGCGGTTGGGCCGGCAACTTGCGGCCAATCTACACCAGGGGGTGGAGACACAAACACCGTTGCTCTATCACGACCATTAATCTGGGAAACACAAGGGAGATAACACAGTAAGTTTCTGTTATAACATAAAACTACGAGTACAAGGCAGAATGATTTACCTTTGGAGGAGGTCGGGCAAGCTTGAAAGCGTGCTCGATGTCGCTCAATCTGACATAATTTGGATCAGCTAAGTTAAATAGCTCTCCAATTCTGGCTTTGACTTCGATCTTGTCAAGCGCCTCTTGCCTTGTCCTCATTGGGTCTGCGCTACCCTGGTACTCGTAGCCAGGATCTACCCTCATCTAGCAGGGCTGGATCCTTCGGCTGATGAAGTTTCCGACCACGCTCGGACCATCTAGTTTCCTCCATGGGATCATCCCAAGTAGTTCTTGGATCTGTTCCAGGTGCTCGGGCTTTTCATTCCAGCTGTTCTTCTTCTCTAGAATGAACCCCACGTTGCACAGTGTGATCGTGTTCGGCTCTTCGCGGATGTAGAACCACTTCTTGTACCAGTCATCCAGCGATGAGTTCCAAGGGTAGTGCAAGTACTGGGCCTTCATCCTGTCATGCAGATTGTGGTACACACCTCCGGCTATCTTCAAGCCACCGCTTCCTTTCTTCCGCAAGCAGAAAAGATGACGAAAGAAGTTGAAATGGGGCTAGAAGCCACCATATGCTTTGCAAAGATGAATGAAGGTGGAGACAAGAAGAATCGAGTTGGGATGCATATTGCAAATCCCAATCTCATAATACAAACAGAGCCCCTGAAGGAAAGGGTGCACTGGAACCCCGAAACCCCGCTTGAAGAAATCTTCGAAAACCATAATCTCACCTGGTTGTGGATCGGGGTACCCTTTTCCTTCCGGTGCGCGCCATCCCGCGAGTTCCTTGTTGTGGAGTACTCCCATGATGACGAGGTCTTCGATGGTCTGCTCGTTGCTTCTTGACTTCCACCATTCCTTCGCCATGACTCCAGCTTTCTTCTGGGCGTCACTCTTCGCCATGAATCCGCCCTTACTGATGAAGGTGGATACGGTGGAGGGGTGATTGGTGATGATTTCGGAGGTATTAGGGTTGGCAAGAGGAAGAAGAAGGCTGCGGCGATGAATGGTAATGGGGTTCGGTAAAAAGTAACTTACCAATTCTATATTATAAATAACCAAGAGTTCCACCATTTTGTCTGCCCGAGATTCTTGGGAGACGTGCGCACGCGCCGTAGACGGTTGTTTTCACAACCTCGAGATCTATGCCAATATATGCGCCTCTTTGTTATCAGTGTATGCGCCTCTTCGTTGCCAGTGTGAGAGGGCACATACTGACGCACCTCTATACAGGTGCCAAGTGACTGTTTGCTTGAAAGGACAAGAGGGCAGTATGACGTGCTATACCCGTCTACTTTTTTGACCCGACATGTCAGATTGGACTTGATAGAGTAAGAAGAAAAAGAAATACACCAAATAATAGTACAAGTGGCATTCATTTCTTCGTCGCATGTCTCATGCTCAGGGATGGTCCAGGCCATGGTTGTGCTCGGGGACTGCCCAGACCACTATCGTGCTCGGGGACTGCCCAGACCACTACCGTGCTTGGGGACTGCCCAGACCACTATCGTGCTCGGGGACTGCCCAAACCACTACCGTGCTTGGGGACTGCCCAGACCACTATCGTGCTCGGGGACTGCCTAGACCACTACCATGCTCGGAGACTGTCCAGACCACTATCATGCTCGGGGACTGCTCCGACCACTATCATGCTCGGGGACAGTTCTGAACAATGCTCGGCGACTGCTTTCCTCGGCT
Organism: Miscanthus floridulus; assembly: GCF_019320115.1. Taxonomy (NCBI): domain Eukaryota; kingdom Viridiplantae; phylum Streptophyta; class Magnoliopsida; order Poales; family Poaceae; genus Miscanthus; species Miscanthus floridulus. The sequence continues at coordinate 18,485,279 of NC_089587.1, forward strand.
ACATGTGATGTGTACTCACATACAGTTGAGAGACATTTATTTAGACCTTGCTACAAGGCTTATACTTCATCTTCCAGCAAGCTCGGGGATTACGTCGGTACGATGCACCTGCCGGTGCATCTCGTATTGATTGTACGACGATTGGATTCTTAACTTTAGTAGAAATTCTTTTTAGACCCTAGCACCACGTGCCTGTGTCACCTACTACCAGGCTCGAGGACTAAGTGGGCACACTTCACCTTGCGGTGAATGTGTTTATTTTATCGATCCCTATGCTTTGACTGATTGTCAGGATTACTATCGTGCTCGGGAACTGTCCCGACCACTGCTCGGAGACCGCTCTCCTCGGCTACATGTGATTTGTACTCACATACAGTCAAGAGACATTTATTTAGACCTTGCTACAAGGCTTATACTTTGCCTTCCAGCAAGCTCGGGGACTACATCGGTACGATGCACCTGCCGGTGCATCTCGTATCGCTTGTATTATGATTGGATTTTCAATTTGAAAGGGAATTCTTTTTAGACCCTGGCACCACGTGCCTGCGTCACCTAATACCAGGCTCGGGGACTAAGTGGGCACACTTCACCTTGCGGTGAATGTGTTTATTTTATCAACCCCTACGCTCTGACTGTTGGCCATAGCAACTACTGTACAAGGGTCACTTACATTTTTTTTAGAAATACAAGTGGGCACACTGGATCAGGAAAGAAATCTTTTTCTTTTTTTTAAAGCGCCATGCATTCTTCGGACAACTGGAATTTTTGGCTATAATCGTGGTTTATTGCTCTCTGTGCGGACCAGAATACTAGCGTGTTTGTTTGGTCGATGTTTCAGCCAGTTGAAGATGACATGAAGACATACTGCATTAGCCAAAGAAGATTCAAACAGCGTGTCGCAACATAATACATGGTGCTCGGCGACTAGCTATGGGGGTATTAACCCCTATACCCTTACGGCTAGGCTTGGGCCGGCCCAGTCCAGGGGATCCGGTCCATTGGAAGACGATGCGCGGCTCGGCCGATCTGTTCGGAGTCCCGCGCAAGGAGTCAAGATAGACTTGGAAATCAAGCAAGATCCTGGTCGGTTAGAATAGGAATCCGTATCTGGCCACCTATGGCAATTGTAACCGATTAGGATTAGTTTCTAGATCTGTAACCCTACTCTCCAGACTATATAAGGCGGGCAGGGGACCCCTCTAAAAAACATCTCTAATTGACATACAGCAATACAATCAGATGTAGGACGTAGATATTACGCCTTCGCGGTGGCCGAACCTGGATAAAACCTCATGTCTGTCTTGCGTCGCCATCTTGTTTGTGACTTGCGCATCTGTCTGTCGACAATCTACTACCTTGGGCATACCCCTAGGTAGACTGCCGACCATATTTCGTCGACAGACACCGTTAGGCCCTGGCATCTTAAGCAACAGGTACGGATAATGCGGTATCGCCATGAATTTTGCTAGTGCTGGGCGCCCGAGGATTGTGTGATATGATGAATCGAAGTCTGCAACTTCAAACTTGATGAACTCTGTATGGTAGTTCGAGGGAGTCCTAAAAGTAACTGGTAGAGTGATTTGTCCAAGTGGCATTGCTGCCTTGCCGGGTACTATGCCATAAAAAGGCGTGCTTGTTGGTGTAATCATCCCGGCGAGTTGTAGTCCCATCTTCCTTAGAGTTTCTGAAAAAATTATGTTGAGTCTGGCTCCCCCGTCGATTAGTACTTTTGTGACAGTCATATCGGCAATAGTTGGATCTAGGACCAGTGGGTAATGGCCTATGTTTCCTACGCTAGTCCATTGGTGTTAAAAATTGGATCGGATACTGTGACCAATTGAGATATCTTGGTGTAGCCGGTTCTGCTGCCATGATGGTTCATAACGCTAGCTTTTCTTGATGCTTACTTCTGGAATCTGGAACCCCGGCAAAGATTACTGCTACTGTCCCCCTGGATTTTTGGAATCCCTTGTCTTCGTGGTTGTCTTCTTCTTTTTTCTGATTGCCTTCTTTGGTATTCTCCTTACTATCTTTTTTTGTGTATCGATCTTTGAAGGTGTAGCAATCTCCGATGGTGTGATTTCCTTTGGGGGGCAAGATGCAACGCGTGTTTTCAATGTCGTCATACCTTCTAGGCTTGGAAAACTTCCTTGATTTGTTAGTCACTGCTATGGTGTTGTCTGGTCCATGTTTTCTTTTCTGATGTCTGTTGTTTCGATGATTTTGCTCATCCGGGTTGTCTCGGTTGTTTCCATCCGGGAACCTTTCTCGTGTCTTTTCCTCTGCAGTAATCATCTTTTCTACTGTTCATCTAAATTCTTCATTGTTTCTGTAACACCTCGGGTGTTTAAATATTAAAAACAGGACATGTCATCATATGCATTGCAAGGCATTGGTCATATTGCAAACTTTGATATGCATTCACTAAAACAAGTTTACATTTATGTTATGGGTGTTGAATTGAATTGTTTGAATCAAGTTCAAAAATTTGGTTTGGATTTAGAATTTTCGAGACAACCCGGATTTTTAGCATTTAAATTCTACCCTGAAAAACCATTTCAAAATCTAAGCATATTTTGGGGTTGAGCCCAAAAGCAAAAGTGTAGAGCTTGTCAAGTTAGACAAAGTTTGTTTTTGGAGTTTTCAAAGTTGTTTAGAAAAATTTGAAGTAATTTGAAAAGGCGAAATGTACTTAAAGTGTCCCCTTTTGAATTCAATTTTTCATTTCAAAATGTAGACCGAATTAAGGGGTGGTTATAAAAGCAAAGTTGTAGAACTTTTGTTTTTGAACAACTTTTGTTTTTGGAGATTTTTGAGTTACCATATAAAATTTGGAGTAAATTGGGAAATTAAGTGAGTGGCAATTCTGTAATTTCGATGAACAGTAACCGCGGAAACCAACTCACCGACGACGAGCTTCGGTTTCCTTCCAGTCGCGCGCGTGGCCGTCTGGGCGTCGCGTTGGCGCGGTGAAGGCTTCGTCGTGGCTTCCTTGAGCTTCCTGGCCACCCTTTTTAGCCTGAGCCGCTGTCGTCCTCTTCTTTTCTTCTCTGCTCTGTTCCGCCACCGCTCAGCTCCGCTGCTCGCCGCTGCTTCAGCCAAGCGCCCCCTGCCAAAATTGGCCACGCCACAAGTCCCGCCTTTCCCTTGTGCACTTGTTGGAGCCAGCCACAGCACCTCGTCGCACCGGATTGGGCCGTGCAATGTCGTCTTCCTCGCGCCCGGTCAGTGCGTCGTCGAGCTCGGTCACGCCGTGGCCAGAGCTCTCCGGTCGGTTTCTCCTTCCACCAGAAAGCGTCTGAGCATCTTGGTAAGTCACTGATCATGACTGTGCTGCCTGTTTAGTCGCTACCATGCCATTGACGTCGATCCGCGTGCTCGCCGGTGAACTCTGCTCGGTTTGCCGCCGTGTGCGTGGCCATGCACGTTAGGAGCCTTGCTTTGTTCGATTAGCTGCTGTGTCGTGTTCTCCTGAGTGAGGGAAAGCCGAAGATGTCTTCACCATGGTCGGAGAAGCTCCTGTTCGCCGCCTCCGTTTCACCGAAGCCCCGCCGTGCTGCTGCCAGTCACTCTGCCGCCGTCGTGCGTGGCCGTGCCACCATCGGTCGGTCCCGTCCAGGCCACCTCAATTCATGCATGCGGTTTGGGATGCCGTTGCCCCACGCATCACTGCCACCTTCGCTGGCCACCTCGGGTTGATTCTGTCGCCGGTCAGCTCACCCCCGCCGTGTGCTCTGCTCTGTGAAGAAGACGATGCACTGTAGCGATGCTAAGTAAAAAGTCAGTGATTATTTTAAATAGTGCTGTGATTTGTTATTTTTGTGTAGAATTAAATAGAGCTCCAAAAATTATGAAATTTTTTGTGTAACCTCTCTGTGATGTATACTATTTAAGAAAAATATGAACTATTGATTTTCAGTACTTTTTGAATGTGATAAAAATTGCTCAAATTAATTAATAAATGAGTTTCCATAATTTTTCTAGGACAAAATAAATATCCAGTGACCATGAAACTTTTATTGTATTTGTTTATTGTTAAAACTTGCCTCCACAAAAAGTTTGGGATTAATTTGATGATGTTTAATTATACTCTTATTTATATGCCTTAATTATTAGTTAATAATTCTAAATGACTTAGTTAAGAATTTCGTTAGTAAATGCATGTTAATGAACTTGATTGCTTCTTAGATGCAACCTCTTGGGTAAAAAGTAAAAGTTATACATTTCCTTGTATATTGTTTATACATGTCTTTTCATGATGAGGCTTTAGTTGGTAAGCATGTATAATAAGTGAACCTTTGACTTATTAGAAGAACGACTAAAAATGCGTTATGATAATTATTTGTAACTGTACCGCGAAGGAAAGTTGTATTCAAGTTATTAACTTTTGCATCCATCATCGAGCATCATGTTTTATATCTCGCATCATGTTAAACATGGCATTGTTACTACGTGTAGTGAACGAAGGTGAACACGTGGTAGTTAATCAAGTGGTTGAGGAAGTTAATCCATCTGTTGAGGTCGGATCGGATATTTGCGGAACGTCGTAGGAACCGGACTTTTCCGTCAACGAAGGCAAGCCCCGGATGCATTTAAACCTACCTTGTGTTTTACAAATTTATATCACTTTTGCTTTCAAGTACTGCATTAAGTGATTAGGAGTTAAGTAAAAACCTAATTGGTGCATTACCAGCCTTGTTTTTCCGTATCTACCTTGATTACCAGTTTTACTTCGTAAATGACTAGTTATGCTTAGTCATGCTTAGTCAGGTGATTATCTGTCACCTGCGAGTTTTAAATGGATCTTTGGTTACTTATGTTATCATGAAATATGAGCATGTGAAGTAATAAATCTAGACCGGGCGGACTCGGTGTGTGTGAGCCACAAGACATGGAGGTCTTGTGAGCGGATTCTTTCCGTCTGTGTCGGTTAAGGTCCGTACCGTTGTTGAACTGTGTGCGGTGAGACTTTGTAGTACTAACCACATACTCCGGTAGGCCTTAACTTGGCTATTCTATTACGAGAATGGCTACTCGCGCACTAGGAGTGGAGAGATGGCGGGAATAACGTGTACCCACGTGGCAATGGGCTGGATTGGTGGAGTACTGTATTCTCGGGTGGCACGGACCCGTTCTTGTTTTAGAGGACCTAAGGGTAGGTTGGTATATGTAGGTCGGGGACCTGCATATGTCGTGTGGTCTGGAATCCCCAGCTGGGTTTATAATCGGTTCGAATCGTCGTTGCTCCTCGGTTATGGAGACTCACTTCTCTGTTCATCATCGTAGTATAATAACTGGAACTTGAGAAAGGTTTGCAAAAGAGATTGATATGAAGTTCATGATCTCATTATGGATCATGGCAGATTCATATGTGGTACTCATAAAGTTTTACATGTTAAAGTAAAGAATTTTGTTAAAGAGCTTTTAAGCAAAAGAACTTTGATTATTGCTAAAGCCATACCTTGAATCCCTGAGCCTGCATTCTTGAGTCTTCTCAATTTTATTTCGGATAAGTCTTGTTGAGTACTTTTGTACTCAGGGTTCGTTGACCCTTGTTGCAGGTGAGCCTCATGAGCAGATCTGTTTTGGATCGTGCTGCATGACTATTGTTCGATCTGATGATGAGAAGTAAACGTGTGGCCCTTGGGCAGGGTAGTTCTATTGTGTGTTTTGTATTATGTATAATGCCACTCCACTACTACGTTTTGTATTAACTATCGAACTTAGTTTGTAAGGTTTGAAATCACTGGTTTGTAAACTAAGTTATTGTAAGACTTCCGCTGTTTTTACTCTGATGTATATATTTGAATAAATGTTGTAATACTGCAATGACTCTGTAATGTGATCCTGCTCGGAAATCGTGGATGATTCGGGGTTCCCCGAGGACACCCGACAGTCTTCTTAAGTTACTGAAAACATATGCATAGATGTCAAAGGTCGTTGGACAGTGACAGGTGCATGTGGGCCCTATAATTTAGGAGGTTCTGCCACAGTTTCTTGGGTTTTCTTTGCAGAAGTCTTGAAATTGCCACCTAGCCATGATTCCATGAGAGAAAGCTTCGATTACTTTTCGTTGGGTGATGTCATGTACTTGAGCTCGTAGTTCGCCAAATCATCGATAGTAATTTCTAAGACTTTCACCTCCTTTCTGCTTGAGTCCTTTTAACTCTATGTGGGTGATTGGGTGTGTAATGATGCCCGCGAAATTTTCACAGAAAGCTCTTTGCAAGTCCTCCTAATTTCTGATTAATCCTGGATTCAATTTGTCAAACCATTGAAGGGGCATGGTTTCTAGGGCCATGGGAAAGAATAAGGTCTTGATGTCATCGTCTCCCTCGGCCAATTCAATCGATTATGAGTAAATCCTGAGCCACTACCTTGGTTCGGTCTTGCCATCATACTTGGAGTGGTTGGACAGCTTGAACTTGTGAGGCAGTCGTATTGAAGCAAGTCTGTTTGCAAAATAGGAAAATCTATCGTGCATTCTGGCTTCTGTGTATTCTGATTTAGCACCCCCTTCTTGCCAACTGTTGTCTTGGTGAGAGTAGTTTTGCGTGGCTGTCCGAGTAGGTGCTTTGCTTCTGACCTTTCTTGGTTGTTCGACTCGGTCATTTTGACTATGGTTTCTTCTACTTTCTCTGCTGTGACTTCCACTTGGTCCAAGTCTCTCGAAAGCAGACTTCCTTTGATTTTGATCTTCCTGCTCATGAGATGTTGACCTGGCAGGTAGTCTTGAGCGGGCCCTTCCATCATGCGTCCTTAGGACTGTTGATCAGAGAAAGTCCCGGAGTTGTTCTTGTTTTTCACTAGGATGTGAAGTCGCCCTGAGTTCTTCTAGTGCTTCTTGGATCTTATCGTAGGGTGTATTCATCGCTCGTCCTTCTTTGACCTCTCGCTCTGATTTTCTTCTATTGTACTCGGCTAGGTCTGACTCATATCTGATCCATGATTCCTTGCGCTGCTTAGCACGGCGTTGACGTCCTTGTTTCAATTTGTTCTTTCTCTCTCTGGCTTGCCTCTGACTCTTGATCTCACCATTGTGCCCCTGGGTAAATGGTGATATGTTGGACTCATATTCATCTGATGACCTGATGTCGGGTGCTTCTGGGGGGACCAATGGTGATCAAGGATGGCGAACCATGAATACTTCTCATGCGTGAATTGCTCCGCTATCGGCATCGGTTTCCACACTGTCAGAGTAGTTGATAACTTTAGTAGAGGCTTCAAGGTCGCAGATTGAGTCTCCTTCTTGGTAGGGTAGAATTGCTGTTGTCGCATTATCGACTAGTCGGGTGCCGCTATCCTTAGGAACGGAACCTGGCCAGTGGACGATGCAGTCTTGAGATGTTATAGTTAACATGAGACCTTCCTAGGCTCCTTTCAGTGGCATTCTAAGCACCAGATCAATGGATCCTTCGGGCCGTCTCTGATAAGATGTTGCCATGTTGTGGAGTTCAAACAGAAGAGGACCCGACTTCTTAAAAAGACTTTGAGTGCACCCCGAGTTGTAGTCTTGATAGACCAAGGCCGCGCTCTTAAGCCCCATCGGAAAAGAACTCGGTTTCTCAGAAGAACTCGGGTAAGACTCCATTTCGGATGTGGAACCTAAGTTTGAGTCAGATGCACAAAGTTGCAAGATCTAGATCGAATCGGACATCGTGAGTTGCGTGAATCTTCTAGTGAGTTGACCTGTCGTCGTCATCGAAATAGAATGGTCTTTGTGGTGATTCGAATCTTCGAGGAGATGGCTTTAGAGCTTGCCATTGTCGTCCACCTCGCAGATCCATGACCCGAATATGAAGGTTGATCCCGTCGAGAAGATCATGTTGTCGAGGTCCATCGAGCTCTCAGATGCAAAGTCACCAAAAGCCCCTACCTAGCACGCCAGCTGTCGATGTTTCACCATCGATAGCCTGCCATAGGGGTACATGGGGCAGTATGTTCGGGCTTCAGCGTATGCAGAACTCGACGGTAAATGCAAGAGACAATCGATTTATCCTGGTTTGGACCCTCGACCGTGATCGAGTAATAACCCTACGTCCAGTCGGCGTTAGCCTTTGCGTTGGATTGATTGTAAAGTGTTGTGTTGCGTTGTGTTCTCTAAGTCTCGTCTCTAGGAACCCTGCCCTCCTTTATATAGTCAGGAGGTCAGAATCCTAGTCGGTTTACAATGAGAGTTCCTAGTAGGATTACAGAATAATACTACTACTAAGATTACATGGGAAGAATCCTAGTTAGACTAGATCTTCTCTCTTCCTTGCGAGGTATCCCGTGGGTCCTGCACCGACATCATCCTCCTCGGCCTACGCGACATGTGTCGCGCCCTTCTTCTTCCCGCGACAATCCTTGGCCCAATGGCCAGACTTGCCACAGTTGTTGCAGAGGGTACCAGGTGGTGGCCTCCCACCACTAGCGTTCCCGGCGCCTGCAATCTGGCCATCACGGCCGTCATGCGTCGAGGATCCCACACTGCCGTGACCGCGTCCTCGCAGTCGGCGCTTCCCATGGCTGCTGGGGCCACCGATGCCACTAGAGTTCTCCTGCTCACGACACGCTTTACGGCGGGCCTCCTAGTCCTCCTCGCAGAGCATCAGGCGCCCCATGGCATTCGTGACTGCCTTGGGCTTGGCACGCTCCTCGAACATGCGCAGCCGTTGAAAGGTCCTTATGTGGTTTTGGTAATTGAGTGACAACCTAGGTGGACTAATTGTGTTTATGTGAGATACACAGGTGATTAGTCCACAGGTACATATGTGTGAGTAACATATGCCATGAAAGTCAAAATGGCTTGGAGATGTTGCAAAGCTCACACATGTGATGATGAAGGAGCTTATTACACATGAGACATGACATTGAGTCATGTGATCAAAGGTGGAGAAGATCAAGACAAGACTTGGCTTGATGGACTGGTTGCAAGCGTGAAGGGCAAGTCAGAGGCTTTGGAGCGATGGACCACGTGGCGGTGAAGCTTGAGCAAGACTTGGCGCCGATGGACGAAGGCAACGGTGAAAAGCAAGTGAAATCAAGATCGATGAACCAATATGATCACGTGATGATATGAAGTGGATCATATCATTGTTGATCATGTTGGTGCATGTGTTGCATCGACATTGGAGGAGATGGACTGGAATGCGCAAGGCAAAGGTATAACCTAGGACATTTCATTTCACCGGTCATAGGTGTGTAGAGAAGTTTATGATCGGGTTTAGGATAGATGGCCGTACTATCAAGAGGGGCAAACTTGTTTGCATATCGGTCATCTAGTGCCACTTGAGTGATCTAACTTTGCATCATCGCTAGGATTGAGTGGCGTGGCAAGTTGAGTGGCTAATCCTTTGGAAAATGATTGTGAAAAGCTAACACACATACACATGGTGGTGTACACTTGGTGGTGTTGGTACATTTACAAAGGAGATGAAGTTGGAGTTGATATAGATCAACTCGGTGAAGAAACGGAGATGAGAAAGGTCCCACAGAGTGGACCAGCCTCTGGTCACGCAGTGACCGGACGCTGAGGCTCAGCGTCCGATCAGTGGTGGCAGTCAGCGTGCAGCATCGGTCAGTCGACCGAACGCTGGCTCTGAAAGTGACCGGACGTTGGAGGCAGTGTCCGGTCCTATTGTCAGACGAAGCAGTGTCACTGGAGAGTGACCGGACGCTAGAGCTGCGTCTGATCACGTCTGACCAGACATGTCCAGTCGGGGTCGGTACCTTACTGTAAACGACCGGACGCTGAGGGTCCAGCATTCGGTCAGTTAAAGCTACTGCGTCCGGTTAGAAGATGACCGTTGAGATCAGAAGAATGCCGTTGAACGCAGGTGACATGTGGCTATCATCGGGCGATTGGACGCTGAGGTCCAGCGTCCGGTCAACACGACCGGAGCGTCCGATCGACCCGACAGTTGCCCAGTGAAGGGGTAACGGCTGGTTTAGCCCTTGGGGCTATAAATAGAAGTGGCCTTCAGCCATGGCTAGAGCTGAGCACCTCAGGGGACTTTGTGTCCATGCTTGAGAGTGCTTAGGAGCCCTCCATCTCACACATACTTGATAGTGATCATCCGATTGTGTGAGTGAGCGATTCTAGTGCGATTGGATCATGAGGTTGCATCGAGTGGCACTAGGTGATCGAGTTGCAAGCCGGTGGTGCTTGTTACTCTTGGTGGTTGCCACCTCCTAGACGGCTTGGTGGTGGTCTCCGTCGAAGCCCGCAAGAAGCTTGTGCGGCTCTCTGGAGAAGAGCTTGTGAGGGGCATTGTGCTCGCCCCGCGGGAGCCACGAAGAGCAACTTTAGTAAAGCGTGTCATTGAGCTACCCTCACTTCCGGGGTAGGTTCTTACGGCGCCCAACGTGCGGGCTTAGCGGGTGATGCCAATTAGCTGCCGAACCACCAAGTGAGCGGTCGACACAATGGGGACTAGCATGTTGGCAAACACGTGAACCTCGGGAGAAAAATCATCGTGTCAACCTTGTTCTTCCTGTTGGTTTGCATCCCCGTTACGCAAGCTTGAGATTACTTTCATATACCTTGAGCTTGTGTTGTTGCTTTTGTAATTAGTTAGCTTGTGTAGCTTGCTAGTTACCTTCTTGCGTGTGTAGCATAGAAGTAGCTCCCTTGCGTGGCTAATTTGGTTTGTGTAACCTTGTTAGTCACATTGCTTAGTTTGTGTAGCTAAGTATTTGCGCTCTCTAATTTGGCATTGGTTGTCTTGTTATTGAGCATTGCTAGTGAGCATTAGGTGGCTTTGTGCTTTTGTTTACTAGCATGTGTAGGAGCTCTCTTGTTGCTTAAAGTACTAGTGGCATAGGTTTGTGTGACCTTGCTTCTAGAATTGGTTAGGAGAGCTCTAGCTAGCCCGGCACCTTTGTTGCTTGATTAGTATCTTTGCAAGGTGCTAGTGAACATAGATAGAGGGGTGTAGTCTTGGCTAGACCGATAGTTTTAATTCCGCACTTGTTTCGGTTAGCCAACGTGATTAAGTTTTAAAAAAGGACTATTCACCCCCCTCTAGTCGCCATCTCGACCCTTTCAATTGGTATCGGAGCCCGGTCTCTCATTTGTGGTCTTCACCGACCCGAGAGGATGGCGAACTTTGGGCTAGAAGTTGTTTGTGACACACACATTTTTGATGGCACACACTATGCACGGTGGAAACGTCATATGCTTGATCACTTCTGTGAATTGGGTCCCAAGGCATGGTGGATCATTGTTGTTGGTTTTTCTCGTGATGCCTTGGATAAGGATAACCTCACCCAAGCACAAGAGGATTGCTTACAACTTGATCATCGTGCTCTTTATTATCTAACATGTGCTATACATGATGATATTTTTAGACGTGTGTGGGACTTGGAGAGTGCTCATGATATGTGGCTAGCACTCCAAGCCTTTTACGGTGACTCCTCCACATGAGATGATGGTAAATTCAAGAAGGAGGATGAGCCCAAGAAGGAGGCGCATGAGTGTGTTGAGCATAACCACAATTTGGTGATTGTGGAAGATTGCTCCACCTCATGGTCAAGTGATGATGATGATGATCGATCTACCACAAGTTCACTTGACAAGGTTGATGATGATGCCACAAGTGTTGCAAGTGATGATGCTACCCCATGCACACTTGATGGTGATGATGATTCATGCTCAAGCCATGATGAAGATGCTACTACAAGCTCTCCGACTACATCACCACATTGCTTCATGTCACAAGGTGACACCAAGGTATCAAATGATAATATGGTTGATCATATTGATTCATATGGTGAGCTTGTTAGTAGACTTGCTAGCATGACCATGTCTTTAGAAAATGAGAAAGCTAAAACATTGAAATTAGAAAATGAAAACTCATTTCTAAAGAACTGTTATGAAGAACATAAGAAATTACTTGATGCTTATAAATCTTCACATGATGAGCTTAAATTGAATCATGAGACACTACTTGCATCTCATGATGAATTATTAGAACAATATGCTTCTCTCATTAAAATGTTTACCAAGAAACTAAAAAATAATGAGAGTTCATCACATGGGTCAATTGATCAATCACATATTATTGCTAACCCTTGTGATGTAGGCAAGAAGCATGTATCCATCTCTTGTGATGATTTATTAGATATGCCATGCTCTTCACATATAGATGCTTGTTCTACTTCTATGTCTTGTGAGACTAACCTTTTGAAGGAGAACAATGAGCTAAATGAACAAGTGAAAAAATTGAGCAGCAAGTTAGAGAGGTGCTACAACTCTCAAGTCACCTTTGAGCACATGTTGAAGACTCAAAGAAACTATGGTGACAAGTGTGGCCTTGGCTTCAAGAAGAAGATGACAAAAGGTGAAAGAAAGAGAGAGAGAAAGATGAAGAAGCTACAACAAAGAAAGCTCTCTCATACCGTGTGCTACCGGTGTCATGAAGCGGGACACCTTGCAAATTGTTGCCCTAACATTGAGAAGCTCAAGAAGATAAAAGAAGAAGAGAGGCTCAAGCATGTCAAGTGCTTCAAGTGCCGCACTTCGGGTCATCTTACCTCAATGTGCCCAACCAAGGAATTGGTGAAGCAACAAGTGAAGCCTCAACCAAAGCCACAAGTTGAGTAAGAGAAGACACCCCAAGAGCAAATCAAGATCAACCATGAAGATGGTGGTGATTTGATGATAAAGAAGAAGAAAACAAGAAGGGGTGGAAAGGCAAGGCATCCAATGCAAACTCAAGATGCCAAGATGATGAGCAAGAATGAAGATGAGAAGAAAGGTTATGCTCACATCAAGTGCTTCAAGTGTGGAAGTATGGGACACTTTGCCTCTAAGTGTCCTACCAAGCTTGAGAAGAAGGCTCAAGCAATCCATGAGAGGCAAGGCAATGAGAAGCACCACATGAGCAAGGAAGAGAAGGCTCAATCAAAGAGAAAGTGCTACTCATGCCGGGAAAGGGGACACATGGCACATTCATGTCCCCTAGGTGACATTTCTAAGCCTATTTTAATTGTTGATGATAACATGCTTAGAAAGGATGGTAATGGTACCTCTATGGTGGCTATTGCAAAACATCCCGCTATTCATACTAAGGCTATGCCTAAGTATGTTGCTCCTAACTTGAGAGGACCTAAAGTTATTTGGGTACCATCAAAAAGTGGATAATTGTTTGTAGGTACCATCGGCATTGGAGACTTGATTCAATTGATTTCATATTAATCATCATATGTTGAGTCAAGATATGAAGCCTAGTGCACATCCAAACCCAATGCCAAGTGAAAATTGAGTGAAGTCCAAATGCTATCAACATACAAGTGCTATAATTCAAGTTGTTGGTGATTCATTGGATATATTTGATGACTTGCAAATAATTGAGTTGAAGCTTGCTAAGTTGGATAATCATGATCTAACCAAGGTATATCTCTTGTTGATCATTTCATTTGGGTGCATATGAGTTGATTGAATAAGATAAATATGCAATGTTGCTTGCTATAAGTTGATTGAATGGATAAATTGATTAGTAATCAAGTTTGGATTGATTTGTGTTGGATAAATTCATGAGATGAATTTTAGTGAGTAGTTTGAATGGATATATGTCTTATGGAAGTATTCAAACAAGTTAGTTTCAAGTTTGATTCACATTTGATGAAGTATAGCTCAATTGTTGAAATCTGTCCTATAATTGAGAATCTGAGCTAGCTATGATCTTAGCCATATTTGAGTAATCAAAACCTTTTGGATTGGCATAAAAATTGGTGTACATGCTCTAGACTTATGGCATAAGATTCTGTACAATTTTCATAAGAATTGGATAAGGAATGCTTCGGTTTTGGAGTGGTTCTTGTCAGCTATAGTGCAGCAGTTTTCAGCATGTAGCAGTGGTGGAAGAATTGATATATGGCAGCAATCTAGAAGTCAAATAAAGCTCAAATTTTAAAGCTGCTAGATAACTTAGTAAAGAACATCTCCACCAAATTTCGTGGTATTTGGATTTGTACTTTGGGAGATATGCTTATTTCTTTGAAGGGTACAAAATCTGTCAGAAAAGTGATAAATGTTGGATTGATCTAGAGTCACTTTGATTGAAAGGTCCTCAAGTTGGAAACATATTTACAAGTGTTTGAGGTACCTAAGTTTGGTTTTGAGAGGATCTAGAAGCATGACAAGATATGAGTACAAGGCCATCTGATTATGAAGTGTACTTTGCATACATTCGGTACTTAAATTGAAAGATCAAGATCAAACTCAAGATGAAGTTGAAGCTTAAGTTCTAGTGAATATTGGAAATCATTTGGTAGAAAGAAAAGGACTTAAACAAAAAGAAAGAAAAGGACTTAAAGAAGGAATCAAGGTTACTTGCCAAGTTAAGTCCATCACTTGGATCAATCAATCAAGTCATTTCAAGTGAGTATCAAGAATGATTCTTGGAGAGAGGTCACTTCTCCCTAGTGTAGGGGCTTGCCGCCTATGTGTAGGTAAACCAAGTGTGATACTTGGAAGGCTAACATGGAAGTGGTGATCCGAGGAACATTTGAGATGCTTAGTTGAAGCAATCAAAAGGGTTGATCAAGAAAAGCAAGCAACACCCAAAAGAGAGCTAATCATGATATTTCAAGTGGTATTCTCAATTTGATGCTCTCATGCAAGCAAAGATCAAAAGATAAAGCAAGCCAACCACAACAAGAAAGTGCACTTGATCATAAGTGGTATTCATTTCATGTGGGTGAAGAATGAAATTCAACATGGTATCTATTGGTCTTCACCGAGCTTATAATTGAACTTCACATTGCTATTGGAGTAATGAATTGGAATCTATGTGACTACCCTCTACTCCAACATAGCAAAGGTATCATTGTAATGTGCATGATCATTTCATCCCTTACTAGTATGCGGTTAGTGCATATAGTACATGCTTCATAGGATCATGCATAACAAATAAAATGCTTAAATTCATAGCCTACCACTATTGTTTGAATGATTACTTGATCTAGTGGTTAGTACATAAATTTGTTCATGAGCTAGTGAACCCAAGTACTTGACTCAATTTGGAATGCTAACAAGTGACAAGTACAACATTGGCAAGATAACCCTTGCAAGAGGTGTGAAGAAGCTTGTCATTGGTTCAAACCGGACTTGGAAACTTAGGCAAATCAATTTAGTTCAAGTCAATCATAGAAGCTCATGATAGTGATAAGAGTACAAGCACAAGACAATAATGCAAATGGATATCTAGTTTGTTCGTTTCAAATGGTATCTAGACTCAAGTATTTCATCAAGAATCTACAAGTGATGTCTAGATCAACTCACAAGTGATATCCTATAAGTGGTACTCATGAAGATAGCAAATGTTCAAGAAATGGTTTATATTGACAAATCCAACAAGTGGTTCCATACAAGAAGATTCTTTCAAGTGATATCACATCTATACATGGTATCAATCATGCAAGATGATGGTTCCACAAGTTATCCTCAACCTTAAGTGATCATCAAATGAAGAATGCATCCCTCACCTACAAGAGCTCAAATGTATCAAATGGATGACCCATGCTATCACATAGGGGGAGGTGTCCCACAAATTGATATCAAGATCAAAGATCCTATGTGTGGTATCTCAAGAAGCCCTACACAAGATTCAAGTGGTACAACTTTCAATTGGTATCAAATTGGTATCTACAAATGGGGTCATTCCAACAATCAAGTGATGTCCATAAAAAATACAAGACTCAAGCCTCAACCATCTACCCCAAAATGTATACCCTTGCATCAATAAGAAACATACCTTTTATGGAAATTGATGACAAAGGGGGAGAGAGTGTACAAAGATATGAAAGCTTATATAAGGGGGAGAGATAAATTGTGTAAGGGGAGAGATAAGATATGAAAGCTTAAGAGGTTGGACATGAATATGGACAAAGAGGGAGCAACATTAAAGAAAAGAGATGGATCAAAATTCTTGGACAAAAGAAGCACACAAGTAGGGTGAGCAAGCTCATGAACTTTGATTGATTGCATTTGATATGTGCATATTCATGTGCTTGCTTGCATTGCATAAATTTCAAATTCAATATGCATGCTTGTGTGGTGTATGCTAGTTGTAGAACTTGAATGATGATTTGATAACTAGCATGCATAGGATGATAGCTAGACACTTGGTATGCTCTACAAGTAATGCTAGTACCTTGCTTTTAATGTTGATCTCACGAGATATCTAGTGTTTTTATTTCCAAGTGATATCTAGCTAACCATGGTGTTAAGGATGAACTTAAAGGTGCAACTCCGATTGGTACACGCTTCAAAGGTTTATTCTATACACCTTAGCATCATTTTGTAGTAATTACTCTCCCACAATTTTTAATCTATGCATATGTGCGAGCTTCAAATCAAACACTCTAGCACATATGTAGGGGGAGCTAATACTACCATCTCGGGTTTGTGGTACTTGTCCAAAATCATTTTCACATGGTAAAATTGCTTGGGCAAGCAACATGAATCCAAAAGAGCTTAATTTTCATATCTTTGTAGAGTTGTCATCAATTACCAAAAAGGGGGAGATTGAAAGGTCCTTATGTGGTTTTGGTAATTGAGTGACAACCTAGGTGGACTAATTGTGTTTATGTGAGATACACATGTGATTAGTCCACAGGTACATATGTGTTAGTAACATATGCCATGAAAGTGAAAATGGCATGGAGATATTGCAAAGCTCACACATGTGATGATGAAGGAGCTTATTGCACATGAGACATGACATTGAGTCATGTGATCAAAGGTGGAGAAGATCAAGACAAGACTTGGCTTGATGGACTGGTTGCAAGGGTAAAGGGCAAGTCGGAGGCTTTGGAGCGATGGACCGCGTGGCAGTGAAGCTTGAGCAAGACTTGGCGCCGATGGACGAAGGCAATGGTGAAAAGCAAGTGAAGTCAAGATCAATGAACCAATATGATCACGTGATGATATGAAGTGGATCATATCATTGTTGATCGTGTTGGTGCATATGTTGCATCGACATTGGAGGAGATGGAATGGAATGCACAAGGCAAATGTATAACCTAGGGTATTTTATTTCACCGGTCATAGGTGTGTAGAGAAGTTTATGACCGGGTTTAGGATAGATGGCCGTACTATCAAGAGGGGTAAACTTGTTTGCATATCGGTCATCTAGTGCCACTTGAGTGATCTAACTTTGCATCGTCGCTAGGATTGAGTGGCGTGGCAAGTTGAGTGGCTAATCCTTTGGAAAATGATTGTGAAAAGCTAACACACATACACATGGTGGTGTACACTTGGTGGTGTTGATACATTTACAAAGAAGATGAAGTTGGAGTTGATGTGGATCAACTCGGTGAAGAAACAGAGATGAGAAAGGTCCCACAGAGTGGACCGGACGCTGAGGCTCAGCGTCCGGTCAGTGGTGGCAGTCAGCGTCCAGCGTCGGTCAGTCGACCGGACGCTGGCTCTAAAAGTGACCGGACGCTGGAGGCAGTGTCCGGTCCTGTTGTCGGATGAAGCAGTGTCACTGGAGAGTGACCGGACACTGGAGCTGCGTCTGATCACGTCCGACCGGACGCATCCGGTCGGGGTCGGTACCTTACTGTAAACGACCGGACGCTGAGGGTCCAGCGTCCGGTCAGTTGAAGCTGATGCGTCCGGTTAGAAGATGACCATTGAGATCGGAAGAATGCCATTGAACGTAGGTGACACGTGGCTGTCATCGGGCGACCGGACGCTAAGGTCCAGCATCCGGTCAACACGACCGGAGCGTCCGGTCGACCCGACAGTTGCCCAGTGAAGGGGTAACGGCTAGTTTAGCCCTTGGGGCTATAAATAGAAGTGGCCTTCGGCCATGGCTGGAGCTGAGCACCTCGGGGGACTTTGTGTCCATGCTTGAGAGTGCTTAGGAGCCCTCCATCTCACACATACTTGATAGTGATCATCCGATTGTGTGAGTGAGCGATTCTAGTGCGATTGCATCATGAGGTTGCATCGAGTGGCACTAGGTGATCGAGTTGCAAGCCGGTGGTGCTTGTTACTCTTAGAGGTTGCCACCTCCTAGAAGGCTTGGTGGTGGTCTCCGTCGAAGCCCGCAAGAAGCTTGTGCGGCGCTCCGGAGAAGAGCTTGTGAGGGGCATTGTGCTCGCCCCGCGGGAGCCGCGAAGAGCAACTTTAGTAAAGCGTGTCATTGAGCTACCCTCACTTCTAGGGTAGGTTCTAGCGGCGCCCGACGTGCGGGCTTGGCGGGTGATGCCAATTAGCCGCCGAACCACCAAGTGAGCGGTCGACACAACGGGGACTAGCGTGTTGGCAAACACGTGAACCTCGGGAGAAAAATCATCGTGTCAACCTTGTTCTTCCCGTTGGTTTGCATCCCCATTACACAAGCTTGCGATTACTTTCATATACCTTGAGCTTGTGTTGTTGCTTTTGTAATTAGTTAGCTTGTGTAGCTTGCTAGTTACCTTCTTGCGTGTGTAGTATAGAAGTAGCTCCCTTGCGTGGCTAATTTGGTTTGTGTAACCTTGTTAGTCACATTGCTTAGTTTGTGTAGCTAAGTATTTGCGCTCTCTAATTTGGCATTGGTTGCTTTGTTATTGAGCATTTCTAGTGAGCATTACGTGGCTTTGTGCTTTTGTTTACTAGCATGTGTAGGAGCTCCCTTGTTGCTTAAAGTACTAGTGGCATAGGTTTGTGTGACCTTGCTTCTAGAATTGGTTAGGAGAGCTCTAACTAGCCCGACACCTTTGTTGCTTGATTAGTATCTTTGCAAGGTGCTAGTGAACATAGATAGAGGGGTGTAGTCTTAGCTAGACCGATAGTTTTAATTCCGTACTTGTTTCGGTTAGCCAACGTGATTAAGTTTTAAAAAAGGACTATTCACCCCCCTCTAGTTGACATCTTGACCCTTTTAGCCGTCCAACCACCTTCTCGATGGTGACCTTGTTCAGATCAAGGAACATCTCGAGGGAGACAGCGGCTTGGTTTAGCCTTTCAGGGACCACCTGCAGCAGCTTCTTCACTACCTCAGTGTCGGTGATGTTGTCGCCGAGGGAGCGGAGGTTGGTGGCGAGCGCGGTGATGCGGATGCCGAACTCGTTGACGCTCTCCCCTTCCTTGAAGGAGAGGTTACCGAATTCCCAGCGGAGCTGCTGCGCGCTGGCATCGCGCGCACGTTCGTCGCCGATCCGCAAGTTCTTGACCGCGTCCCACGCCTCTTTCACCGTGCGCTTGACGGCGAGGGTGCTTCAGAGCTCGGAGGGCACTGAGCTCAGGAGCCCAGCCATCGCCTGTCGGTCGTCGTGGTACTCATCTTCGTCGGGGTCCTCGGCGATGCCATGGTGGACAACGTCCCAGACTCTGAGGGTCTGGAAGTTCACCTCCATGACCAGGGCCCATTCCGGATAGTTTGTCCGGGTCAGCATCAGCCACGCGACGTTCGCTGATGGTCGCTCAATGATGCGCTCGACGACGCGCGATCCGGCGTCCCGGTTGCGCGAGCGGCGGCTGTGAGAGCGGCCACGGCGACGTGGCGGCGATTTCGACGGCTGTACCTTCTTCTCGCCGGAGGCATCACCAGTCAGCAGCTTCTTGGATGGTGACTGCGACTTGGCGACGTTGGGACCTGGCTCTGGTACCAAATGTCAGAATCCCGAACTGGCGAGAGGAAGAAGATCATGAACACACACGATCACAGTGGACACACAATGATTTGTTGCTGCAAAGCGGCAACGTTTTCAGTTGCTTTCTATCTCTATTTGAAGGAAATACATGCATCTTTACATGGTCACTAAGTACCGAGAAGATCACGGCACGATCGTGATCGGCCACTGCCATCCCAGCGCCCTAGGCCGGGCCGTGAAGAGCGCGCAGCATGCGCGTCGTGCGCGGTCAGCTGATCAGAGATCGCGCACTAATCTATTTCCTACGAAAGAAACACAATCCTGGGCTTACTATAACAACTCCAACGGCGGGCTGTCCAAGTGAAGCTGAAGAAGGCAAGAAGCCGAAGCGTGGGATTCGCACGCCGATGGCAACTATCCTGCAGCAGCTCGTCGTACCCAAAGACGGCCAACCCGCCGGCGTCGGCGATGGCTCCCAGGGCCGCGGCGAGCGCCACGCAGACCTTTTTCTTCCCCTCTTCCTCGTTGAACCACTCCTCGCCCCCGCCGCGCTGCCGCTTCGCGGCCGACGCGACGGCGGCCGCCTCCGCCGCCGCCGCGTCCACGGCCCTGATCGCCGGCTCCACGTCCACGGACTCCACCGCGCGCGCCCACCCCACGATCAGGCGCGGCATGTCCTCGCCGTCCTTGACGCAGCTCCGCGCCCAGCCCCAGAGCGCGGCCGCGTACGCGCGCTGCGACTCGGCCCACGCCTCCAGCGCGGCCCGCCAGCCGCGGAGCTCCGACCTGAGCGCGCCCGCGCCCGGGGGCGGTGGCGGGCCCCTGGTACCTCCTTCGCCTGCCGGGACGGGCCGAGCGGCTTCGGCTGCGGCGGCTGAGGACGTGAGGAGCGCGATCGAGTCGTCGGCGGTGCGCTTCATCACCCGGTGCGCGTCCGCGATCACTCTCCACATCCTCGCCAACCCGATCGAGCAACGAACGAACAAAAAGGATGCAGAAATTCTGCCATGATTCCACATTTCCATTAGTACCATAATTCGTTCGGATGGCCGTGTTCTTGCGGTCTCCGTCGAGCACGTACCCTCGGACGAGCTGCGTGAGCTGCGGTAGGAGCTCGTCGTCGCGCACCGCGGCGATCCTCCTGGACACGGCGTCGACGGAGGTGAGGGAGATGTCCAGCTTGGTCCGGAGGTCCCTGACGGCGGCCCTCGTCTTCTCGATGGCGAACGGCTCGGCGCCATTGGCGTCCTGGCTCCTCAGCAGCGCGCACTTCTTCTCGTAGGCCAGCCGGATTCTCTCCCCTGCCTTTCGTTCACGTTGGCAAATTCTCAGCTCACTGATTAGTTTCAGCACAAGAGAGAGAGAGATGAATCAGGGGAGCAGGGTGCACGTACCCTGACCTCCTCGTACAGCCTCTTCTCCCACTCGTAGAGCCTGTCAAGGCTCTGGAACAGCTCGAACGGCTCCGGCGGGACCTCTGGGGCGCCCTGCTCCTCGCCGTCGTTCCTCGGAACAGGTGATTGAACTGTCTAGAAGAGAGCAACGGTCAATGGAACGACGATGTGCAAACTGCAATGGAGAAGAGACAGAGCACGTACCCCTCCTCTGGTATTGGACAACCTCCAGCAGCACGGAGACCTCTTTGGCAGTGTCAAGAATCTTCATGAAATGGCCCTGGATGTCCGTCATGGCCTCCCCCATGCTCGCCGGTGGCCGGTCGACGTACACGGTGAAGCCGGGTGCGCCATTATGCTGCTAGACTTCTGCAGTTGCCAGGACTCTCAGCTCGTTCTTTACATGATCCACCTTTTTCTCCACCTTCTCCCTCGCCGGCGGCGGCACCACCGGTGCTGCTGCCGCAGCCTCTTCACCCTTCTCCTCTACTTCCTCGGCTTCGCCTTCACCTTCTCCGCTGCCGACGTCATCGTCACTCTCTTCCTCCTGCTCCGGTATCTGTTCATCTTCTTGATCGTCTTTCACCTCCTCGACGCCGTAATTTGGATGATCGGTTAGTGAAGAGAAAGGGTCCCAAAAGCGGTCGCATCTCGGCGGCTGCGGCGATACCGGTGTGCCATTCAGCGGATCAATGGATGAAGGACGGAAGAACGGGTCATCCGTCCCGAAGAATCTATCGATCGTGGCGGCCTCAATGGCTTCAGACGGTTCCCACTGCTCCACCACCGGATGCACCGGAGCACCCGCCGGCCTCAGGCAGTTGATGACGAGAACCTTCTCGGGCGAGCCCGGGTGGTGCACGTACGAGGACTCCTGAAGCCGGTAGAGGTGCTCGTCCTCGGCGAAGTAGTACAAGAGGGCCATGGAGACGCGGCGGAGCGACTGGACGTAGGCGGCGTGGGAGGAGGCCAGCAGGTCCCGCTGCGCGATCGCCTTCTTCACGAAGCTCTTCCGGTCGTGGCAGGTCTTCACGGCCGCCACCTCGTCTAGCTTCGACGAGGAGCAGCCCATTGCAGCTGCGAGCTGCCTGCTCCTCCTCCTCCGGAATCAGGTCGGAGCAGGAAGTATGCCGAGGAGGACCTTGCTTGGAAGTAGCAATGGTGGTTTCCTTTTCGCGTATCAGATGCATGTGGATTGGGTATTGGGCCATTGGGATTTGGGAGAAGGTTAAGATTCTTGGTTTGTGCTGGGTCATGAAGAAACGAACATTTCTTGGGCGAGGTAACTGAAAGTGCTTGCTTATCGAGAACTCTTTTCTGGCTTGTGGACTACGAACAATCGAAAGAGTGGAAGTGATTATCAGATTCTGAACTTCACTGACGAGGTAAGCTCACAAGTCACAAGCTGGTTCTTTCACTGAACTTCACTGATGAGGTAGGAATCCTAAATGCTTGTTTTGAAGGGGAAAAAAAAGAACTCCTGAAAAGAGGTAGGGTCAAATTTAACGGTGAAATTAGAAAATTGTAGTTTTTTTTTCTCGATCACGTAAATGGTTTGCGCGTCTTTGTATTAAGATAAAAAAAAGGTCTAATACAACACGCCATAGCAACGCCCAGAAAGATCAGAAGAATTGACATGGACGCTCATACCCACCCTAGTATACTGGGGCGACCAACCCTTGCTCACGTGGAATTTGTTCTTTGTCTAAAATAAAATATTGGCCATGATGCTCTGAGACTCTCATGTAATGGAATTTGTTCGGTCCACCATTACATCTGGTCAGTGTGGAATAGCAGCTTATACAAAATCAGAATTTAATGTCATGAATGGATTATTTTTGTTGAGCTTTGTTGTGGTACCCTAAATAACGGTGAGCTGTTCATTTAATTAGATCGGAGGGTTAGAATCATCGGTTACTTATTATGAGATAATAGGTGAAATATACATATATTTTATTTTAAATTTTGTTTAATAGGGTAAATAAGAAAAGTTTTAGATATAAAGATATTTTTTGATCTAATTGATGCATATGTAATCTACTAGTGTTTACACCAGAATTTGGAAGAAGGATTTCAGGAATTCGTAGGCTTCCAGAATTATGCCAATCAAAGAGTCGATGGAGTAAAGATTGATATCTGCTGGATCAAATATGACACTGGATCGATTCTTTCCGAACGATGTCAGCAGATAACGATGACAGGATATGATTGGCATCGAGAAGATACATGTCGGACTCTACAAAAGGGGAAAGATTAGAGTCCAAGTTATCTTAAGATAGGAATATTTACTTCATACCAAAGATTGTATTAAGTCGTACTCGAGTAGGGTTCGTTTTAGGCTCCGGGTATAAATACCAAACCCCGGCTATCGTAAAGAAAAAACCAATCAATCAAATACAAGTCAATTACTTTTTTCGGCTCCGGCCACCCCTTAGGAGTAGGAGTAGAGTAGATCTCGGCGAGTTCTTCGGCAAGTACAGTTGCATCGATCCGGTTGACCTCCACTGCTTGTTGTAAGTACCGTCATGGTTTATACCTCTATTCGTATGGCTGCATCGATCCGGTCGACTCCCACTGCGGCTCTCGTATAAGCTAGTTATCGACTCTTGCCTAATTCAAGTATGGCTTGTGTGATTCTGCCTCACACCCCACTGCTTGAATTGGATCAAGGTCAAGTTATCGGCTCTATCTTAGAATGACAGTCTTTGGTAGATTCATTAAGTTACCGATATTTTTTATTGCTTTCATTGCTTATCTAATTACAGCAATATCACTCTGCCCGATTGAGATTGATCTGGATCGGCCTTATATCTTGTTTAACTCATCGTTTACTAATCTAAAACTGATCTAATCTACATCTTAAGCGACGAGTTATGTTTTTATCTGCTGTTTTGCGCAATCTTAATCGTGCATAGCGTGCGGTTAAGGCATGTTCGATCTTAAGTAGATCTATCGGTTAGCGAGAACCGTTTCATGGCCCGTCATTACGGCCTGTGGGATTCTGCCTCTCACCCCACTGTTGGCACCGTGGAGTGGGGATCGTTGGTTGATAGACCCGTTCCTGAGAAGACATGACCTTAACTGTGTGCTATGCCTGAATCGGCTGTTTAGCCGATATCGAATGCTTTCACGAACAGTTCACATCATGAGATCGTTGAAGTATAGATAAGTTGAAAGATGTGTTAGCCCTATGATCTTGTTATTGTATTACGGCCTGCATGATTCTGCCTTATGCCCCACTGATATTAGTAATGAGTTAGGGTCGTTGAGTCTATTGTTGTTTCTACGGCCTGCATGATTCTGCCTCATGCCCCACTGGTCATGGCGATAGATGAGATCTAACATGTTCATTAGATTTATCTTTATTAAATAATTAAGTGATGTTGAATTGTTTCTTTATATAAAAAGGAGTTCAGTTACTCATTGGCTCAGTATGGACCGATCATCATTGATATCTTATTGCCATTGATTAATATTCGTTTAAATGATGTTTATCCTAAATGATAACTGATTCTCCTCATACGACCCATGAGCTCTAACTGACTTATTCTCATGAATATACTGGAATCGGCTATTTAGCCGACTTCCTTTCATATCGGCTCTCACAGCCGTATATTCAGGACTGTCTGGCAACATCGGCAAGTTTCGCCCTTAACTACTGATGAACTTTCTCTCCTTGTCAATTGCAGGGTCAAATTGACCGGCATGCCTCGGGAGGATTGCGCAGGATCGACCACCCCTACGCTAAAGCTAGGTGGATCTGCTCCATCGAGCGGACCCTTCTGGCTTGCTGCGTGTGTCCTCGGCACGGGACAAAATTCTATGTCGACACACGTTTCTGGCACGCCCGATGGGACACCACAGTCGTCATGGCGGTTCACAACAATGACAGCATCCTTATGGTATATTATGAAGACCTGCCTGATGAAGATAAGGATACCATCAACAAAGCTACGAAAGAATTTTAGAAGAAGTGTTTGTTGTCCTACACCAAAATACGTGACAGCACAATTATTCAGAAATTTCCACTACCAAGAGTTCTACTACATGGGCAGACAGATACGGTCGAAGCTGAAGACAGACGTTTCTTTATGGAAACCATAGACAAGTCTATTCGTGATGCCATATCAAGCCGCAATGAAGCTTTCGTTGGCGCATTTCACAACACCATGAAAGAGGCGATTCATGGAATTCCAGTTGGTCAGGTTGGATCGACTTGTTATAATATTCCAGATCCGTTGACCCAAGGGACTAATCAAGTCGGTACCAGTTATCAAGAAGCAGCACCAACTGGTAATGGTGGCGTCCAGACACTTCAAGGTTCATCTGAATAAACTCCAGGTACTGCTACAAATCAGATACAGTACAATCCTAGACCGTCAGTACAGCATGTGCAGCAGTCGGTGGGGCAAAGTCAAAACCAGATGATCAATTTTGACACATTAGGCCACATACCATTGTCGGCTCAGAAGATAGCACCATCCGTTCAGAGGATCCGTAGAGATATAGATCCTTATGTCTATAATCAGAGACTTCAAGCAGCAAGCCAGCAAAGGACCCAACAGATTAAGATTCCACAAGGCTATCATTATGGCAAGGATTATAACACCCTCCACATGATACCAAATCTAGGATATCAAGGCACGCGGGATTTCAATCCACAGATGGGTCAGCAAGTACCGAGAAATCTAAATCCTCAAGCTGACGAGTTGCTGCTCAAGGTGACCGAGATGATGAAGAATCAGTTCGGTCTGAAGCCAAAAGGAATGACTTTTTCATACAAACGCTCATATTCAGAATGGTATGATTTGGTCACCCTTCCTATAAATTACAGGCTCCCAGAATTTGCCAAGTTCACTAGTTAAGACGGTACAAGCACAATAGAACATGTCAGTCGGTATCTTACACAACTGGGCGAAGCATCAGTTGAGGATGCCCATCGAGTTCGTTTCTTCTCCTTGTCCCAGTCAGGGCTAGCCTTCACTTGGTTCTCGTCACTACCAGTCAATTCCATTGCCAATTGGGCTGACCTGGAGAAGAAGTTTCATATATATTTTTACACTGGGACTAGAGAGAAGAAAATAACCAATTTGACAACCATGAGACAGAGAACTAATGAATCGAGCACTGAATTTCTTCAGAGATTCCGAGAGACTAAGAATCTGTGTTTCTCGTTGAGCTTGGCCGATGATCAACTAGCTACTTTAGCCGTCCAAGGAATGCCGCCGATGTGGAAAGAGAAACTGCTGGGACAGGAATTTGACAACTTGGGTCAATTGGCTCAATGAGTAGCAGCACTTAATAGCCAATTCTAGAGCATACGCAGAGATACCCGATTCTAGAAGAGTACCTCAGTGGCTGAAGCTTACGATCCATATTCAGTCGATGACGGCTATGAAGATGAAGAAGAAGGGGTTGCTGCAGCTGAATGGAATTAGGGCAAGAAGATAGTGATGGTGCCAAATCCTTGGGGTAGAGGAGTTGAGGAGAGTTATGACTTTGATGTTATCAAATCGGATAAGCTCTTCGATTTCTTGCTTGAGAAGGGGCAGATCAAGTTGCCCGATGGTCATGTCATGTTGCCCCCTGATCAGTTGAAGAACAAGAAGTTCTGTAAATTCCATAACGCTACTTCTCATTCCACTAATGAATGCAGAATCTTCAGGCAGCATATACAGAGAGCTATTCAGCAAGGGAGGCTCAAATTCAATACACCTCGAAAGATGAAAGTCGATGATAATCCTTTCCCAGGAGATCAGAACATGGTTGATGCTGGGCTGTTCAAAGGAAAACCCAAGGTTCTAACATCGACCAAATCGAGAGAAGCTGGGACAGTCGATCCCAAAATGCAAATATCGGCTGATGAGTACAGAGAGATTAGAAGACGTCAGGCCAAACAAAAGAGCCGATATGAGCAGAGGAAGACGTCGAAAGCAGAGACATCAAAGCCACGGGTCACAACTTGGATTCTATTGAATAAATAGCAGTGGCAGAAGGAAAAGGATTATCAACATTGGTTAAAAGATCAAGCATACCAGCATCAATTAGAAGAAGAGAGGTGTGAAAGGGAACAAGTTGAATTACATTAGAATTGTCCCTTCTTTAGGCATTGTTGGAATGAAGGTTTGAAGTTGTCTACCAGACACGACTGTCCAGAATGTAGCAATCAATATCGGGAGTATAGGCAATCTCGAACCAACCGCCGGTCTATCCATGCTCAAGATGCATATCATCATAACAACATGGATCGACGCTTAAAAACGAAAGTGTTCATGATCGGTTGGGAAAAAGAGTCATTAGATAGGACTGGGCTGATCATAAAGAGAAAGGCACTGAAAGAAGATACACGTGGCAGGAAGGCCAGTGGTGCCCAAGAGATTTGACGAGAAGCCAAAAGAGGAGGGTGCAACGCCTAAGGAACAGAGAGATGGAACAGGCTCAGGCACCCGGTAAAACTCAAGTATGGCGTATCAAGCAGATAGCTGATAAGAAGCAACCATCGGCTAATATCCAAATGGTTTTTCTGTTACCATCAGAATTTAGAGCTCCGGCAGATCAGGAAGTTTATTCAGACTTCAACGAGTTAGAGTATGAAGAGATGGTTGCCAAGTTAACGGTTGTGTAGCAAGCAATATTTGATAAGCCAGTCAAGCATCGGCACTTAAAGGCTTTATATATGAAAGGTTTTGTTGATGGGAAGCCGATGAACAAGATGTTGGTGGACGGAGGTGCATCTGTTAATCACTTTTCATAAGCTTGGCAAGGGACTAGGAGATTTGCTTAAGACCGACATGATGCTTAGAGACTTCGGAGGAAATACATCCAAGACCCGGGGGCAATAAACGTCGAACTAACAATCGGGAGTAAAACTTTGCTCACCACGTTCTTTGTCATTGATGGGAAAGGATCATACAGTTTACTCCTTGGTCGTGATTGGATTCATGCGAATTGCTGCATACCGTCGACCATGCATTAGTGTTTGATTCAATGGCATGGAGATGATGTCAAACTGATTCGTGCTGATGAGTCCGTAAGCATCGCAACAGTCGATCCAGTCTTTTGGGAACTAGGAGATTTCGAGTGTTTTTCTGGCAAGTCATGGGAATGAGGCTTCATTAAGATCAGCAATGAAAGCCAACAGCCGATGCAAACGATCGACTCTGAGAGTTTATTTTAGTAAAAAAGGTTACAGCTTCATATCGGCCATTGGAATAAAGGAAAACAAGTATTAGTTATAAGGTTTAGGCCGATGTATGAATGCTAGATAAGGTGGCGAATTCGGAGTTAATGGATTTGAAGAAGTTATGTTTTACTTAACAGGATGTTCGACCTAGGTTGATTGCTCGTTCAACTTTTGATGTGAAAGTTTCTATGGTACGTTATCCTGGCGTCTGATCAACATCTGATAGCCGATTCATTCTCAGCTCTAATATCCAGTACCAGAAGGGTATCGCCTCTAGTTCAAAAAATAAAGATCTTCGAAGGCGTAATAGCCGATACGATACGTATCGCCTATAGAGCAAAAAACAAAAAGAGCAAGAAACATTCACAGTCATACATGAAGGCATCACATTGAAACATATTCATGAAAGAACAAGAGTCGTTGTTCATCAGATTACCCTAAGCATAGACTAACCAAAGACCTTGTTCACCACATCCTGAGCCGATGTGATGTCTACTACGGCCTCCGCTACCACGGTGAATTCTTCAAGCAGGTCCTCGTGCTCCTCAGGGCCATCGCCCATTGGGAAACCTGTTTCCATGGTGTGAAGCTCATACCCAGTTCAGACTTGTGCTGCGGTCAGCGCCACCGCCACACCATGATGAACGCCATGGAGGGCGATCTCCCAAATGCGGACCAGGACGTCTTGGAGATGAGCATCATTGGAGGAACCTCGGGCATTGACAGCATCTATGGCCGCGTTCACCGCCAGTTGGAGAGATTCCAACTGTGCTGTCAGGGCTGACAATCATGAGAACAAGGAGACGGTCAAGATGAAGATAATGGAAGTCAGAGTAAAAAGCCTTCATGGGATTCATCTTACCCGCCACCATGGCGTCGGATTCGGCCAACCGCGCTCGGACGGTGCTGGCCTCCTCCTCAGCCGCGTGAAGGGCGGCCTGAGAAACCCCAAGGCGAATCTCCAATTGGCCGTTCTCCCAAGTTGCCTCAAAATAACGATTCTGGGCCATCCTCCACTCATGAAGGTAGCGTCGGGCATTGTCTCCATTATAGGAGTCGGAGGAATCCGACAACGAAGCCGGAATGGAAGATGCGGCGTTAGAAGGCCCGCCGGCCCTTGAGAGAGGACGAAGGCTATCATTCACAACAAACCTATAGGCGAGTCAGAACTATTCATCATCATGAATAAGAAATGTTGATCTCACCTCATGCGTCGGAGACGCTGGTTCATTAGCATACTCTCCTCCGGGATTTCCTCCGCCGCGCGCTTACCTCGGTTATCTTCGCCGACCATGGAAGAACAAGTGGATCTATGAAAGGGAGAAAGAGAACCGCTACAGGGTTTCGACGGGCGGAGAAGAGCGGAGAAACAGTTGCGAGTAAGGATGTATTCGAGGCCGAAACCACCAATCGGTATTTGAAGACCTGAAGCGAAGGGACGGGCGCCTCGGGACGTGTAAAAGGCAATAACAATTAATGGAAGGTGAAGCGCCACTTCACTAATGCCAATGGAAATACAGCACTGAGCAACTAAAAGGTAGAAAATCAAAGGGTTCTCTTAATAAAAGTCGTGCTTTCAGACTTGGTTAAACCAAGGGCCTAGATCGGCTATATCAAATCGGCTCTTTAGCCGAAGAAGGAAGCATGAATAAACAACAAAGAATATGATCGGTTCTACACAAGATCCTCGATGACATGCAGATCTCGAGTCTGGGGCACCATGGGTCACTCTCGGTATTTCTAGTCAAACAACATCAGCTCCCGCAGGCTATTGACTTCTCTAGCTGATCTAGAAATGCTCTCAAAGACACACTTATGACGACCAAAAAGCAAAACATCCGGTATGGTCGCCTAATAAGGGGAAACCTTATCGGCTCAGGCATTGCGCGCCTGGTACATTTTGGAGACGCTGGGAGGAGGAGAAGGATTCAGCAGATCAGTAGGGAATATTTGAAGGAATATTACCCTAACGTTTTGATTAATACTCAACGACCAATTCGCTCGACTGACAGCTCTAATAGCCGATACCAGAAAGGTATCGCTGCTGGTGAGAAAATAGACTCAGAAGAGTAAAAGCCGATACAATGCGTATCGTCCGTGGGGGAAAAGCAAGCATAAACAAAAGTAATGCGCATGGTGTCGAGACAGGAAAATTATCTGCTAAATATCGCCTATTACAAACTATGGGCCGAGGAAAACCTTGCCTACTATGTCATCGGCCAAGGTATTAAAAGCTACAGAATTGGCGGCACTCGTGTAATCCTCAACCAAGCGCTCCTGCTCCCCAGGGTATGCTGCGTCTGGAAAACCATGGGAAAGAAGCTGAAGATTTTGGCCTGAACGGGCTTGGGCGGCAGCCAACGCCGTGGCAGCGCCATGACGAACACCATGGAGAGCAACCTCCCTGACACGATCTAGGATGTCATGCAAACGAACCACCGGAACGGCGCCCCTGGCATTGACAAATCCTGTCGCATGATCCGCAGCTGATCGAAGGCTCTCCAGTTGGGCGGATAGATCTAAAAGATTCAAAGGGGAGGTGATCAGAGTCTCGGAGACAAAATTGAAAAGAAGCAGAGGTTACGACAAGTATCTCACCCACAATTCTGGCCCGGCCTTGGCCAACCTATCCTCCACCAAATCGACCACAGGAGGTGATCGGCATCGAACCATGGCCAGGGCCGATTCTGCGAGGGATAAACACTCAGCGAGACTCTGGCCATGTCGATCAATGGAGGCAAGCAGATCATCATTATCAATCCGCCTCATTTGATGGCAAGGGGGCTAGCGGCAAGCCATCGACGACGAAGGCCCTAAAGGCCGAATAGAGTCGGCCCTGTTCCCCGAGGCGGCGGAGGCATCACGAGATATACCCTCTTGACGACGAAGACGCTTACGCGATG
Organism: Miscanthus floridulus; assembly: GCF_019320115.1. Classification (NCBI taxonomy): domain Eukaryota; kingdom Viridiplantae; phylum Streptophyta; class Magnoliopsida; order Poales; family Poaceae; genus Miscanthus; species Miscanthus floridulus. Next base: position 18,516,334 of record NC_089587.1, read on the forward strand.
ATGCAGACCCGATGAAGACCTTTTCAGGAAACCTCTTACTGTTCTCCATGATCTCTGACCTACGGAAAAGCAAGAACTATGCTAAGGGTGCAGAAGGTTTGGGGCAAAGTGAGTTATCCTTAGATCAACTACCGAGGCCTGTTTATATAGCCCAGGAAGGCGAGGAGATAGATTTCACTAGGTGTGGGGGTATGGCCCCCAAGACATGGGCCGCACCATCAGAGGTGACCTAGCCCACAAGATCAAGGTGTGCACGGCGCTGCTCGGCGTGCACCACAAGACATTGTATAGTACCAAAAGGCTACTTTACTTGTAACCCTACCTCCTCCAGAGTATATAAGGAGAGGTAGGGGTCCCCTAGCGGATAGGATCTATCAGATCGGATCTACATACAGATCAATACAATACACCAAAGACATAGGACGTAGGGTATTACGTCGATCAGACGGCCCGAACCTGTCTAAATCGCTGTCTCTGCACCTTGTGTCACCATCCGGTTCCTGATCACGCGCACCCCCACCGATAAATCTACCATCGCGGGATACCCCTCGGTGGACTGCCGACAATATTCTGTCGACAGTTGGCGCGCCAGGTAGGGGTGTGCGCTTGATCCATGGTGAGACGGATGGACCTCAAATCAACATCATGTTCTCGTCATCAATCTCTTGGAGATCCATGCCGATCAACGACGACGATTCATCACTGCTACACCAGCCCCTGCGATAGCAGATCTGATCTTGGAACCACCTCCGAGGTCGCCTTTACCAACAACTCACCGCCCGCTAGGTGTTCGCCATCAACGTCGACCAGATAACGCCATACGTCGCCGACCAGACGCTCCGTCCAAAGCTAAGTCACGCTTTAATATTTTCCTAAATATTCTCCAATCTCTGTATATCGCCATGATGTTTCTCTGAATTGTTTTCTCCATGTTTACTCTCCAAACGATTTTCTAAACCCCTGAACAGTCATGTTGATGCTCAGACGCCTCTAGAGATGGCCCTGTCTTTGGCTCCTCCCTACACGTGCTACGGGCTCCACGCTCTACATTATGGGTGGTCGACAGCGGCTCCTTGGTCACGCCTGTTCCTCCTACATGTGCATGGGCTCCGTGCTCAACGTTATGGACTATGGGCTAGCTAGGGCTGGAGACTCAGCTACACACTAACTGGTCGGGCGGTTTATATTAAATATAAATATATTTTCACACCAACTGATCTCCGAAATGCATACGCCGTTTCATCACCATTGCTGATTTTTCTCCAGAGTTCATTTATTTTTACTTCATGTACTACCCGTTCTACATGTTTGTATTGCAGGACCATCGTCCAGGTGATCGGACCACCTGGTGCTCGGACTTCTCCACCGATCAACTGGTCGGACAGCTTGGTTCATGGACTCCGTCGCCGACCAGTTGATCGGACTGTTCGCTAGTCGTTTCTACTCAATGTTCACTTCGCCGCCGACCAGTCGACCAGACTATTCGTCGCTCGTGCTTCATCGCTAGCGACGCTGGTTACTCCTCGGCCCTCAGATTCTTCGTGCTCGAGGACTAAGTGGGCACACTTCACTGCACAGACGTCATCAGCTACGTCGGTGCTCAGACCTCACCGCCTACGCCGGGCACTCCTCGGTGCTCGGACCTCGCCGCCTACGCCAAGGACTCCTCAGTGCTCGGACATCGCTGCCTACGCCAGAGACTCCTTGGTGCTCGGACCTCGCCGCCTACGCCAGGGACTCCTCGCTCCTCGGTGCTCAGACATCGCCAGCGACGCCGGGGACTCCTCTCTCCTCGGTGCTCGGTCATCGCCAGCGACGCCGGGGACTCCTCACTCCTCGGTGCTCGATCATCGCCAGCGACATCGGGGACTCCTTGCTCCTCGGTGCTCGGACATCGCCAGCGACGTCGGGGACTCCTCGCTCCTCGCTGCTCGGTCATCGCCAGCGACGCCGGGGACTCCTCGCTCCTCGGTGCTCGGTCATCGCCGCCTACGCCGGGGACTCCTCAGTGCTCGGTCATCGCCAGCAACGTCGGGGACTCCTCGCTCCTCGGTGCTCGGTCATCGCTATTGACGTCGGGGACTCCTCGGTGCTCGGTCATCGCCAGCGATGCCGGGGACTCCTCGCTCCTCGGTGCTCGGTCATCGCCGCCTATGCCAGGGACTCCTTGGTGCTCGGTCATCGCCAGCGACGCCGAGGACTCCTCGCTCCTCGGTGCTCGGTCATCGCCACCTACGCCGGGGACTCCTCGGTGCTCGGTCATCGCCAGCGACGCTAGAGACTCCTCGCTCCTCGGTGCTCAGTCATCGCCGCCTACGCCGGGGACTCCTCGCTCCTCGTTCTCGGTCATTACCAGCTACGCCGGGGACTCCTCGGTGCTCAGATCTTGCTACGTCTTGTCGGTGTGCTATCAAGCTGCTCCATGCTGTTCGGATCAGGGTGCTGATCTTGGGCAGCACGTCTGGGGTCTTGATACGCGCATGTCAGACGATGTTGGCAAGCTTTCAGACTTCTTTGACCCTGCTACAAGATTCATTCTTCATCTTCTAGCAGGCTTGGGGACTAAGTGGGCACACTTCACCTTGCGGTGAATGTGCTTGTTCTCATCTCGAGGCTACGCTTGGGGACTGGCTGCCTGCTCGGCTGGTCTTCTACTTTATGACCCTGGCACCACGTGACTACGTCACCTACTATCAGGCTCGGGGACTAGCTGTGGGGGTATGACCCCCAAGACATGGGCCACACCATCGGAGGTGGCCCAGCCCACAAGATCAAGGCATGCACGGCGCTGCTCGGCGTGCACCACAAGACATTGTATAGTACCAAATAGGCTACTTTACTTGTAACCCTATCTCCTCCAGAGTATATAAGGAGAGGTAGGGGTCCCCTAGCGGATAGGATCTATCAGATTAGATCTACATACAGATCAATACAATACACCAAAGACACAGGACGTAGGGTATTACATCGATCAGACGGCCCGAACCTGTCTAAATCGTTATCTCTGTGCCTTGTGTCACCATCTGGTTCCTGATCATGCGCACCCCCACTGACAAATCTACCATCGCGGGATACCCCTCGGTGGACTACCGACGATATTCTGTCGACACCAGGGGTGTGAGGTTGCAATCAGAAATGGAAACGGATCGGCACTCTAGGAATTCAGGGGACGGATAACGGAAAGGCTTCTTTGGATTGAAGGGAGTCCGGATCCCCATAAGGCCGAGGGTCATCATGAACCAAGTCACGTTGGCCCATTCATAAGATTGTGCAAGAGAAAGGGAAGAGCTGCCTGCCTAACAGATACCCAGCTAATTCCTCGGTGACTGGGAGACCGCTGGAAAGAAGCTTGTGGCTTTCCCGATAGGCATTTGATGGAATAAACAAGGGGAAGGTGTCCGCACATTCTAGCCTTCACAAAACACTAAAACAGCTTGTGAGCATGGAGAAAAGACTCAGGTGATATCACAAGAGTTCTTCTAACTGCGATGGCTGGTCTTCTTGCTCAATGAAGCGCTAGAATAAGTGACACAATCACCACATGCACAAGAATTCTTCTAACCGCTCGAGATTATCATAACAAAAGGATAGGCCATGGAGGGTCCAGTGGGGTTGCGAGCACTCGAAAAGACGAATGGAAGGAAAACATGGCTGAAGGGCTGAGTTGCTCTCGCCAGGGTTGGATAAGTGTTTTATAGCCGGCCCGGGAAGATGAATCCAAACGCTCGTGAAACAGTGATGCTCTTGTAAAAAGTTTTGAGGCATAGGCTCGTGAATGGATGCAAGCGGCGACAAACAGTGGACCCCAGATCAAGGTTCTCTACCCATGACTGTGGACCAAACAGGGATGCAGACATGATAATTTTGGAATAAAATTACTTTTATCCCAAAATTGGGGGGCATGTGTTTATACCAGAATTTGGAAGAAGGATTTCAGGAATTCGTAGGCTTCCAGAATTATGCCAATCAAGGAGTCGATGGAGTAAAGATTGATATCTGCTGAATCAAATGTGACACTGGATCGATTCTTTCCGAATGATGTCAGCAGATAACGATGATAGGATATGATTGGCATCGAGAAGATACATGTCGGACTCTACAAAAGGAAAAAGATTAGAGTCCAAGTTATCTTAAGATAGGAATATTTACTTCATACCAAAGATTATATTAAGTCATACTCGAGTAGGGTTCATTTTAGGCTCCGGGTATAAATACCAAACCCTGGCTATTGTAAAGAAAAAAACAATCAATCAAATACAAGTCAATTACTTTTTTTGGCTCCGGCCACCCCTTAGGAGTAGGAGTAGAGTAGATCTCGGCGAGTTCTTCGACAAGTACGGCTGCATCGATCCGGTCGACCTCCACTGCTTGTTGTAAGTACCGTCATGGTTTATACCTCTGTTCGTATGGCTGCATCGATCCGGTCGACCCCCACTGCAGCTCTGGTATAGGCTAGCTATCGACTCTTGCCTAATTCAAGTATGGCCTGTGTGATTCTACCTCATACCCCACTGCTTGAATTGGATCAAGGTCAAGTTATCGGCTCTATCTTAGAATGGCAGTCTTTGGTAGATTTATTAAGTTACCGATATTGTTTATTGCTTTCATTGCTTATCTAATTACAGCAATATCACTCTGCCCGATTGAGTTTGATCTGGATCGGCCTTATATCTTGTTTAACTCATCGTTTGCTAATCTAAAACTGATCTAATCTACATCTTAAGCGATGAGTTATGTTTTTATCGGCTATTTTGCGTCAATCTTAATCGCGCATAGCGTGCAGTTAAGGCATGTTCGATCTTGAGTAGATCTATCGGTTAGCGAGAATCGTTTCATGGCCCGTCATCATGGCCTGTGGGATTCTGTCTCTTACCCCACTGTTGGCATCGTGGAGTGGGGATCGTTCGTTGATAGACCCGTTCCTAAGAAGACATGACCTTAACTGTGTGCTATGTCTGAATCGGCTGTTTAGCCGATATCGAATGCTTTCACGAACAGTTCACATCACGAGATCGTTAAAGTAGAGATAAGTTGAAAGATGTGTTAGCCCCATGATCTTGTTATTGTATTACGGCCTGCATGATTCTACCTCATGCCCCATTAATATTAGTAATGAGTTAGAGTCGTCGAGTCTATTGTTGTTTCTACGGCCTACATGATTCTGTCTCATGTCCCACTGGTCATGGCGATAGATGAGATCTAATATGTTCATTAGATTTATCTTCATTAAATGATTAAGTGATGTTGAATTATTTCTTTATATAAAAAGGAGTTCGGTTACTCGTAATCATTGGCTCAGTATGGACCGATCATCATTGATATCTTATTGCCATTGATTAATATTCGTTTAAATGATGTTTATCCTGAATGATAACCGATTCTCCTTACACGACCCATGAGCTCTAACTGACTTATTCTCATGAATATACTGGAATCGGCTATTTAGCCGACTTCCTTTCATATCGGCTCTCACAGCCGTACATTCGGGACTGTCTGACAACACCGGCAAGTTCCGCCCTTAACTACTGATGAACTTTCTCTCATTGTCAATTGCAGAGTCAAATTGATTGGCACGCCTCGGGAGGATTGCGCATGATCGACCACCCCTGCGCTGAAGCTAGGCGGATCTGCTCCATCGAGCGGACCCTTCTGGCTTGCTGCGTGTGTCCTCGGCACGGGACGAAATTCTGTGTCGACAACTAGATATTATAAATATTTTTATTTTTGTAACTTTGGATATGAGATAATCTAATTAGCATAAAGCCACAAACTATCTATTTTTTATGTACCGCACATAGGTGCTCAACACGTTCGTTTCACGTACGTGTACAACTTATGTGCCCAACAAAAAATATACTTTACATACGTACATGAAATTTTACATGACCATTCTACGTGCCCAATGTACGTCACAGCTACATGTTGTGTTAGAAGGCTTTCTCAATCAGGTAACATAGTTTTAATCAAGTTAGCATAATATTACAATCAATTATGTCACGTGTCATTCGCAAATATATGTCACGTGTTTAGCGTGTAACATGTTTTACATTACCAACGCTCATGGCTCAGTTAACGTATTAGATGTTGATATTATAAATGTATATAACGTATTTTTAGTTATGTGAATTAAAAAATGTATTTGTCCAAATTCATATATTTGGTCATTTGGATCTATAGGCTTGCTAGCACCCGGATGTCCAGACCGACGGGGCGTCCGGACGTTTGCACCTATAGCCATTTCCCATGCCATTTCGTCCACCCTGAACGTCGCCAGCATCGAGAAGAGGGGGAGGGGACGGCGGATGCCAACCGGCCCCAGAAGGAAGAGACACCGCGGTGAGGCAGCAGAAAGCGAGGGAGGTGTAACACTCGATCTACTTTTAAAACATCCAGATGCAACACTTGCAATATATATCTGAAGGCAGATGAAACACTTGAAACATGCATCTGAAGCACTTACAAAAACACATGAAAAAACACTTGAAAACATACACAACATCCAGATAAAATACTTAAAACATATGTGTGAAACATATGCAACATCCAAATAAACACACTTGCAACATATATTTGGAAAAAATAGATGAAACATTAAGAACAGAAGCTTGCAACATACGTGTACAACTATTGCAACATATGCGACATCCCGACCCACTTTTGCAACATCCGTATGAGACACTTGCAACATACCTTTGAAACATCTAAAACACTTGAAACATACGCATGCAACATCTCCCACTACTACAGATTGAGTTACCACTATCGCCACATTCACTGCCGTAGAAGACATAAGCGACGGTGTGATACTTTCACCATCGGATGGATCGATTTCAAAGCCTCGTAAGGAATCAAACCAACAGTTGAAACTTCTACCACCGACGGGTTAACGATAGATGCGACGGTGCTAGTGGGGTTAAATTTCACCGTCGTTTGGAAAGCCGAGCTGACTGAGATATGCATTTTGACCGCCGGCCCTACACGACCGTTTGGTCTACCGAAGGTAAATTCAACGTGAGTGTTGAATGTCCCAACTTCCAACACCGTCTCAGCACTTTCATCGGGAACCGTCGTCTACCTCGTCTTCCCTGATGCGTATGCCTAGATCACGCATCTTAAATGCTCCTTTTCTCTTCTCCATCTTGAAAGTTGGCCTATTTAAGCCGGGTTTGGGTGCACCTCTTGGCCTCATTTCACACACTCTAACTCCTTCACTCTCTTTTACAATATAGATACAAATCGACAAAGCTCTTGAGCCAACCATCTTTTTTTCCTTCATCGTCATGGCGCTCCTTGTCCAATTCTTCCGGCGGTAGCAGCGGCGTTGGGAGAAGGCCTTCAAGATTGGGTACAACCTGCATCAAGGCGCGGCTGGGGCTGCTCGATCTAGGTGCTAGTGGAAGTTTTGCGATTAAGGGGGTCGCTTATTTGGGCAAGCCGGTGGAGGCAATAAATGCACCTACTCGGACTGGACGCGCATGCACTCTCACACTCCTCTAGGTACAAAGAAGGACGACCACTCATTAGACCCCTGGAGTATCGGGCAATGTGTCAACCCTCGGGCCACACCCCTCTGATAGACAAGACTACACCAAGACCCTGCTACATCACCACGCATGGCTCAGCACTGTCCAAATCCTGCCTAACTCGATAGACAGGCGTACGATCATACCCACTACGGGTATGGGATACATGGCCGAGAGTCAGCTTTCACCAAACCAACCAGATCTAATTAAGGATGGCAACAGGTATAGATTACTCGCGTGTCCGTAGGTAAAAACCCGGTAAGGTGAGGGTACGGGTGCAACTTTGTGCCCGCGGGTGTGGGTGCGGGTTTGTAGTTGAACCCAATGGGTAAAAACTCATGGGCATAGAAAACTTGTACTTGTGCTCGCTTCACCCACAAACCCGCTCCAACCTCGTGACATGTAGGTCCCCTCTTACTATATATAAAGGAAGCAACTTAGCTTTATGTTTTCCTCCCTCATATCTATTTAAATACAAGAGAACCAATTTTATGTTGGTATAATGCTAGGTATTTTGGTATAACGCTAGGTATTTTGGTTTCCATACTTAAATTCCTTTCTATAATCTATGCATGTATTGTTGTTTTGCGGGTTCATGGGTTACCCGTGGGTATTTTGTGCCCGGGGTAACGGGTGTGGTAGACCTCTACCCGTGGTGGGTTGTGGACACGGGTGCGGGTTTGGGATTTAACCCACAAGTGCGGGTCTATATGTCTTCTACCCACGGTAATGTGCTCGTTGCCATCTATAGATCCAATGTCCTCGATCCGACCAAGGGAGGTCAAGACAACGTAGCCACAACCAAGAGAGCAGGCGGCCCACGAGGGATAGCCTCTCCCCCCATACGAAGATGCCATGACATCTCCCTAAAATAACGGACGCTAGGACAGAGACCATGACGTCGCCCAAGTTGCACAAGTGTTGACGGTCGTTAACATCAATTATAAATCATCAACATAACCTGTATATATACTTAATTCCATCACCAAACATAGGTCTAGGGGTTTAAAGTAATAAATTCTATGAGTTTTGGTGAATCTATGAGTGCAGGAGGATTTATCCAGAAAATGAGCAAGGTGGGCCCAATCGTCAAATCAAATCACGTTTATCCACGATGAAAATAACTCCAGAAGACACCAGAGGGCAACCCACCGAAGAAGACTATGAGAGGATGCCAGGTGGGGCCGGCTGGCCCCACCTGCAAGCCGGCTGGCCTAGGGGGCCCACATGTCAGCCTCATCTTCCTACGTCGGTTCTCCACCGCCTTAAGGATTGCATCTACGCCGTTCTTTCAAGTCGGTTTGATCCGAGGGTCCAAAATTGATGCTACCCCCTATATATAGCAGCCCCTACCCCCTCCCTGAGGCAATCCCTAAAATCCTAATTCATACCTCTCATTCGGATCAACACACAACAGGAGGATTAGGTCTAGAACTTTCCAATGTAGTAGATTAGTAGCTCGGGAGTGATGGTCGAGTTGGGCTCATGCTCAAGTTCTAGATCTAATCTTGGAGGCTCGGCAAAGACTTGTATCTTCACTTCTATATCTTGTAAGACTTGTTACCAATTTATCATATTCCTATCTACATGGCTATGCTTACTTTGAATATATATCTTGCTTAGTTATGGTTATCATTACTTTTATGTGCAGGTTCATAGAGCGCTTAGCTTGCTAGTTTATCGATAGGGCTAAGCAGTCGAGCCTTGTGTAAGCATGGTGTTTATACGATGCTCTGCCTGTGAGTACACCCTGTTCTCTGGTTGTGTGGTAGCAGCGGGAGGTGACAACCCCATCTATTCTCTGTAGTCCACTCTGAATTGAGCAGGTTCTTAAATTGTAGGACCGTAGTCGCGTTAGTAGAGTTATCCTTTGAGGTGCTCTACCGTCTAGCGACGTTCCGAAGTGCACAAGAGTAGAGTAAGTCTGAACTATCGTCGGGTATATATATACTTTGATCATGTAATAAGAATGTCATAGGAATCTACCTCATCTGTTGTTCTCCCGAGTTGACTAGTTTACATTATCTTAGTGATCTATCCCCTGAGTGTCATTATGCTTAGTTTCTATCAATACATTTATCCCCTGCTCTAGCTATGCTGGTATGTTGATTAGTAGATACTATTTGGTTATTCAATAAATCTTTATTCCATTGTTTCCTTGTGGTAAAATATAAATAACGATATCTGGAATACTCTCGGTAAATGCTATGATGGTATTCTGTGCGCTTGCAGAATTCTTCATATTCTATTTGCACTTATAAATACCAACAAGCATTTTTGGGCCATTGCCGGGGAAACAATTGGCGTAAAGATTTAGATCATTAACATACCACTAGCTTTAGTAGGATTACCCCTGTTCTGTTGAATTGTGGAATAAGACAGGACAACAGACGCCTTTTCGATCTTTCAGCAAGCTTTCACAAGAAAAGAAGAAAATATTGAAGAACCCAGGGACCCTAAACATTCAAGATCCATTCCTGCCATCTCACAGGTTTGTATAAACATATATATTACTCTAACCATGTGTAGATTGGAGAAAAAGGTCGTCGTCACAAGAATTCAAATCACATCTCAAATGACGAATACAGACGCTGCACTACTCACAAATTCCATCTTGTGAGTCATGGTAAGTATGATCAAGAAAGGTGAGATAGTCATGCTCAAGAACTTTAAACTTGATGAGTAGTTATCTTTTATTTTTTACATATCATTGCATGTTTACTTTAAATGATTCATGCATCCACTCCATTTAGTTTAAATTCTCTCATATCAAATCCACAGCATATTTAGTTCCTTACATACATTCATGCTACTTGCATCTTTTATTAAAAAAATCTCTCACCATGATCATGCTCTTTCATCTCTATTTGAATAAATCTCTATAATGCCTTCATGTTACCTTTTGTTTACTATAGTATGTTTAGGTTTGAAAGTATCTTTTACATCTTTTAAAGTGAGCATGGTGCTTAGTTTAAATCAAGAGGTGTATGACCTTATTTTCAAAGGTTTTTTAAATTAAGCGTGGTGCTTAGGTTAAAATACCTTCCTTGATCAAATTAGATATGGAGTTTAGTTTAGTTATTAAACTAAAACTTTTGTTGTAGTAGATACTGGTTATTTTGTTGGACTAACCCCTGCAGAAAATTCTCAAACTCAAATTAAGGAAGTCCTGAGATAAATTCACATCGGAGATGAAGCAAGGCGTATGAATTCCAAAAACTTTGCACAAAGAGGTCCCAACTCATTCTTCATGAAAGGAATAACTGTGAGTATCAAGGTTTATTCACTCATCTTTTGTTGCAAGTTATCTTAGCCTTGAATCATGCTAGAATGCATCCAACACATAAAATTTGTTAATAAACAAAATCTATGCTAAAGCAATCCTAAAACCATCCTTTCATTAGCATAGAGGAAAACTACAAAAGTTATGGACAACAACCCGTAATGCAAATTTGTTGTATTCCCTCGGGTATGAGTCCACTAACGTTTTGTAGAAAAAAAATGAGTATAAGCTATGCCTGTTCATGGTATGAACCTGCAAATCCAGAGCTTACCATCACTAGAACTCAAAGGAACATGTTGATGGCTGATTTCACCGCTGTCGTGCCGCTGCAAAACTGAAGGTTGGTGAGGCATCTGATGTAACAACACAACACTGATACAATGAAGGGCTTCATTTGAACAAATTGATCTTGTGCAGGTGGCAGCCATGATTGAGAACAAATTAAACCACCACACTTCCGCTATACTCGCTCTTGAATCAGTGTACAGCTAGCCCAACTCACTGATAGCAAGAGTTGCGAACCACCAGGAATCACAAGTGCATCATAGCTTGAAGCTTCCACACTTTCAGATGATGCTGTCAGAGTAAAATCATGGCAAGGCTTCTCACTGCAAGTCTGATCACCTTCAAGCCAATTACTCATAATAATATGTGTAGCTGTTGAAAATTTTCCTTCATGCAGTATCACACTGCTAACCATACACCTTCGAGTGGCATCATGCGACAATGAAATAGTGATTGTAGTGTTATGTCCAGAAGCACCACATATATTGACATATGTATAAACCAACAACAACTGCATATGTGAAGACTGGACTGTGCACCAATCCGGTTGAGCACTGAACAAACTGGTTCGCACAAATAATACCCATGCAGTGAAGTTATGCAACATTGTACCACTGCTACTGAGTTTGCTCACTGTAAGCACTGATAGCTTGGACTAATCACTCCATTCCTAAGTAGCTAATAGTGATACAAAAGCAGACAGCATATGAAAATGTGCAGAAACATACCAAATTGTGATATGAAGCAAGCTAAAATTAGAACACCCTTCCCAGGTAAAGGAAATCCACATCATCTCATCTTTGTGCACATACGAGGACCAGATTAGCTTCCAATACTCCCTACTGACTTCACAACAGAGAAGCCACAATAGATACTTGTGCAGGAGACATGTATGACACCTCACTGTGAGACAACCAAACGACGACCAAGGCAAAGGCCTGAGTTGAACCGCATCACTCTGTATCCCGAACTGCATAGGTGGTGGCCATGGTGGCCTATGCGGCATTGCATCCAGCTAGGCGAGAAACAGCTCTCCATGCTCTTGTCAACCAAGTATTGAGCTAAGGTTATACTAGAGCCAGCACTATGGACTGCAGCAACAAGAGCTTCTAGTTTCTCAGGCTTTTCATCATCAGATTTTCCGAAATCAACCACATCAACATAGCAAGGACTGCAAATTGTACCAACTTGAGCCATATGTTCAGACATTTGCAGATATGTCTTGGTGGCTCTAGAAATCCAGCATATGACCATTTGATCTGAACGCCATGGCTGATAAGCTATAATGTGATGAACCAGAATGTGCACACTAGAAACACCTCTGTCACTACAACTTCCATGATGAACTAATTCAGCTTGCTAAGAATAGATGCAGTCATCACCTCAGAATCGAGCAAGCAAATACCAAGCGGTACAGGAATAACTATTCTCCCTAGTCTCATCAAGCATTTCCAAGACTCTGCAAGTGCAGCAAGCACACAACTGATTTGTTGTTGAGTTGATACATACCATGGGGGTTTGCAGAGTTGGCCAGAGAGAGACGTGACCGAGTACCTCTCAACCATGTCCAATGGCGGCTATGGTAGAGGACGCAGCTCAGCCTCACAGTTCACCAACCGGAGTTCTGAAGGTGGAGGCCATGGCCTGTGCTGCCAGCATAACGCTGCATCCCGGCTGCAACTGAATGGAAGTGAGAAACATCGTTGTATGATGGTGAGGCAATTCATCAAACACCTGTTGGGCAAGGTGTTGGGAACTTCATCCTCCTCCTCGGGCAGCACCATCTACAGGAGAGAGGAAGCCGGGGAGGAAACGCTAAGCTCGACACGGCACTCACAGAGCATCCAATGGACCTGCTCCTCGAAGACAGCTGCGTCAGTGGAGGGAGGGCTAGGCGCGGCCTTGACGTAGTTGCTCCTCTTGGATGTGGTCGGTCCGACGAAGGTGAACCAGCACAGAGTGCTTCCGGGACGACGTCGGGGCGGACGAGGAGGAGGCAGGTGGCTGTGGAAGACGCGGGTGCGATGGTGATCGAAGCGGCGGTGGATGATACTGTCGTGGCCGATGCGGCGGCGGAAGGCGTGGCCGCTGGCGCGACGGAGGCAGCGGCGGAAGGCACGGGTGTGGCGATGACCGAAGCGATGGCGGGAGGTGCAGGCGCGGTCACGACCGAGGCGGTGGTGGAAGGTGCGGGCGCCACCGAGGCAGCAGCCGACGGCGCGGGTGCGAGCGCGTTGAGCTTGGTGCATAGCCGATCCAACCGCGTGTTCTGCTCGGCGAAGAGCTGCGCATCTCGTGGAGGAAGAGCTCGGTGGAAGAATTCATGGTGATCCAGAGAGCAAAACCACCTAATTGGATCGCTCACGTGCTGGGAATTACGAAAATCAAAGATCAACGACGGCCGATCCGATTTCGACAACCTAGGGCAGATGCGAGCAATCACGATCAGTAGAGAAAGAGACGAAACACATAAGAGGAATCGAAAGTCTCTGATAACATATGTTAGCAACCAGCTGTGAAGATACAAAGCTAGGGATGGGAGAGGAAGAAGAATTATAATTAGCTCATGTTTAATTTTCCTAATTAGAACATGAAATAAACTTTAGTGCATGGATCCAGACACCCCTACCAGACTGATTTATTTGTCAACCGTGTGTCTTAGGTTTGGTAAAGAGAAGGGAATTTTTGCCACAGGGCATCACGAAAAAGCATATTTTGCTGTAACACACCGCCAACGACATCGTTTGCTGAGTACCATTATGAATTCGATTATGTTTGCCACAGCACACCGCGACCATTATTTTAATGATTTGTAGAGTTTGGGAGAGAGAAACCGCAGTGAGGAGACAATTTTGCCCATGTGCGTTGCTGGTCTGGTTGGACCAGGTAAAGTTGGCCCGGTCGTCTCCCTCCTACCGCCGCCTCCCTTTTTCTTCCTCTGCTGGCGCCGTCCCGTTCCCCTATGCAAGAACCCTAGATCCCCATGGCTTCGAGCTCGCAATCCACGCCGTTCGAAGCGTCACACTCGGCCTACAGAGACGAACTTCGCATTCCAGAGCTCGAGCCCTACAGAGATGAAGCAGGATTCTTGCCATTGGTACCTTGCTCCAAGTGCGGAACCCTTCTCATCGGTCGCGTTTCACATAAGGAGGGCAGCAAGGGGAAGCGGTTCTACAAGTGTCCATTGTTGGAGCATGTAAGTTGTGGTGGAATTGCATCTCTTTTTTGGATGCGTTTTTTTGTTGATTTTTTCATCTCTGGTTTGCAGACCGATTATGCCTGTTGCACATACTACTTTGAAGAACACTATGTCCCTTTGTTGGTCTCCAAAGGTGTTCTTCCTCGCCATTTCAGTCAGCTTAGAGGTCGTGATGGCATGGGGCTGGAGGTGATGAAGGATGGCAAGGACATGTTGAAGGCCTGCCAAGGTGTTGATGCCTGCTAAGAACTGATGGAGAGTGCAGTCATTCATCTCAAAGATTCAGAGGCACTGCTTAAGGCATTAGTTGATAGCAATAGCAAATTGATGACAAAGATGGATAAGATTGGAGAGAGACTGCTTGTAGTTGGTGCTGTAAAGGTGTTTATTTTAGTTTTAGTTTTGTTAGTGTTGTTGGTTAAGTGATGCATAACAACAGCTTATCATGTATCAAGCTATCAGCAGCTTATTTCAAAGACTCAATTTGTGAACCTTATCATGTATCAGTATGTAATCATGTATCCAACATCTTATCTTGCATCTTCTTGCAACAGAATTGTGTCACACTCATTTTTGAACTGGCATAACACATAATTGTATCACACTCAGGAATTAAGATAAATTGACATGACACATAATAAAGTCAGCATGCCAATAAAGTCTGGCCTTCATAACAAGCTTACATATTAGTGTTCATAACACAGCAGCCATAAGCTGTGACTTTAAGCGCAAAAGGGAAACATAGTCTGCCAACCCTAGGTTCAGTACACACTAGGTTCATTACACAACAGTTTCATTACATAACAACTAATAAATTTTGTCATCACATGTCTATGATCAACTTCTTCTTGTTGATCCTCTTGTTGGTCATCTCTTCTGAAACAGCCACTGTCTTGCTTGTTTCCATACTCTCAGACTTCTTTTTCTTGGTGGTCTTGCTCACTTTGCTTGCCTTGGTTGTCTTCTTGCTCAGGTCCTTCTTCATTCTTTTCTCTTTCTTTTTCTGCCTCATGTCAGCTGTTGGGGGGAAGTTTCAGCAGCATACTCCAATGCCCTCTTGCGACTGTTAGACACATAAAACAATAGGAATAACAGGAAAAGGTGAGGAAACAAGTGATAATGCTGGGCTATTTCAAGACAGAGATTAAATACCTCCTAGTGTTTGCTGCTGGGCTGTTAGTCAGAGCTGGTGGTGCAACACTGATTTCTTGAGACAGAGCTAGGCTGTTAGTCAGAGCTGGTGGTGCACCTTCAATTTGTGATTGTTGGGTGGATACAGTTGTTGCTGCAGCAGTGGTCTTCTTTGTCCTTGGTCTCTTTGCTGGTGGTGGTGCATCAGAGTCATACACAGTCTCATTGCATATCTTCATCATGTGACCAAACTGACCACACTTCTTGCACTGTCTCTAGGAAGTTGACTTTCCACCTTCTTCAACACCTTTGATCCTCCTAGTTCTTGGACGGCCTGCAGCTCTCTTCAACAATGGGGGCCAAAGTTTGAAACCCATATCTACTTCAGGCCATTGATTCCTATCGGTCATGGGCTTGATCACATGTTCATATGCCTTCTATACTTCAGGCCATTGCTCTTGTATCATTTGTAGTGCCCTCTATACCTTTTGTCTTCACTATAATGAGCTGCAATTTCAAATTCTTTTAGAACAGCATACTGTCTAATAGCCCTCTTAAAGGTGTCCCCATCCTCAAATGTGACACCACAAGCTATAGTTGGGTTCTCTAAGTTAGTAACATGCTCAGAAGTCTCACAACCAGCTTCATCATCAACTAACAAATCATCATGAACAAAAGAGTCAGAGTCAGCAGCTCCTTCTTCTTGGTCATCTTGTTGGTCTGCCATATATTGGTTCTCATCATTGATCCCAACATACTCCTCCTCATCTTCTTCCCATGCCACATAATCATCAGCAGGCTTTTTGCCTCTTCCCTTTCTTCCTTGAGCAGGTATGGATTTCTCAGCTGATTCACCAGAGTTAGTTGAGTCAGCAGTGTCTGAATCACTCACTTCCTCGCTGAGAGACTCAACTTCCTGGGAACCTAAACTAGACATGGCTACATCAACAGACTGGTTGTTCTGCCCACCATCATTACCAAGCAAAGGGAGCAGCAATGGGGGATCAACAGTAGCACATGCCTCATTATCCAAAGACACACTCTGACTAAATAAAACAGGAACTGTATCATAGAAACTCACAAACAAAGGTAGCCTCCTTAGCTCCCAATAGTTCTCAGTAGCATTCATCAAAGTTGAATCAAAGGTTAGACTGGTATAACTTTGCTTGTGCTTGTTAAAAAAACACAAATTGAACCCCTGATTCTTCCCAGGACACACTCTTTTAGATACATCCGCAGTTAAATCCTTGAGATTAAGAGTGTCCCTATCCCGAATTAGCTGAAAATCTGTTGCACTGTGACCAACGTGCCTACCGTCATCGCAAACCTCATAGTAAGCTGGGACACGTACCGCTATCCGTATTGCAGAACTAATGTCCATCCTAAAACAAGAATTCATGAAAACCCTAACTAAATCGTCCTCGATTTCATTGCAAGACAAGAACAACAAACAATTGGTGGAAGAGGGGAAAGTGCATACTCGTCAGGAACCCATGACAGATTCACCCCCTTCGACGGTGAATCGATGCTCGGGCGGAGCCGCTTCTGTTGCACCGGCGAAGCCATCTTCACGCATCCATGTAATGGCACGGCGGCTACGACGGCGAGGGTGGAGTCGGGGTGGCGGCGAGGGGCGCGGCGAGGGTAGCAGCTGCGGGTGGCGACGGAGAGTGGCGGTGAGGCCGTGAGGGAGGTGACGGCGGCGAGGGAGAGTGTCTGCGAGGGAGAGTGGTGACAGCGGAAGGGAGAGTGGAGAAGACGAGCTGCGATGGCGTTGACCTGGTTTGGCTCGACCTAGTCGGGTCCGGCTCAAACCTGGTCTGGCTCCACCAAGTCGGGTCTGGTCGACCAATGCCGGTCCACAGGGGCATCTGATGTCATTTTAGAAGGTTTCTCTCTCCCAAACTCTAGAAATCATTAAAATAATGGTCGCGGTGTGCTGTGGCAAACATAATCGAATTCATAATGGTACTCAGCAAACGATGGCGTTGGCGGTGTGTTGCAGCAAAATATGCGTTCCCTAAAGAGAATGACTCGGACAAGGCCGCGGGGATCAAGGCGAAGCAGTGCAAGATGTTCCTCCTGACGATGGAAGGATGCGACGAAGAAGCTGATCGCGAGGCCTGGGCCGCGTTCGAGGAGATGTTGTCCAAGAAGCCTCCGCTCCTGCTCCCTCCGCCGCGGCGCCGATTGGCGACCCGGCTCCGCCTGCTCCGGCCGTCCTCCCCGATGCCGCTGGCACCATCCTACCACCCGCCGCCGGAGCTGCTGCTCCGGGTGCTCCTCCGGCTCCACAGGCGTGAAGGAGTTGTAGTGTCTGCTTCTGAGTACTACTTGGTACTTGTTTTTTCCGTACTGATGAGTCCTGTCACGTTCTGCTGCGATGAAGTTTGCTGTTGTTCGTTATATGGCATTAGTATGGTACTTTGTTGCTCAGTGAACTTGGATGTTATGCCATTAACGCTTCCTTATAAGAAATTGGCAATCATGCAGTTTAGATCATCTTTTAAATTTGCAGTGTTTCTTGCTCTCTCCACCTCAAACTATAAGACGTTTTGATTTTTCTAAATACATAACTTTTGCTATGTACCTAGATAATGTACATTATGTCTAGATGCATAACAAAAGCAATGTATTTGGAAAAGTTAAAATGTCTTATATTTTGAAATAGAGGGAGTAAATTGCTTAATTAATGCTAATGCGATTGTATTTATATCAAACATGATCATGCATTGTGCTGGCTTGCATGAAGCTTATTTTGGTGGTTTCTGTTATGATGCAAAAGTGATTATTGCAATTAGTCGGTGGTATTAGCTTATTGCATGAAGCTCATGCACCATTTTTGCCATATAATTAGACTGCCACTTCCTTAATTTGAAACTGCTGGTTGGGGAGAGTGTACAGTGCTGCTTAGATGGGCGGAGGAGCTCGCAGGTGCCGTTTTTTCACCGAACAATGTCACAGATGTTGCCGGCCGGTGAGACCGTCTCTGATAGTGGTGCGGTGATGCTTAAGTCAATTTTCCACTCAAAAACCTCTATACCAAACGGGATGTGTAAATTTCCTCTTCAACTCTCCATTCTATTTCTATCTCCGAACCAAACGAGAAAAAAAAAATGCCACTAAAGCTCATATTGCTTAGCATGTTTCCCTACATACCGACGGGCCGTCAAGCGCTGCGTGTATGTAGCACAGGTTCGATCGGGTCGCACGCGTGGGCCGTCCGATTCCGACGTACATCGACACAACTATCTATGGCACCCGGCGACACTGATGTTGTCATACAGAAGAAAACACAAAAAAGGGTAAAAAAAAAAAGGCAATCTCTATTCTCTAGCGGCTAGCCAAGAGACTTACATTATGCTTATATAATGCATCATTTTCTTGTGCGACAGCAACAGAAGGTGCAAATGGAGATGGAATAAGCTTTTCGATACTAACCTTACTGGCAAAGCTTGGTTTGCCTTTGCCGATCACGAAGCATCAGAGCCCAAAAATGGAGGGAAGGGCGTGCAAGGCCCGAGGAGCAGAACGGAATGCAGCCAAGGATGACTTGCCGGAACGCCGCCGCCGACCCGCAAGCCCATGTTTCAGCGAGTGCCGGCAACTTTGTCCCTAGCTACGTTTCGCTCTCTTCGCTCTCGCCTCCCCTCACGGTCTGTGTTCATCCCCGGTAAGAAATCAGCAGCAGCCTTCAACTCCTTAATTAATCTGTAGTTTGTCGATGGTTGGTATACAAATCAGCATTGGAATGTTTGACAATTGTTTCATTAAGAAGAGGTTGCGATTAACCTTAGCCAAGTAACTACGGTATATTATTGCTTTTTTTAGAGCAGCATATTATTGCTTAACTACACTGTACGCCTCACTTGGAAAATTTCACATGTCTTCAAGTTGGTAAATTAATCCATTACCTCTCAACAAGGAGATCAACTTGGCATACTTGGGCTGAAATGAAACTGGGCTCGATTTGTGGCCAGTTAGTAGTAGGCCTGATGCATGTGTCATTTTCACAGTTTCCATGTGACTAGCTACAAAAAAATCAGGGAAGGTACAACCCACGTCCTGAGTCGTGACACGCTGAAATATCATTTTTATTTTCCTCCCATTTACGTGATATATTTCGGTCACGGTCCAAGAAGATTGCAAATCCTACAGGTACACGTCACGGGCATCATATATGTCTAACCTTTAAGCAGTTGGCATGATTGAAGGAGATTGTGACCTATCAAATGATGACACACCGTAAAACCTTTTTTTTTCCTAATAAACTCCATTTGACCCTGAACTTGTTGAATTTGAAACCCCCACCCCATATACACACTAAAAAACTAGAAATTTGCATACCATAACTTTCAAGACTTGACAAATTACCCCCCTATAATTCATATATAAAAGTGGTTTTGATTCACATCATCCCTTTTTATTCAAATAACTTTGGTAAACACTAGATAAGATTTTAAAACCATAGGTTAAAAAAACCCATGAAAAATATCTTCAAAACCTCCAAAAATCCTAGAAAAATCCTAAGGGTATATTAGGACAAATGACACCTAGGTGAACTATTTAGAGCTCGTGAAGTTATTTCCGAAAGCTTCCAAAACTTGGATTGAGTTATAAAGAAAGATGAAAAGATATGAGAAGAAAACTAAATAAATCCCGAAAGCATTCTAGTAGATGTCTAAACATATTATGAATAATTTTCACAACAAAAACATCACATTCAACCAACACTATTATGTGTTTCATTCATGCTGGTTTCATTTCATGTTTTTGTTGTGGACAAATTCAAGGTGTATTTGAACATCGATTAGAATGTTTTTCATAATTTTCCTTTTTGAGATGTTTTTCCTAAATCATTTTTGGGAAGCTTTTAGAGATAGTTTAACAAGTTTCAGATCTTTTTATTTGGTTGTCCCTTGTCCTAATACATCTCAAATATTTTTCTCATCCTTTTTGGGGAGACGCTGAAGATATTTTTGGTAGTCTATTAAAACCTTACCTAGTATTTACCGGATTTGTTTTTGAACTAAAAAGGGATGATGTGGGTGAAAACCACCCTTTAACCCACTTTTAACTAATGTATGGGGTAATTTATCAAGTTTTTAAAGTTGGATTGGAGGATGTAAGATTTCAATTTTGGAGAGGACCACCGGAGCAAAAACTCATATTTAGATTTCAAGTCACGGTCTTAAGAATATATTCGGTCCATTTCTAGAATGGTAAATGGCACAAAAAATTAAATTTATAAACTTTGACTAATATTTACTCAAACTACATACAAGTTTATATGACAAAATGTGCATGAATATTTGAAGTGCTTATTGTGGCCGCCTGAGTTATGATGATTCACACGCACTTATCATTATCTTAAAGACTTCTGACCATTATGCGTGGGACTCACACAACTCCGGTAGTCTGTCGGGTGTCCTCGGGGATCCCGAATCATCCACTTTTCACATCCGATCAGGATCATTATAGAAGACATTGCACTATTACAACAATTGATACAAATATATTACATCAGAGTTAAAGAGCGGAAGTATTACAAACCATAAGTTTACAAACCATTTGTTTAAGTTTTACAAACCATAAGTTTTTGACTGCTCAAACGAAGTAGGATAGCATGACTATCACAACTTTATTCATTTCATAAAGGTATCATCCTGCTCAAGGATGAGAGTACCACACATCTACTACTGGCTATCATCTTCCAGAACCAACATACAACAGGGACAAAAGCCTACCTGTTGTTGGGGTTCACCTGCAATAGGGGTTAACAAACCCGGAGTACTAAATTGTACTCCGTAAGACTTACCCGACGAAAATAAAAGACTCCAAGGATATGCAGGCTTACGGGGTACAAGGAGGGTTTAGTAAGAATCAAGAATTGCTTTTGCATAAAAGCTTACTAAAGATTTATCCTTACTTTCAATATTTTAGCTCAAGTTAAGTCATTATAAGTCTTATGCTTGCACCTGATCTAAATCAATCACTTCTTTAACCAACACTTCTCATGATCATAAGTACCATTGTTTCATTAGTTAACTACAATGTAGTCCAGTTGATCGAGTCTTCTTCTTCGAGAAGTAGCGACGATTTGAATCGATTAAAACCTAGCTGGGGATTCCTTACCACACGACATATGCAGGTCCCAGACCTACATATATCAACCTTCACTCGGATCCTCCAAAACCGGAATGGGTTCACGCCACCCGAGAGCACAGTACTCCACCGCCCTACCCTATTCTAGTAGGGTGGGTACACGCTACTCTCGCTATCTCTCCACTCCAAGTGCGCGGTTGTCCTTTCCCATAATGGAATAGCCGAGATATTAGGCTTACCGGAGTATGTGGCCAGTACTACAAGTCATGATCACAAGTGGCCCTACAACGATCGGTCCTTAATCGACATAGATGGGATAAGCACGACCAGGCAACTCTATTGGCTTAACCACCAGAAACATATCCCATGTCCCGTTTGGTCTCCATATTCATCAATTCATATTAGGTTTTCAAGGCATCTCAATAGTATAGAACCATTACGAATGATGAACTCATCATTCAACTTCTAATTAGCTAAGCATGGCTAAGCATTACTAGCCTAGCATACTAAAAGGTAACAAGCATGATATTGGGATTAACAGGGCAAAGCATGCCACAGTTGGTAATCAATCAAACCCTAATAACTTAATGCTCAAAGCATAGGACTCAAAAGTGTAATAATATTTGTAAATCACAAGGAAGGGGTTTAAATGCTCTGGGGCTTGCCTTGGTCATTAGAGGTGTTAGGTTCTCCCAATGAGCCATGGATGTCAAACCCAACCTCTACTGGTGGATGCTCTTCTTCTAGGATTTGATCAATGGTTACTCCCTCGCTTTCGGTCACTACACGTGAATAAAGGATACATGCTTAACATGATGAAGTGCTAAACATGATGAATGGAAGATGTATGCAAGTGCATGGATGAACTCAAACAGGATTAATAAACTTGAGTACAACTTTCCTTCACGGTACAACTAAGTTAATTACTCACAAAACAATTTGTTATTATCATTAATAAGTTGATTAAGAGCATAACAAGAATGTGATTAAGTTGCCAAGGATCTACAAAGGGGTTAGTATTCCAAAATCCACAATCAAGTCCAAAATCACTTCAAGGTTATTTAAATAGTTATAGAAATCATTTGGGTATTTATTTAATTAATAAAAAGGCATTTAAACACACTTAAATTAAGTGGATAATTTATTTTTATCAAAACAGTGCCAAACTTTTTGTGAAGTCAGGTCTAAGCATGTAACGCACACATAAAAAATTTTATGATCAAAAGATTATTATCTTAATCTACAAAAATTATACAAGGTCCATTTTATAATTAAAAGAGATAATTTTTAAGCGTACAATTTTTTTTATATTTTTATCATTTCATATTTTTCCTAGGTATATAACAATATGAAGAGGCTACACAAAAATTTTCATAATTTTATCAGCTATAATTATTTAGTTATGAATTTTATAAAATTCAGTATATTTATTCATTTTCAGAAAATAAAAGGAATAAAAATCGTTTTTTACCCACACGCAGTCAGCCACAGAGACTGGCAGGCGAGGCCCGTGGTCAGTAAAGATGGAAACGGGCAAGACAAACCTGCGTGCCCACGGGCATCGGACCCGGTGGGCGTGGATATGGGCGTGAACCTATGCCCGCGGACGTGGACGCGTGTATAGAATTGGATCCAACGGGCAAAGCTCTACGGGTAAGAAAATAGCATGCCCGCACCCACAAACCCACCAAACCTGCGCTGACATGTGGGGCCATTGTAGAAGAGGTATATATTCTTCATCCTAGGGTTTCATTGGTCCCAAATTCACAATCCCATTCCCACCAGCCAGTCACCCACGACCTTGTCTCCCCATTCCCCCACTCGTAGTCGCGCGTGGCTCCTCCACTCGCGGGGTCGGCATGGCTCTTCCACATGGGGCGTCAAGCCTCTCCCACTCGTACTACCCCGACGTCGGTCTCCGGCCTCCCTACCCCGATAGCTAGCGGACGCCGGCCTTCCCGCTTCGAGGCTCCCACTCATGGTCGCGGCGCCTCCCCCTACTCGTGCAACTCCTTTGAGATCCAACATACTCTGATGGCCTCGCATGCCTCCTCACTAGTCTCCACACATGACTCCTCTCTAGATCCAGTGCACTCCGACACCGGTCGCCATCCTCTGAGCCTCCGACGCAGGCCATCGACCGCCAGCCTCCCCGCTTTGAGCCTCTAAGGCTCCGACCTAGATCGTCGTCCCTACCGTGTAGGTCGCTGTCCCTTTACACTGGCGGGCATGCGGGCATGCCCGCAGGCAAGACCTGCCCATAGATGGTGGGTGTGGGCATAGAATGCTACCCATGGCGGGTGGCGGGCGCGGGTGCGGGCGCACAATTTCTCTCACGGGTGCGGGTCTATGATGCTTTTATCCATGGGTAACATACCCGTTACCATCTTTAGTGGTCAGCGGAACAATGTCCCCGCGCTGACCACGACGAACACCGCCATAGACCATGAAGAAGGGTATGTAGCCGGTGGCCCGACTAGGAGTTGTCCTTAGGCTCCAGAGCACGACCGGAAGCTCAGTGAGCCAGCGCGCGCCGAACTTGTTCAACAGGTTGAAAATTCTAGGCTTAAGGCCTTGCAGGAGCATGCCGTTTGTGCGCTCGACCTGCCCGTTCATCCGGGGGTGCGCGACGGCTGCCCAATCGATCCGGATGTGTTGTTCATCGTAGAATCGAATGAATTTCCTGCCGGTGAACTACGTGCCGTTGTCTGTGATGATGGAGTTCGGTACTCCAAAGTGATGGATGATGTCGAGGAAGAATAGCACAGCTTGCTCGGATTTGATCATGGAGATCGGTCGAGCTTCGATCCATTTTATAAACTTGTCTATGGTGATAAGCAGGTGGGTGAAGCCCCCGGGCGTCTTTTTGAGTGGCCCAACCAGGTCGAGCCCCTAGACCGCGAAGGGCCACGTGATGGGGATCGTCTGGAGCGCTTGGGCCGAGAGGTGAATTTGCCGAGCGTAGTATTGACACCCTTCGTAGGTACGTACAATTTGCTTGGAGTCAGCTACTGCGGTGGGCCAGTAGAAGTCCTGTCGGAATGCGTTTCCAACCAAGGTCCTTGGTCATATTTGGTGCAAAAACCATAGCAATATTACGAGTATTCATCTTGTTGTAGCTTTCATTTTCCACGACATCTGCCATGAGATTGATGGCCCATTCAAGCAATGCTGCTTCAATAGGAGGTAGGGTACTTGCAAGATGGCTACACTCTTCTTCAGTGTTGCAGTGCATCACTTGTTCTGGAGTCAACGAGTACAATACTCCACTTGGAAGTTCTCGAAACCATGTCTTTAATAAGTAACTTCTACATTAATCATGACTAATATAGAGGAGAAACTAAATGGAAATGAATCTTAATTTGCAGAAGATATTATTATATGCTATTATTTGTCTAATTTTATGTGCTCTGGTTATTGGTGGTTGCTGTTGAATTGTTGATTTTTATGTGCGTGAATAAATTGTTGGCGGGTATGGGTGACCCGACGGGTATGATTTATCCGGCTGGATATGGGTCTGGGGAAAATTCGCCACCCATAACGAGTATAGGTATTCTAATAATACCAAATTTTTATAACGGGATGGGTCTGAAATGACCATACCCGATGGAGATTTAGCATTGGCACCCTTAGCTACCACACAAAACGGTACTGTGCTCCGATCCGATCGTGCAACAAGGCCATGTTTAGTTTCCCCCAATTCCTGAATTTGATACTATGCAAAAAGAAAATTCTCCATCACATTAAACTTACGATACATGCATGAAGTACTAAATGTTGACGAAATTAAAAACTAATTGCACAGTTTGATTGTACTTTGCAAGACGAACGTTTTGAGCCTAATTAGTTAACGATTGGACAATTAGTACCGAATAAAAAACAAAACGGTACTGTAGCTCCATAAAAAACACGGCCCAAGTTCACAAATCACAACACACATCTCGTCACAACACGATACTCCTGCTCCATAAAAAACAGAGCGAAATAAAAATCGACGACGACATCTATTTAAGGCTGAATCCGCCCTGCCTGCGTGGCCGTCCTCCCCATCGCGTCCTCTCCGCTCCGCTACCCCTCGCCGACCAGATCGCTACGAGACGCCGCGCGATCCGACCCAGGTCGACGCCGACGACCACTCTCGCCGCCGGCGGCCATGGCGTACGGAGACCGCGTCACCACCTTCGAGGACTCCGAGAAGGAGAGCGAGTACGGCTATGTCCGCAAGGTCCGCGCCTCCTCCCTCCTCTCGCTCGCATTGCTTGCGCCTAGATCCCGCTGCTCGATTTCGCGCGATCTCTGGTGGGCGCGGGCTGCACGGTACAGTGGCTGAGTCCTCGGCGTCTGGCGTGCTCGGATCGAGCTGAATTGCTGCCAGATTTGGTTGCCTGCGGGTTCTCGGTTTGGGATTTGGGTGGTGTTGACGGTTACTGTCGTGGATCTCTCAGGCGTGACTGGCCTTGTCCAGGTGGTGCTGGGATCTAGCCAGCATTGGTGGGGGTGGCTTGGACGCTTGGTCCAGTAGTTTGGAGATTGTGGAGTGGTATTTTGATTGATGATGTACTATTGTTTGATCCAATGTCTTGATTTGACTACCTCGATGCTTGAGGATTATTGTGGTATTTGGTTTGCGTTGCCATGTGATTAGTTCAATTAGTGGAAGATGTGCGTAAGTTTACTGTTTTTGTAGAAGCTAGATCCATTTTTTGAGCTTCTAATGCCACAATGTAGTTGCTTGTACCTTTGATGCTATATCCTATTACCTACCTTGGCTAATCGCCATCTGTTTACAAGAGATGACATCTTCCGCTGATGTTCTGCACCACCGTTATATATATAACAAGTCTCATTTTGTTCATGATGTATTGATTAACCTTGATGCTGGGTTATTGCAGGTCTCTGGACCTGTGGTCGTTGCTGATGGAATGGGCGGTGCTGCCATGTATGAACTTGTTCGCGTCGGGCATGATAACCTCATAGGGGAAATTATCCGTCTTGAGGGCGATTCAGCTACAATCCAAGGTATGCAACATGGCTGATCATCTATAATACATTATTCACCCTTGAGAAGTTCCTAGATATGGTACTAACCTTGCAAGCGCTGTCATTTGTGTGTTACAGTTTATGAGGAAACAGCTGGACTGATGGTTAATGACCCTGTTTTGAGAACAAGAAAGGTGCATTTTAGTTGTCTTTTAATCTTACTATATCTTTTAATGTCATTGTTTTCCTATCCTTTAACGTGTAATGGCTATTCCCATGCAGCCTCTTTCAGTTGAATTGGGACCTGGAATTCTTGGAAACATTTTTGATGGTATCCAGGTGCGCTGAACATGACAGGGCTCATTTTTGCGGTCATTTACTTTTGTTACTTTTTGTCTATTGTCCTTACCCCTCCTCTATTACGTTTGCAGCGCCCTCTAAAAACCATTGCTATTAAGTCAGGAGATGTGTATATACCTCGTGGTGTTTCAGTTCCTGCCCTTGACAAAGATGCATTGTGGGAATTTCAGCCAAAGAAGCTAGGTAATGACTTAATGTAGTACCTGCATTATCCAAATGGTCTTGCATGCTGTTTTTGTTATCTCTAAGTTGTATGTGAACTTCGATGTTATCTAAATAGATTTTCTTGTGTTATATTTCCAGGTGTTGGAGATGTCATCACAGGCGGAGATCTATATGCTGTAAGTTCTTATGACATTCATTCTTAAGACTAGCTGCCTGTGATATGTAGATGCATGCTGTTGACCCATGTTTACATCCTAATGATTGCTGACTGTGTGTGTTGCAGACTGTTTTTGAGAATACATTGATGCAGCACCATGTTGCTCTTCCGCCGGGTTCTATGGGGAAAATAAGTTACATTGCACCAGCTGGTCAGTACAACCTGCAGGTAGGTTGATATTATTGCCTTATACTAAGCCTTATTGATTTGGTGTCTTCTACCTCTGAGCTTTAATCTCAATCCTTGCTATTGTTTTTTTTATGCAGGACACGGTGCTAGAATTGGAATTTCAGGGCAGAAAAAAGAAATTTACCATGCTTCAGGTAAAAAAAGCTAATTGTCTTGTGCAAAAGATCAAATTTCGTAAGGATTGAAGCATCCGTTTAATATGCTTAATTCATTTCCTTGCAGACATGGCCTGTGCGTTCACCAAGGCCTGTTGCGTCGAAGCTTGCTGCAGATACACCTCTTCTGACAGGGCAGGTTTGTCTATAAGTTGCCTTGAGCTTGGTTGTCTACAATTATCAATGCTTGCTAAAAACTTGAAATCGCCAAGCATTTTCAGATGATGTTTCCCTTTATCGTACTCTATTAAATCTTGAAGTCTTGTATGCTTTCAAATGGTTGCAGCGTGTACTGGATGCGCTATTCCCCTCAGTTCTGGGAGGCACTTGTGCTATTCCAGGAGCGTTTGGTTGTGGTAAAACTGTCATTAGTCAGGCACTTTCCAAGGTGATTTCCCCTCACCCTTTACTACTGCCCCTTCTGTTGCAGCTGTACATATTTTTTTTCTCTTTTATTGTCTTGATGGTCTCATTTTAACTTTGCCTAATGTTATCTGCAGTACTCCAATTCCGAAGCTGTGGTTTATGTGGGCTGTGGTGAACGAGGAAATGAGATGGCTGAGGTTCTCATGGACTTCCCCCAGTTGACGATGACATTGCCTGATGGCCGTGAGGAGTCAGTCATGAAGAGAACAACACTGGTGGCTAACACATCAAACATGCCTGTCGCTGCTCGTGAAGCCTCCATTTATACAGGTAAAACCCTGTTGCCTTGATATTTTACCTTTAGTTGTGTAGCCACAGATATCAAAATGCTGTGGTAGGAAACATATCAATATCAGAAATATTTCACAGCACGTATTACCAAAATTGAAATATTACATGGTTAGGACTAGGAGACAGTCTTGATGATATGGGTGCCTCTGTCAGCTGTATCTCTGCTTGTTGCTGTTCAGTGCATAGTTTCTGTTAACAATCATATTCTACCTTTTTTCCCTCAGGAATTACAATTGCTGAGTATTTCCGTGATATGGGCTACAACGTCAGTATGATGGCTGACTCCACCTCCCGATGGGCTGAGGCATTGCGTGAGATCTCAGGGCGTTTGGTATGTTACTCATCTTCTGTCCTCAAATTGGTGTCTTTTAAAATAAGTATAAATAACATATAACAGATTATAGAAAACATTTTAAAAAAAAAATAGTCTCTAGTTCATCAGGTGTAATGCCAACATGATCTTTTAGTGATGTTGGATTTTCTCTCATTGCATCTTACTCCCTCCATTCCAAATTGGAAGATGTTTTGGCTTTTCTAGGTACATAGCTTTTGCTACGCATTTAGATGTACAATATGTCTAGATACATATTAAAATCAATTTATCTAGAAAAGCCAAAACATCTTATAATTTGTATTTGTCAATTACCTATGATTTTTGTCGCTACCTCTGCTGTCACAATTTGGTAAGATGTCCCATTTATGGTACCATCATTTGGCCACACACTAAGATTGACCCATAAACTTATATTTAGGAACATATAATTTCAAATGTAAATACTATGCTATTAATTTGTGATTTATAAGCTTATTACATAGTCGTACTGATGATTAAGGGGCCGTTTGGTTCCTTTCATTTGGAGGAATTGAAATCTACTTAATAAATTAGGCTATTTGGCTTGGAATTTGATATTCCACCACTTTCCAAAGTTCACATATAAGCCTATCTCAAATTCATAGGGTGGGAGATGGAAATTGATTCTATAGATCACCATTCTATGTTTCTCCTTTGCAATTTGTAACACGTTCTTCAACTCGCTCCCATACGGTGGAAATGCAACACATAAGTATCTCTCTCGTATAGCCAACAATAATATACAAATATAATCCATATACAACCATATTAGCTTAATTAGTATGTGTCTAAATTATGATTATTAAAATGAATTCAATTTCAAGGATCCAAACGGGGCCTAAGAGAAATGAATGACTCGGTGTTAGAGTACATCACGGGCCTAGGCTGGCGGTATAGCCCGTTAGTGTTAGGGTTAATTAGAGATAAGGGTCGCTTGCTTAGGGGTCAAGTAAGCCTTGCTTGTAAGTCAAGTAAACCTTTTTATATAAGGAGAGGAGATGCATCAATCTAATAAGCAAGAATTAAGAAGAAAACCCTTCCCCCTCTTGCTCGGCCGTGGGCAAAGGCCCCGCGGCCGGCCTCTCGCCCTCGCAGCCCTAGCCTGTGGACAGTACCGGGGGGGGGGGGGGGGGGGGGGGGGGGCACTGCAGCACCGCGTGTACTGTATCACGGCAGTCGCCGTTGCTCCCCTCAACTCTCTCCTCTCAATCCCAACACCCACATAACACTCGGATTCCTAGTTAAGTTGCAAACAGGCCTATATCACTAGTAAAGCAGTTTGAGCTCTGAGATAATATGAAATACTTTGAACTTCTGTTTTGTTGTGTTGATCATTTTTCACATTCTGTCTCTGACTCAACAGCTAATGATGCACTTTTTTTGGTCCAGGCTGAAATGCCTGCTGATAGTGGTTACCCAGCTTACTTGGCTTCACGTTTGGCATCCTTTTACGAACGTGCTGGTAAGGTGAAATGCCTGGGAAGCCCAGACAGGACTGGCAGTGTCACAATTGTTGGAGCCGTCTCTCCTCCTGGTGGTGATTTTTCAGATCCTGTTACCTCCGCAACCCTCAGTATTGTTCAGGTAAGAAGGCTGCCAAATTACTTCAATACTTCAGTCCTCCGATCATTGGTCCAGCCTGATTTACAGTGTTTGTTGTTTCAATATATTGTTAAATCATGTGCTGCTCATTTTTGCAGGTCTTCTGGGGTTTAGATAAAAAGCTCGCTCAAAGGAAGCATTTCCCATCCGTGAACTGGCTCATTTCCTATTCGAAATACTCTAAGGTTATTTCCTGACTTGTGTAAAACTTGTTTTGCTCACATTTATTATCTCTAAAAGTATCATGCAAAATATGGAGCACAAGAAAAGAATTATAAAGGTTGTTGAAAATGTCTACATTGTTTTGTGAGGTGGCAAGGGTGCTCTATTGATTTATTTACCGTAATGCTTAGTGTGTTTGTTGTCTTCTTTCTCTCTCAAATATCTACAGTTCTTCATTTGCTTGTTGTGATCTTCTCCAGTGATGATGTTATGTGAGCATACCACTTTCTGTCTTGCAGGCCCTTGAGTCCTTTTATGAGAAGTTTGATCCAGATTTCATTGATATTAGGACAAAAGCACGTGAGGTGTTGCAGAGGGAGGACGATCTAAATGAAATTGTGCAGGTAGATTTTGCTCATCATTTCTTCATTTACTTGCACAAAATACCATGATGTTTCAACCTTTCTTCCTTTATTATGTTGCCTTGGCATGTTCTGTCATGCAGCATGCTAATGACTAAAATTTTATCACTAGCACAACATTGTCTTGATTGTGACTTCCCTGTGTTCAGCTTGTTGGTAAAGATGCGCTGGCAGAATCTGACAAGATTACACTGGAGACAGCAAAGCTTCTGAGAGAAGATTATTTGGCACAAAATGCATTTACCCCGTGAGTCCCCTAGTTATTTCAACATGTTTTTCTGCTCATTTTTCTCCATTTTATTTTTTAATAATTCTGACAAGCACTGTTTAATATAGATATGATAAGTTCTGTCCATTCTACAAATCCGTTTGGATGATGCGCAACATTATTCACTTCAACACATTGGCAAATCAGGTAAGCTCTCAACTGGCAGTACTTCTATATAGTTTTTGAGTAAATGGTTTTTCGCCTGATTGTTCTGCAATGATAAAAAAATCTTATTAAATTTCGGAATGTCTGCAATGATAAAAAAATCTTATTAAATTTCGGAATGTTTTCTAACCGATTATTGTAAACTAATATTGCTCCACCTTTCTGCTATCCTTAGTTATTGTCAAGATTTTCAATGATAAATTCCATCTGAGTGCAAGAAGGATTTAGGGTTTTAGATCTGCAGTTTACATCTTTTAGATCGTTTTTAGGGTTTAGGGTTTAGGGTCTTTGGAGTGAGCTAAACTAATAAATAGCTTGTTAAGACAGTATTCATGGTTTAAGAATAATTTATATGCTTGTATTGTTTGTAGGCTGTGGAGCGGGCAGCTGGTACTGACGGCCACAAGATAACATACAGTGTCATAAAACATCGCTTGGGCGATCTATTTTATCGCCTAGTGTAAGTATTCTTAACTTATTTTGAGCACTAATTTTGGTGGCATCATCACTAATGATCCTTCTATGTACAATTACAGATCTCAGAAGTTTGAGGATCCTGCCGAAGGCGAAGAAGCTTTGGTTGCCAAATTTAAGAAACTGTATGATGATCTTACCACTGGGTTCCGCAATCTAGAAGATGAGGCACGGTGAACTGTTGTAGATTTTGTGTAAACAATAAGGACCGCCAAATGTTTTATAAGATACGGAGGTTGTCGATTGAGGTCATGTATGAAAATTTTCCCCACCGCTGCTCCATCTCTTTGCCACCACTGTTTTAGTCATCAGTGCCCGATGGGCACCTTGTTTATTTCGATGTATCATTTATTGCTATCATTGTAATAAGCGATGGGCATGCTTGTAGTTGAATAAGTACAATGTCCATGTATTCAAACATCAGCATCATTTCTATTTGTTTGTTGAAAAACTATGTTGCCTTTTTGGGATTTGATCGTGCTAACCTTTGCTGTACGGCTGAATTTGGAGTTCAACATTCCCTTCTATCTCCAACTATACTAACGCATAGGATGGTTGTAAAAGAAAATGAACTTTATGATTTTTTTTATGGAAATGCTTACTAGAGAGTGCGCATGCTCATCATTACGTTCCGCCCGCTCACCCCGTCATCACGCACCGACGCGGTCTTTCCTCTCCCCGGCCTCTCTCTCTCGACTCCTCCGTCCTCCCCCTCGCACGCCCCTCTCTCTCTCTCTCTCTCCCTTTCTCTCTCCGGCGACATCCTCACCGGCGTCCGGCGCCCTCCTCCTCGTGCCCGCGTCCATCGCCTCCCCGCACCCGAGCCCCAGCACCTCCCACATGTGCGCCCATGGCAGATGTGGCGGCGGCGGATTCGCCGGATCCGGCGGCAGGTAGGCCTCTCCTCCTCCTCTCTCACTCCTCTCTCGTCCTCGATCTGCTTTCTAGGGTTCCGGCGAGCTCTCCCCTATCTTCCTCAACTCCGGTGGGCTATAGGTAGGCCAGGCGGTGGGGATGGTTGGCGGACGGTTTAGGGGAGCTGGCGGCGGGAGCGGTGGCCGGGCCAGGTCGGGGCTGGGGAGGCTCGCCGGAGCTGGAAAAGATGGCGGCGGAGCGAGCTTGCCGGAGCTGGAGAAGATGGCTACGGTGGGGGGAGGAGAAGAGGGCGGCCACCGCGGGCGCTAGGGTTCGCCGGAGCTGTGGGGCGGTGGCCGGCGGCGGGGGCAAGGGCGTCGTTGGGGAAGAGTGCTGCTGTGTTTTTTTTTTTTTGCGACTAAAAGCTATTGTACGAGGTGTGCGCACTAGAAGTCGAAATCCTGCGCATGCACGCGGTAGTAAAGTCCATTTGACATAGTAAATGAACTTATTCTGAGTGCTTACTTAAACAGAGTGGGTTTTATTTTTCCTCGCTGGGTCAAGACCTGCCGCAGCTGAGGTGTCTAGCCAGGATGGTCTGTCCTTAACACTCCCTGCTCCCTCTCTCGTACTAGTAGTTTTGTAATCGTGTTTTGGAGACTACCTTTAATATGCCTAATGATTGGGCATTTTTAATACGTGTGCGGGGACATGTTCGACCTGTTGTAATTTGGATCGACAGGTTGCTGGACGAATGCCCACCTTCCCTCTTGGGGTGTTCCATGTTTGGGTAGAGAGAGAGAGAGAGAGAGCTATCCTATCCTATCCATTGCCTCAATTGACACTTGTTGTATTGTAACTACGTTCCTTGAATCATTCTTGTTTATAATATACGAGGACTCGTGCCTGTAATCTCCATTTGTATGCACCTCTTATACCATTTCCATTTTTGACAAAATACCAAAAATGCATCAAATTAATGCTTGGATTCAACCAAACATGTAAATTCCATTGATTACTAATTGAATGGGACTAAGCTAATTCCTTAAATATCTATATTGATGTCAACATCAGTGGAGGGGGCCGCGATGTACTTTATGTGTACTAATGTTAACGTTCATGGTAATGCGTGTCTAAAAAACTAAACGACTACAAAATAAAGGTAAAAAATGGCGATGCTATGATAACATCAAAGCAATACAGCTATAAATTGCTAGAAACAAGCACTACAACATTATTTTATGAACATGGCTTTAGTCATAGGAGATTATAAAAAAAAATGTAAATATATTATAACTAGTTTTATTATAAAATAACATAACCATGTTTATAATACCATAAGACCGCAATACTATGAAAATCTAAGTAATTTCTCCCTTACCATTAATTTTGGTTTCAAATATGCCCGTGAGGAGTTTATCTTATATGTTTTGTGGACCGTGTTAGATGTTTTGAGAAACATGTGCTCTAAAAAAAATTAGATCTTACATTATTACTGAATTCCTAAATATGTTAACTTTTTGATCGACTTGAACACATCTAAAAGTTTGAATAATAACATAGAAAAAGTTTACATAATAAAATATTTAAATTGAAAAATGTCACATTTTTCTTCGGTCCACATGCTGCTCCCGAGTTACTATGAGGGATCGTGATCAAAGTGAAAAGCCAAAGCCCAGGCGTCCAAACCCCACAACCAGATAGAAAAGATGTAGGCCTTACAGTAAACCCACTCATGGGGCTCCAGGTTTGTTGTAACGCTTTAACAAAATAGTTAATTCATAATCAGATAAAAAAAAACTATGAGGCTCAAATTGAAAAAATATTATATTTTCCTCCAATGCACACACTAGTCCTAAGTTACTACCAGCGACTGTGATGAACGTGGAAAACCAATGCTTAGACATCAAATCCTAAAATCAGATGAAAAGCCATGTAAGCCTTGCCGTAAACCCACCCATGGGGGGCTCTAGCTTTGTTGTAACGTCTTACCAAAATAATGGAATCACGATCAGATAAAGAAGTGGAGGCTTACAATTTTCTCCAATTTGCACGATACTCTCGTGATAAAAGTGGAGACTAGACGTCCAAACTGCACAATTAGATCTTTACCGTAAATCTACCAAGAGAGTATTCAGACTTGCTCTAGTATTTTGACAAAATCACGATCAGATGAAAAACAAGGCTCAAAAGGCTCAAATTAAAAAATATTTCATTTTTCTTCAATCCGTATGCTCTCTCGAGCTACTACGAACGATCCTGATAAAAGTGTAAATCCAAGAGCATCTCTAAGAGTTTCCTAAATCTCTTCCTAATCCTTGGATTTTAGCAAGATGAAAAAAAAAACTCATCTCCAACAACTCCTTCATCCTCTTAAGAAAAGTCACCATGTTTCGCGTAAAGTTACATGCTTCCGAGTCGCGCGTATCTTTTCTCACCCGCGTGTGTTTGTCGTCCAATCTAAAGTGGAAGGGCGTGGAAAGAATAAAGAGCAAGAAATGGTTCCTGATGCAAATGTACAAGAGAGAAAGAAATATATAAAAGTGGTAGGATAATTTAGAAATAGTATATGATTCCTGATGTAAAATTGTCTTCTATATTTTAGAAGTGGATTATTAGAAACTTTTGGAGACGATTCTTTTTATTCCTTCCAATATTTGTTTAGGAGTTGTAAAACTTCATGTTTTAGGAAGAACTAGCAAACATGCCCGTGCATTGCAATGGGAGAAAATTAAAACTTATATCTCTACTTAGTTACAAAAGATATGTATATTTTATATTTAATCCATAGGCAATGAAGCAATAATTACATTAGAACATTGACCATCTATAAAAGTGCAATTTGGAATAATGCCAGCTGTTGACGGTAGTTAATAAACATTATAAACTGTCAATGTAACATGTATAAGGGCATAATATGATCACCAACAAAGGTCTAGGGGTTTAAACTACGGGTTTTGGTGTACCTGTATTTTCTGTAGGGTTTATCCAGAAAATGGTCAAGGTGGACCTAGATGTCAGACTTAATCGCGATTATCCGCGGGATAAACAACTCTAGAAAGTTCCAAAGGACACCACACCGAAGCAGAGGGCGAGAGGCCGCCAGGTGGGCCTAGCCGGTCTGGGCCCCACCTGTCAGCCTCCGCCTCGCTCCGTCGGTTCTCCACCGCCTTAAGGATTGCATCTACGCCGTTTATTCAAGTCGGTTTGATCCGATGGCTCAGAATTGACGCTTCGGCCTATATATACGTCTGCCACCCCCCGAGACATAAGTCATTTGAGAAGACAGAAACCCTAATCATCCTCAAAGCTCCATCATATTCTAGAGCATAGCTAGTTAGACTAGGTCTAGACGGAGGCAAGCAGGTTTCGCTTAGATTTCTGATCGTGTCAAGAGCGTGGTTTAGTATAATCTTTGTACCCCTCTCTCTTTTGTATCTCTCATTACTTTTATATATTTGCTACAATTGTTATGACATTATTATTCATATCGTTTATGTTCCTAGTTATCATGTTCATTGTCTACTTTGATTATATGTTTAGTATAGTTGGATTATCAACATATTTATGCATAAGTTCGTATAGCGCTCGCTCTGGTGTACACGGGGTGAGTGGTCAACATTGTGTAAGCATGGTGCTTATACGTTGTTTACCTGCGAATGCACCCTATATTTCTGGTTATGTGGTAGATTGTGAATGTGACACTCCCGTTGAGTCCTTTGTAGTCCACACCCTGAATATAGGACAATTAGGATCTAGTTATGAAGGAAGACAAGCTATGTTCTTAATCTTCCTTAGTAATATTCCTTATGTGTAGATATGAAGTTGATCTTAGCCATGATTACTAAGTGTAATTGTACTAATCAATGTATGCTTTAACTTGTAATTAAGAATGACTTATGAACTATTCCTCTAATATTCTACTTAACCATGCTAATTTCTTAGAAAGGAGTACTCTGAGTGATCAAAGATTAGTTATTATGCACCATTCATATATACATTTACCTCTTGACTTACCCCTGTTATGAGTAGAATATTGGTTATGGTTTACTTCTCCATCAACAGAATAAGTTATCAATACATGTCCTTGCCAGACCTTCCCTATGGCAAAAATTTAAATAACGATACCTGGAATACTCCCGGATGAAGTGCTACAATGGTATATTATCTGTGCGCTTACAGATCCCTTTCATATATATATATATATATATATATATATATAGATATATATATATATATATATATATATATATATATATATATATATATATATATATATATATATATATATATATATATATATATATATATATATATATATATATATATTCTTCCTAGTCGCATAAAATAATAAAGAACTACTTAGTATTATTCTAGTGGTAATGCTAAGAGGGTGTTTGGTTTCTATAGGGGTGTCTAAAATTCCTGTCACATTAAATGTTTGGATATATGTATGGAGTATTAAATATAGACTAATTATGAAACTAATTACATAATTTGAGACTAATTTATAAGATGAATCTTTTAAGCCTAATTAGTCCATGATTTGACAATGTGGTGCTACAGTAAACATGTGCTAATGATAGATTAATTAGGCTTAAAAAATCATCTCACAAATTAGCCTCTATCTATGTAATTAGTTTTGTAATTAATATATATTTAATGCTCTTTATTAGTATCTAAACATTCGATGTGACATAAAATTTTAGGAATGACTAAAGAACCAAACACCCCGTAAGTAGTACCAACAAGCATCTCTGGCATCATCACTAGGGATGACAACCTGGTAAAATAATGTTAAGAGATATAGACATTTATTATGTGGCTACTAAAATAAGTGACAAGTTAATAAATATCAACAAGCATTTCTAGCGCTGTAAAAGGTCCTAATATGGCTAGAGGGGGGTGAATAGCCTATTTAAAAAAATCTATAAATTAACTAGAGCAATTTGATTAGTATGACAAACAGCGAAATACAAACTTGCTCTAGCTCTACAAGGGTTGCAAGCCACCTATCCAACAATTCTAGTTGTAATGATTACTAGGCACACAACTTGCAATGTTACTACTCACTAAGAGCTCTCAATCTTGCTACTCTAAAGAGCTCCACTAGATGAACTTAAAATAACAAAGCAAGCTCTTAATTCTAATTACACTAAAGAGCTTGCCACAACTAGTTTGTAAGAATATAAATGAGTGAGTAGGGTGATTATACCGCTATGTAGAGGAGTGAACCATCACAAGATAAATACTAAATCAATCACTAGGAGAATACCAAAGGGTAAGAGACAACCAATTTTTCTTTCGAGGTTCACGTGCTTGCCAGCACGCTAGTCCCCGTTGTGTCAACCAATACTTGGTGGTTCGGCGGCTAAGAGGTGTTGCACGAACCTCGTCCACACAATTGGACACCGCAAGAACCTATCCACAAGTGAGGTAACTCAATGACACGAGCAAGCCACTAGAGTTACCTTTTGGCTCTCCGCCAGGGAAGGCACAAGACCCCTCACAATCATCACGATCGGAGCCGGAGACAATCACCAACCTCCGCTCAACGATCCTCGTAGCTCCAAGCCATCAAGGTGGCGGTAACCACCAAGAGTAACAAGTGAATCCCGTAGTGAAACACGAATGCCAAGTGCTTCTAGATGCAATCACTCAAGCAATGCACTTGGATTCTCTCCCAATCTCACAATAATGATGGATCAATGATGGAGATGAGTGGGAGGGCTTTTGCTAAGCTCACAAGGTTGCTATGTCAATGCAAATGGCCAAGAAGATGAGCTTGAGCCAGCCATGGGGCTTAAATAGAAGCCCCCACGAAATAGAGCCATTGTACCCCTTCACTAGGCACAACACGGGGTGACCGGATGCTCCGATCAGATCGACCGGATGCAGGACCCCAGCGTCCGGTCGCTCGATGCTTGCCACGTGTCATCGGCTTCAAACGCCGATCGCCCGATCTCAACGGTCAAGTGATGACCGGACGCGTCAGTTAGAAAGTGACCGGACGCAAGACCCCAGTGTTCGGTCGTTTCAGTAAGGTTCCAAACGCAAAATTTCACGACCGAACACGTCCGGTCATGCTCGACTGGACTCACCCGGCGTCCAGTCACTCAACATTTCCTCTATGCGCCTCACGTCAGCGTACGTCAGCACTGACTGGACATAGCCTGCCAACGTCCGATCACTCTTCGCGCCAGCATCCGGTCATAAGACCGAGACACGTGCTCACTGCTGCTACTGACCGGAGTCTGAACTCAGCGTCCGGTCACTACACCACCAGCGTCCGATCACTCTGTGAACCCTTGTCTTTTCTATCTAGGGCACCGGTGGCACCGTCGGACTATCCGCACTCTACGGCGAACACTCCGCCGGTGAAGTTTCTAACCCTTGCTCAAATGCGCCAACCACCAAGTGTATCACCTTGTACACATGTGTTAGCATATTTTCACAAATACTTTCAAGGGTGTTAGCACTCCACTAGATCCTAAATGCATATGCAATGAAGAGTATCTAGTGGCACTTTGATAACCGCATTTCAATACGAGTTTTACCCCTTTTAATAGTATGGCTATCTAACCTAAATGTGATCACACTCGCTAAGTGTCTTGATCACCAAAACAAAATGGCTCCTACTATTTATACCTTTGCCTTGAGTCTTTTATTTTTCTCTTTCTTCTTTTCAAGTTCAAGCATTTGATCATCACCATGCCATCACCATCGTCATGATCTTCGCCATTGCTTCATCACTTAGAATAGTGCTACCTATCTCATAATCACTTTGATAAACTAGGTTAGCACTTAGGGTTTCATCAATTAACCAAAACTAAACTAGAGCTTTCACGCTATTGCCGAGAAAGTTAGCTAGGCAAAGGAAGTATTGATAAACTTATACTTATTGATGTGATCAAGATAAACCATTGACCTCTGCTCAAATAGGCTTACCCTTGTTCTGTCTACTTTATTATCTTATGCAGGGTAATGCATGACTGATTTTGATCTTCCGACAAACTACGTTGAAGATCCAGAAGCATTAATCAGAAAGTTTTAGCTTTAGAGTCGGAAGACAACCAAATAAGACGAAGCTTAATACTAGAATTTGAAGCCATGGCTGACAAGACTCTCCACGAATTCTCTGTTCCAACTACGACCAATATCCATACTGGACCAATAGTCGATATTGGAGATAATGGATTTGAGCTCAAGCTAGCTCTCATCAATATGGTGCAAGCCAGCCAGTTTTGTAGAAAGGCACATGAAGATGCGAGTGCTCATCTCCAACATTTTTTGGAGATCTGCAACATTTTCACCATCAAAGGAGTGACCAAAGATGCCATATTACTTCGTCTCTTTCTATTCTCACTCTTGGGGAAGGCAAAGCAATGGTTCTACGCCAACAAAGATAGAAATACTACATGGGATAACAGCTCCACTGCCTTCCTAGCCAAGTTCTTTCCCATAGGCAAGACCAATGCTCTACATGGGAGAATTTTAAGTTTTCAATAGCAACATAATGAATCTATCCCTGAAGCGTGGGAACGCTTTCAAGATTACATTGCAGAATGTTCTCATCATGGGATAAAGAATTGGCTACTCATACAGACTTTCCACCATGGGTTGACCAATAGTACTTGAAAGGTTCTAGTGGCTAGAGGGTGGGTGAATAGCTTATTAAAAATTTCTATAACAACACTAAGACAAATGATAGTCAATAAGATGGCGAAGCGAATTTTGCGCTAGCTCTACACTTGGGGTTGCAAGCCACCTATCCAATTCTATTTTCTATGATCACTAGTATATCACAACAATGGCTATGTTACTACACTAAGTTAGTATGCTCTCAAAGGCTAACTAAAGAGCCACACTAACCAAACTAACAAGCTCTCACAACTAGCTACACTAAAGAGCATGACAACTAGTTTACGGTAATGTAAAGAGAGAGAGCAAGTCGGTTATACCGTCGAGTTGAGGAATTGAAAGGTCCTAATATGGCTAGAGGGGGGGTGAATAGCCTATTTCAAGATCTACAAATTAACTAGAGCAATTTGATTAGTATGACAAATAGCGTAATGCAAACTTGCTCTAGCTCTACAAGGGTTGCAAGCCACCTATCCAACAATTCTAGTTGCAATGATTACTTAGGCACACAAACTTGCTACTCCAAAGAGCTCAACTAGATGAATGTAAATAATAAAGCAAGCTCTCAATTCTAATTACACTAAAGAGCTTGTATCAACTAGTTTGCAAGAATGTAAATAAGTAAGTAGGGTGATTATACCACCGTGTAGGGGATGAACCAATCACAAGATGAAGATCAAGCCAATCACCGGGAGAATGCAAATGACAAGAGACAACCGATTTTTCTCCCGAGGTTCACGTGCTTGCCAACACGCTAGTCCCCGTTGTGTCGACCAACACTTGGTGGTTCGGCGGCTAAGAGGTGTTTCACAAACCTTGTCCACACGATAGGACACCGCAAGAACCGACCCACAAGTGAGGTAACTCAATGACACGAGCAATTTACTAGAGTTACCTTTCGGCACTCCGCCGGGGAAGGTACAACTCCCCTTACAATCACCGGAGACGGCCACGAACAATCACCAACTCATGCCGATCCTCCACCGCTGCTCCAACCGTCTAGGTGGTGGCAACCACCAAGAGAAACAAGCGAAATCCGCAGCGCAACACGAATACCAAGTGCCACTAGATGCAATCACTCAAGCAATGCACTTGGATTCTCTCCCAATCTCACAATGATGATGGATCAATGATGGAGATGAGTGGGAGGGCTTTGGCTAAGCTCACAAGGTTGCTATGTCAATGAAAATGTGCAAGAGTTCCCCCTTGAGCCGGCCATGGGGCTATAAATAGAGCCCCCATCAAATAGAGCCGTTGTACCCCTTCACTGGGCAAAACACGCTCTGACCGGATGCTCCGGTCATACCGACCGGACGCTGGCCCTCAGCGTCCGGTCGCCCGATGGACGCCACGCGTCACCAGCTTCAAACGCTGTTCGTCAGATTTCAACGGCTACGAAGCTGACCGGACGCTCCGGTCAAAACTGACCGGACGCTGAAGCCCCAGCGTCCGGTCGTTTCCAGTAAGCTCCCCGAGGCATATTTTTTCGATCGGACGCGTCCGGTCCACCTTGACCGGACGCAGCCAGCGTCCGGTGCTCAACCCTTAGCCACTGTGCAGACATGTCAGTTTGACCGGACGCAGAAACCAGCGTCCGGTGCATCTCAGGTCCAGCGTCCGGTGCAACACCGAAACTGGCGACCTCTCTGCCAGCTCGACCGGACGCAGCCTTTCAGCGTCCGGTCGCTGAGTGACCCAGCGTCCGGTCAGTAGACCGACGCCAGCATCATTTCGACCAACTCCATTTCAACTCTAACTTCTTCACCCTTGCTCAAGTGTGCCAACCACCAAGAATTTTGCATCCGGCGCAATAGAAAATAGATATTTCATTTTCCCGAAAGCGCCGAATCACCTAAATAGAGAGGGACCCAAACCCATCTCAACCCTGCAAACACCTTGCGCACATGTGTTAGCCTTTTTCACAAATATTTTCAAGGGTGTTAGCACTCCACTAGATCCTAAATGCATATGCAATGAGTTAGAGCATCTAGTGGCACTTTGATAACCGCATTCCGATACGAGTTTCACTCCTCTTAATAGTACGGCTATCTATCCTAAATGTGATCACACTCACTAAGTGTCTTGATCACTAAAATAAAATGGCTCCTACATTTTATACCTTTGCCTTGAGCCTTTTGTTTTTCTCTTTCTTCTTTTCCAAGTTCAAGCATTTGATCATCACCATGCTATCACCATTGTCATGATCTTCGTCATTGCTTCATCACTTGGAGTAGTGCTACCTATCTCATAATCACTTTGATAAACTAGGTTAGCACTTAGGGTTTCATCAATTAACCAAAACCAAACTAGAGCTTTCAGGAATGAACCAATCAATCACAAGAGTGAATACCAATGAAGACCAATCATCTTAGAATCAAATGATGGCACAATGATTTTTTACCGAGGTTCACTTGCTTGCCGGCAAGCTAGTCCTCGTTGTGGCGATTCACTCACTTGGAGGTTCATGGGCTAATTCGCATCACACGCCAAACCATCAATAGGGTGTGAAGGGACCATGTAATGTCCAGTCTCGACATACATGGGCCAGGCCCACTCTTCCTAGGAGTGGTCCCACCCACGTAGCAACCCGCTTGAACTTTCGTCCTCGCTTCGTTTAAAACGGTTAACCGAAGGTTACTACGCATCCCTAGCCCTGGTATTTAAGTCGATCCGGCGAATTCAGAGTTTCCAGTATGGTACTAAACTTTGGTTGCATAGTGGTTTCGCGGTTTATAGTAACCCGTGAATAGTACCAGCGAAATCGGTCGGCCCATTTTTCGGATAAACAGTGACCGGTGAACAGTAGCCCAGAGCCTGGATGCTACAGTGCCGCCATTTTCCCTGCTGCAGTGCACCGCCCAATACTGAAATTTAATTGGGCCCACTTTGGCCCATTAGGATGTTACAGACCGTGACGCCTAAGAGGGGGGGTGAATTAGGTGACTTAAAAAAACTCGACTTCCAAACTTTGGCCTCTTTTTCTACCTCTAGCAAAATCTAAGCAAAAGATAAACTATCTAAAAGTGCAACAATAGTTTTGCTAGTATGTTGCTATCTCTACCGCAAAAGAGTAATGTAATCAATGTCAATGCGGAAGGTAAAGAGCAAGATAGAGATATGCAAACTCCCGTCGACGACTCCGGTATTTTTACCGAGGTATCGAGAAGCGCACAAGCTTTCCTCTAGTCCTCGTTGGAGCCCCTCGCAAGGAATCCCTCGCAAGGGCCAAGCTCCCGGTCAGGTAACTCCGTGGATAGCCTCGGGCCTTCCCCACACGCAAGTGGGTCTCCGATGTGCCTTCCGGCAAGCTTCTCCTGGATGCTCCCTGCCGTTTTCACTATCAAGCTTCCGGCCGAAATACCGCGGGCCTTGTTCTCTCCGGTACACAGTGGTGGCCACACCATAAACTCGGTTGGTGTAATCTCGTAAGACTTGAAGCCCCTCTGATGTACAACAATGGTGCTCGCAAGCACCGGGTGGTAAGAGGTATGCAAACCTCACTAAACACTAGGCCTAAACCTAGAGCAAGCGCATAAGCAGTGGTCTAATCAACCTAAGCACTTCGCAAAGCACCTACGCTAATCACCTAATAAAATACTAAGCACTATGCAAGTGGAGATCACTAAAATGATGTATCAACACCCTTGATATGTTTCCTCAGCTCCACACATCTCAAATGCCCGGTTGGGGGTTGTATTTATAAGCCCCACTGAGAAAGTAGCCGTTGGGGACGAAGTCCCGCTTTTCTGCTATTGACCAGACGCTGAACTCGTCCTGACCGGACGCATCCGGTCGTCCTGACCGTTGCAGCCGCGAACCACTGATCGGACGTTGCCAGTGTCTGGTCGCTTGCCACCAGACATGTTTGGTCGCAATTTCACATGCCTTGAACCTCTCTATACTCGATCGGACGCTGATGCCCTATGTCCGATCGGTTGTCGCCAGCGTCCGGTCCAGGGTCCGGTCACCTGTTTGCTGAGCCACCAGTCACACTTCCAGCGTCCAGTCTAGCGTTCAATCGTCTCTGCGAGCTCGTTTCTTCATGATCTTGCCTACGGCTTGGTTCCTATCTTTATGCTTGGACTTTGCTTGATATCTTGGGTCTTTTCTTATGCTCCTAAGGTCTT
Source organism: Miscanthus floridulus (assembly GCF_019320115.1). NCBI lineage: Eukaryota > Viridiplantae > Streptophyta > Magnoliopsida > Poales > Poaceae > Miscanthus > Miscanthus floridulus. Next base: position 18,560,711 of record NC_089587.1, read on the forward strand.
GCTTATGGTGTTGATCATCGGATCATTATGTCACCTTCGTCCAAGTCACGTCTTGCACCCTATTGAACTACAAAACAAACACTTGCAAATTCATTAGTCCAATTTGGTTGTGTTGGTCATCAAACACCAAAATCCAAAGTAAATAGGTCTAGAGTCTATTTTCCTTACAGGGTGCCGCACAACCAACACAAGATGAGGATCACATAAGCCACGAGCAATTTACTAGAGTACCTTTTGGCTCTCCACAGGGGAAAGGACAAGAACCCCTCACAATCACCACGATCAGAGCCGGAGACAATCACCAGCCTCCGCTCGACGATCCTCGCTGCTCCAAGCCATCTAGGTGGCGGCAACCACCAAGAGTAACAAGTGAATCCCACAGCGAAATATGAACACCAAGTGCCTCTAGATACAAACACTTAAGCAATGCACTTGGATTCACTCCCAAATCTCACCAAAATGATGAATCAATGATGGAGATGAGTGGGAGGGCTTTGGCTAAGCTCATAAGGTTGCTATGTCAATGCAAATGGCCAAGAGAGTGAGCTTGAGCCGGCCATAGGGCTTAAATAGAAGCCCCCACGGAATAGAGTCGTTGGCTCCTCAGTCCACTAAAAATCAAGGCGACCGAACGTGCCGGTTAGATCGATCGGACGCACCCTGCCAGCGTCCGGTTAACGGATGGCTGCCACGTCATCCCTCTCTTTAAATATTGAGCACCCGATCCCAACGGTCAAGTGATGACCGGACGTAGCACAGTGCTAAGACCAGACGCACCTCTGTCGAGTCCGGTCGTTTCTAGAGAGGTTCCATTCACGACCGGACGCGTCAGTTTGATCATGACCGGACGCAGGACTCCAGCGTCCGGTCACTTCTAGTAAGGTTCCATTCACGACTGGATGCGTCTGGTCATGACCGACCGGACTTGCCCAGCGTTCGGTTACTCATTGTCTTCTCTGTACGTCGCCACATCAGTAGGACTGGACACTAAACAATGTTTAGCCAGAGTCCGGTCGCCTACATCCATTCTCAGGCCAAGAGTACCACCTTCTTTTATAATTGACCGAATGTTGCTCCCTAGAGTTCGGTCACCACGTGACCAGCGTCCGGTGCACTCTGTGAAACCCTGTCTTTTCTATACACTCCATTGGTGAAGTTTCAAACCCTTGCTCCCAAGTGCTAAGCACAATATGTATCATCTTTTGTGCATGTGTGTTTACATATTTTCACAAATGTTTTTAAGGGTGTTAGCACTCCACTAGATCCTAAATGCATATACAATGAGTTAGAGCATCTAATGGCAGTTTGATAACCGCATTTCGATACAAGTTTTACCCCTCTTAATAGTACAACTATTGAATCTAAATGTGATCACACTTGCTAAGTGTCTTGATCATCGAAATGAAATGGCTCCTACCACTTATACCTTTGCCTTGAGCCTTTATTTTTCTCTTTCTTCTTTTCAAGTTCAAGCACTTGATCATCACCATGGCATCACCATCATCATATCATGATCTTCATTTGCTTCACCACTTGGAATGTGCTACCTATCTCATGATCACTTTGATAAACTAGGTTAGCACTTAGGGTTTCATCAATTCACCAAAACTAAACTAGAGCTTTTAAGTACCCATGAGACTATGGATGTTGCTACTGGAGGTGCATTCCTATCACTCACCATACTAGCTGCAACAGCTCTTGTGGAGAAGATGGCCTCCAACTAAGGTTAGAATGAAGAACGTCTTTAGACCCGCAAGAGAGATGGAGGTATGCATCAACTTAATGAGGTAGACATGTTATCTGCCAAGATGGACCTACTAATGAAGAAGCTCGAAGACTAAGCCAATGACAAGCAAGAAGTCATGCACATTCATGATTCTCGCATGACATGTGAAGAGTGTGGAAACAATGGGCATTCAGGGAACAATTGCCCTGAAACCCATGAGGATGTGAACTTCGTCAACAACAACTATTTTCATCCTCAACAAAATCAAGGATGAAATCAGCAACAGAGGCCGAACTACCAAGGTAATTACCAAGATAACCCTCAAGATAATAATTTCAATAATTTCAATCAACCACCCTTGAGAGAGTTGATTTCTGGCCAAGCTAAAATTATGGAGGGCTTATCTAGAAAACTAGCTTCCAATGATAGAGTTTTAGAAAATATAAATAATAGAATGAATAACCTCTCCTCTGCTATTAAAAACCAGTATAGTTTTAATAAAATGATAGAATCGTAAATAGCTCAGCTGGCTACTGTTGTTCCTCCGACTAACAAAGGTAAGATTTCATAGCAACAGGAAGATCTAGAAACCGCAAATCTTGCCGATATTCCAATGCAGCATACTACTATATACAACCATCGACGAGAAGGTGGATAGATTATACCTTGCCTGAAAAAAAGAGCAATCTAGGAAGACCTGTCATCCCCATTGCTATTGGACCTTATATTTTCTAAGAAGTTGTTTGTGACTTCGGAGCAAGTGTCAACATTACATCTAAGGTAATCTATGATAAAATTAATAGAGATATTTTGTTGTACACAAGCATTCATTTATAGCTTTCAGATTAGTCACTCTGCTACCCCAAGGGAGTTCTTGAAGACACCATTGTTCGAGTGGGACAATCATATGTCCCCATAGATTTTATGGTTTTGGAAACATGTGGAGATGTAAGGGTACCCATTATCTTGGGCCGACCTTTCATAAGCACCACAAAAGCCATCATTTACGTGGATAGTGCCAAGATCTGCTTCACAATCAAAGATAAAAAGAAGAAGTTTTCTTTCAAAAATTGTATCTTGCAATCTCCTGGACATCCACAGACATTGTACCTGCCCGAAGAGACGACAGTAAGTAAGAAGAAAAACAACAGAAGAAGAAGGAAGAATAAGGTCAGGCAGCTACAAGAAGAATTAGTCAACATGATCAACACACTCTGATCAGAGTACAACCACCTCCTCGCTTCACCATTCCTTGCTAAGAAGGATGATCCAGGCGTACCCACGATCGAGTGTACCATTGGACAAAAAATCTTCCACAACACCTTCTGTGACATTGGATCAGGTGTTAATATAATGTCCAAGGTAACGTATGAATACTTATTTTGTGACGAACCTTTGTCACTACATATATGCAATTACAGATGGCGGACCAATCAATCCGATTTTCTGAGGGAATAGCAAAAGATTTCATGGTAAGAATACATGATCACTATGCCCTCGCCGACTTTATGGTTCTAGACATTGGTGAAGAAGAAGACAACACACCCATCATCCTTGGAAGAGCGTTCCTCAATACCACAAATGTGATCATCTACGTCGGATCTGGACAAGTCCATTTCCAATTCCCTGGAGAGAAGGTACGCTGCTATTTCAATAGTTATACCACTTATGAATAGCCAAAGAAGACCCACTCTAGGAGGAGACATCGATCATCCTAACACCAAAGAAATCAACCCCTAAGGAATGAATGGAAAGAAGGTGAAGAACCTGAAGAAGTTATGAAATATGAACCTACTCCGCCTAAGACCAGTCCACAGACAAAGCAAGTGTGAAGGAAAAGATGACATCATCAAAGTCACCATCACTAGAGGTGCAACCATCAAGGTCTCCATCCTTGGAACCAATAGATGCACCAAAAGAATGAACAAGATAGGAGAAGAGTCATATCCGGAGGACTTAAAAATTTGAACCCTCGTCAGGAGGTAAAATTGGTAGTTATCCATATTTACTTTCTAGCATCGCATGAATTATTCTTTTTTACTTTAGTATATTTACTTTCCTGCATTTATATTATGCTAATAAAAGAAAGATAAAAAGTTTCATGACTGTATTTTATCATTGCATTATAAATCCTAAGCCCCATGTGAATAAATCTACGGTGTAAATACTATTGGGAATATTCACTGTGGTGGCACAAAAAATTAAAAATATCATGCATACACATTTTTTGTTCTGCATATCATAAATTAGAAAATCCCAAATATATTAGGTAAACATCCTGCTAAAATTCTGCCAATACAAAAACATTTCTAAGCCTCAAGAACAACTAATCTCCGGAGGGCTGACCGCTAACCCTTTATCCTAATCCGTTCCATGAGTTTTGGTATTCTTGTTGGTATTATACAGGATGATGCACAAAGATCAAGAGCAAGTTCACCCGGTTGTCTTCATCTCATCTCATCCCGGGATGAGAAGGGCATCCGCTGGCAAATCTGCTTTGAGAAGGATCACTCAACTTCAACATTTGACCACGCCAACATCCAGCTTGGAGGAAAGGCATCCCCCATGTTCTAGCTAAGTATTTCTTTCCTTTTGTTATTTTTAAGTTTGCTTTACATTTGCTAAAAAAAGATGATGCCTAACTAAAAGTAAAATAAAAAATTCTGTGTCTTATATATATATTAGTAAGGTGTGATCTGAAAAAAATGAGAAAACAAAATAAAAGGTGTGTTTAGATTTTTAAAAGCTAAATAAATGGACTCTAAGGATAATCTCCTATAATAGAAATGTTGAATAGTTGCTCTGTTGTACTTCCTTTAAAGTACCTAGTTTTCAGCCTTAAATTCTCCCGAGTTTTGGATACGACTGTTTTGATATAAGAATTTACTATGAACTTAAGACTCGTGGGTAGCATGTGCTTGATCTAAGTCTAGGTAATTGATGAATATGATATGAGAATGTCTGAGCTGTTGTTTATCTTGTTCTAAGTGATACTAAAGTTCTGGATATTTCTTTTGAAAACATAAAAATGCTTCATAATGAGTTCATGTATGACAAAACTTGAATTTCTACCAGAGCCAAATATGATATTTAGACTAGAAAAACTTCTACTTATATATGCTACTTGTTTTGCATTGAGTTTAGTGAAGCTTTGTTGGTCTTTATGAGAGGTTTGTCATGCTATTAAAATCAAGATCACGTACACACCATCCACATATGCACTACTCCTACACTGGGGATAGGCGCAAAAACATGCTATTCATCTAGATCCACCAAATATATTTTACTCCTACACTAGGAGTAAACACAAAACATGCTTGATAGGATTATCCACCAAATAAATACTCCAAATTCTTGTTGTTATCTATCAAAAGTTTTGTTGCAGAAAAGAAGCATGGGGCTATGCAAAAGTTATTCATAAAAAAATGGACAAGTGTCCGAGATATTGAAAACAATGGGTACTCAGATGCCCGCTTGAAAAAAAGAGAAAAGAAAAAAAGAGATGAATAAGATAGCCCATGTTTTCTTGCAAAGTATTTTCTGAGTTTTAAAAGAGAGATATGCTTTCAAGGAGCATAGTATAATTAGGTTAGCCACCATATACATCCATACGCATGCACATCTTGATTTAATTGTATGACTCAATTCTCTTTGGATCTGAGGTTTGACTTTACAATATATGTATTGCAAGTATGCTCTTTCATGCTTTCTCCACTCCTATAAGCTCCACATAAGCCTTAGTTATAGGAAGAGAAACACATAACATTACTATTGCCTTGGTGAGGATTCATAAATACCACATATATTGAGAGATTTGAGAGTGTCATATAAAGAAAGCTCTGAATTTTATTTTGAAAACCCATAAAAACTCTGGAATAATGGTTGAGCAAAGAACTTAAGACATAGTGCTTGACTTGATTATTCTGTCTTTCAATTGCTAAAGACCCAAGTGAAGGTTAAGAAGCCTCATGGTTGAAGGTAATATGGGTAAGTTTGAAAATCAAATCGGTTCATTCTAATCTAGAGGAGAATTTTTGTTTGAACACATGTGTACTTTTGAGGAGTTGCTTCAATGTTTTAAAAAATCTTAAAACTCCTAGTCTATTTACTGAGTTTAGCTTTGCTAAGGAACTAGCAAAGGTTAAGCTTGGGAGAGTTTGTTGACGGTAGTTAATAAACATTATAATCTATTAATATAACATGTATAAGGGCATAAATATGATCCCTAACAAAGGTCTAGGGGTTGAAATTAATAAATTCTATGAGTTTTGGTGAATCTATATTTTCTACAGGGTTTATCTAAAAAACCATCAAGGTGGACCTAGATGTCAGACTTAATCACGATTATCTGCGGGTTAAACAACTCTAGAAGGTTCCAGAGAACACCACACCAAAGCAGAGGGTGAGAGGCCGCCAGGTGGGGCTGGCCGGTCTAAGGCCCCACCTGTTAGCCTTCGCCTCGCTACGTCGGTTCTCCACTACCTTAAAGATTGCATCTACGCCGTTTATTCAAGTCGGTTTGATCCGATGGCTCAGAATTGACGCTCTAGCCTATATATACTAGTCCCTGCCACCCTCTGAGATATAAGTCATTTGAGAAGACAGAAACCCTAATCATCCTCAAAGCTCCATCATATTCTAGGGCATATCTAGTTAAGCTAGGTCTAGTGGGAGGCAAGCATGTTTCGCTTGGATTCTTGATCGTGTCAAGAGCGTGGTTTGGTATAATCTTTGTACCCCTCTCTCTTTTGTATCTCTTATTACTTTTATATGTTTGCTACAATTCTTATGATATTATTATTCATATCATTTGTGTTCCTAGTTATCATATTCATTATCTACTTTGATTATATGCTTAGTATAGTTGGATTATCAATATATTCATGCATAAGTTCGTATAGCGCTCGCTCTGGTGTACACGGGGTGAGTGGTCGACATTGTGTAAGCGTGGTGCTTATACATTGTTTACCTACGGATGCACCATATATTTCTGGTCATGTGGTAGATCGCGGATGTGACACTCCTGTTGAGTCTTTTGTAGTCCACTCCCTGAATATAGGACAAGTAGGATCTAGTTACGAAGAAAGACAAGCTCTGTTCTTAATCTTCCTTAGTAATATCCCTTAAGTGTAGATATGAAGTTGATCTTAGCCATGATTACTAAGTGTAATTGTACTAATCAATGTATGTTTTGACTTATAATTAAGAATGACTTAGGAACTATTCCTCTAATATTCTACTTAACCATGTTAATTCCTTAGAAAGGAGTACTCTGAGTGATCAAAGATTAGTTATTATGCACCATTCATATATACATTTACCTCTTGACTTACCCCTGTTATGAGTAGAATATTGGTTATGGTTTACTTCTTCAATAATAGCATAAGTTATCAACACATGTCCTTGCCAGACCTTCTCTATGGCAAAAATTTAAATAACGATATCTGGAATACTCCTGGGTGAAGTGCTACAATGATATATTATTGGTGCGCTTGCAGATCCCTTTCATATATATATATATATATATATATATATATATATATATATATATATATATTCTTTCTAGTCACATAAAATAATAAAGAACTACTTAGTATTATTCTAGTAGTAATGCTAAGTAGTACCAACAAGCATCTTTGGCATAATTACTAGGGATGACAACCTGGTAAAGTAATATTAAGAGATGTAGACATTCATTAGGTGGCTACTAAAACAAGCGACATGTTAATAAATACCAACACCAGCCAAATTAGCAAATTCCTTATATCGTGCAAAATAAGTAGAAATATATAAACATGCATTGTTTTGAATTAAATATATAAACATATTTAATTAGGGGAAAAGTTTAGCAGAAAAGAATCCCTGCAACATCCCGCCTCGCTCACTAGGGCAGGGCCCTAGCATCTACGCCTGCTTCGCTGTTGCTGCCGTCGACTTCCGCCACCTGCTCCCCACCCCTTCGCCTTCTCTGCTCGCCTCTCCACCCCTAACAGGTCCTCGTGGCCGTCTAGGCGCTCGGTCGCCACCGCCTCTCACGACGCCACATCTGCTAGCGGCGCAACCCCGTTATCGCTTCCCAGTTAGATTGGAAAATGAACTATCAAAGATTTCTATTCATGATTTAATTAATTAGACCATTAGCTGATCTAGGTTATAATAAGAATATTTTTTATTCTTAATCAAATTACATCAATAATTTAGTAGTAGGAATATTTGCTTATTAAGGATTAGGGAAGGATGAAGGATCAAAGATCCATAATATTGTGTTTATTATTTATTTTTATGTTTATAAGAAAAATCATGAGAGAATCGGGAAAACAAAATGACATGCAAAATAATAAGAGAAATGGCATGAAACAGACCTGATAGTCCAAAAAAGAGAAAAAGAAAAAAAAAGAGAAGAAAAAACAAAAAGAGAAAATCAGGAAAAAAATGAAACGAATATGAAAATGAAAAACGGATCGGCTGATCGGAGATAGTAAAAAAAATATAAAAGGCTGAACAGAATATGAAAAGGAAAAAAAACAAATTTACTACATATAGCAATCGAATGTTTTTATATAGTAAGCGTATTGAGTATGGACTTCTTTTGCGCATGAGTATGAAATCTTTGGTTAAGCATAGACCATACATAACGCAATACATTTTGTAATCGGGCCCCGTATCATACTAGACAAGAGCTATTCTAATTCATATGAGCACGAGTTATATATATAAGTTCAGATGGAAGAAACTCTCAACTATCGGTAGTTAGAGAGATGTGGACGAAAAAAAAATGGATGGACGAAAAAAATAGCTATAAATATAGATATATAGAGATAGAGGTACAGCTATAAATATAGAAATATTGGGTAGGAGATTTTAAAGTCACAGTCGATAAAAAACCGTGTGTAACCCGCCCGTGGGGGCTAGCCATAAGCCCATAACGCCTTAACAGAATAGTTAAATCCACTCTGCCGTTAATTAATCCCACTGCTTAAATCCCTCTCCTTCCTCTCCCCTTCCCCTCAGAGGCCTCCACTACCACCACCTCCACCTCGCGCCCGCGCGCGAGCCCTAGCCCGATCTCGCCGGCGGCAGGCACCAGATCCCGCCGCCCGTTGCGCCCCGGGACGCACCCCACCGGATTCACCGCTCCTCGCGCTGCAGCACGCCCGGGCCAGGGTAAGTTTCCCGCGACGGTTGAGCTCGACCAGGCCCTCCTGCTACCCTCCTCGCATTGGCTGGGGGTGCTCCGGGGACGGTTTCGTTCTGTAGAGGCTTCATGCTTGCTCCTGTGTGTCCTGGTCGTGGCGTTTCGGTTTTCGCGTGAATTATCGAGGCGATTTCAGCTTGAGCGTTTGATTTGGTTCGTTTGGGGTGGTCATGCCTGGGTTTGGATTTGGAACGCGGAGCGTGTTGCTGTTGGCAGCGTGGGATGTAGCTAGGAGTTGACTTTTGGGTGGCAAGTGTTTGGACTCGTCCACCTTCTATGGTGGGTATGATTTGATTTGTGCAAGGGGGATCGCCAACTGTTTTTGTTGTTCTGATCGATGGGACAGTTAAACGATTTGGAACTATTGGTTTTGGCCGTTCGAATCGTGTTAAACCGACGTAAGACAAGTAGCAGATCTCGTAGGTTGTAGTAGAGGGGTGATGTGCTATAGGCTTGTAGTATTGCATCACAATTTGCTTGCTGTTTTTGATAGTGGCGTGACTTGGAGCTTTCCCAGTTCGTGGATTAACGCTGTGGGTACCTTGCATTGCAGAAAAAAGAGGCAACTCTGGGGCACAACGTACTTCACCTTGGTTACAGGTTACTGCGTGGCATGTAGTATTGTATTATTGGTGGAGGCTGTCACCACAAGGCATATGTTGTGATTTGTCAATGGCAAGGAGATGAAACAGGTGTGGGGGCGGAGCAGCAAGGACATGACAGCCATGCCCCCTCCGCGCCACCGAGGCACTGCTAAGAAGCCCATGTGGATCATAGTGCTATTGTCATTGGTTTGTGTTGCCCTTATGGGGGCCTATGTCTACCCACCACGACGCTACTCCGCATGCTACTTCTTTGCTTCGAGTGTCTGTACTCCGTTCAAGGATTGGCTACCTGCTGTTGCTCGGGAGAAAACTGATGAAGAGATAGTTTCATCAGTGGTTATTAGGGATCTTCTTTCGATGCCTATGGCTGTGTCAAAGAACCCAAAGATTGCCTTTATGTTCTTGACACCAGGTACATTGCCTTTTGAGAGGTTGTGGGAGAAATTTTTACAGGTGTGGTTCTTAATATACCCATCATCTAATTTTGGAGTTAATAAATATGAAGTTTGTATTATGTCTGCTGTACCGTCACCATTTTGTAATAGTTTATTTAGTTTGCTCGAAATTCTTTGCACAGGGTCATGATGGTCGATATTCCATCTATATCCATGCATCTCGTGAAAAACCTGTACATTCTAGCTCTCTGTTTGTTGGGCGCGAAATTCACAGTGAAAAGGTACTCCCTCACACCCCTTTACAAGTGCTTTAGTTTGCTTTATCTGTAAACATGTAATCATGCCTTGACCATTCTTGTGATTGTTGAGGAAGAAGAAAATGTTGCATTTCCTGCCCTTCTGGCGTGCGAATCTTGTAAGCTGGTAACCCCAGCCGTAGCTTTTGTGTGAGTTTAAACATTGTTTGTACTCTTATATGCTTTCTATAAAAGCAGGGTTTACCTCTGCTAAAAAAGAAAAGAAAATGGTGCATCATTTTTTCTTCATATTGTCCTTTTAGTGGACATTTATAACACTAATAGATCGACCATTTTGTTGCCAGAAACTTTAGTAGAGCCTATCTGTCTAAGGCTGCCATTGTGTAGATGAGTCTCTAGATTCAATTCCACGTGATTCAACAATGTCTATTTAAAGTAGAGCATAATTATGCTAAGTTGCTAACTATATTACAGAAATCAACCAGACAGTCCTAGGAAAAAGAGAGGTTTTATGCTGCCCATCTTAGCGACCAAGTTTCTCAGCCTGACATGTATAGAGTACTTTATTTTTAATGTCTGTATTGTTAAGAGTTTTTCTTACACGCTTTATGAAGCTACAATGGGATTTAAATGAAACAATGGAGTTAGGTCCATTAGTTGTTAAGGCACTGGGAGTTAACAACGGTGAGACAGGGGAAGATTGGATGGTATAACACTGAGAGTAGAGAAAAAGAAAGGCCAATACGTGAGGGGAAACTGAAATGATCTAAAAGCAGCTGGGTTAGTTTTCGAGGGCTATAAGTGAGATTACTTTTGCATTGAATGGACTTAAATATGGGTAAGCTTTTAATCTAGCTTCAACTTTTGTTTTAGCCTTTATGGAATGCATTGAATCCTGTCTTCTAAAGTTTCACTGATACAAATGATCCTTACCATTTCTTGTCCATGTTGCTTCCTTTTCTCTGACATTATTCTATTATTTTTTTGCTACATGTTTGCTTCTGTGGAATGTAACACTTAAATGTCACTGAACTGTAGGTACTATGGGGGAGGATTTCGATGGTTGATGCAGAGAAGAGGCTGTTAGCAAATGCATTGGAAGATGTTGATAATCAATTTTTCGTCTTGCTTTCTGACAGGTTCTAAATGATTTTGCAGGCAAAAGAGCTCTTTTCTCAATTCTTTTGCTAGTAATTTAATAAAACTTTTTTCTTGTATGACAGCTGTGTTCCACTACATACATTTGATTACATATATAATTATCTGATGGGAACCAATGTCAGCTTCATTGATTGGTATGATTACTACTTGCTACAACTTATATTCTCGATTCTTATGTCAACAGGAATACATGTATATTTGAAAACTAGTGAAACTTCTGCTTATTTCCCCTATTGCTGACGAGACACCTATTTCAAATTCACTTGAAGTCCTATTTTTGTGGTAAATTTTATTTATATTTTAGTTAGGAATACTTCTATGTTCTATCACACATTGTTTTTCAGGGACAATGGTATTCTTGGCATATGTTACTAAAATGGAATGCATGCATGATGTAATAATGATAGCCTAGATAAGATATGCATTTTGTTCTAATAAAGAGTAAATCAATGAGTTATCCCAGTTTTATCTAACTTCATTAACTGAAATGAAAATAAGTTCACATGTTTATTCTGATCTTGTCAATGTTATCAGCTTCCTCGATCCTGGTCCACATGGAACTGGAAGGTATTCGATGGAAATGCTTCCTGAAATAGAACAGAGGGACTTCAGGAAGGGTGCCCAGGTACATGTTTAATAGAATGATTGGTGCTTCAAAGTATTCATAATTCTGCCGTCTTATAATCATGACATGGTAGTTCATATTGATGTGTGATCACATTTTTTTAATGCTTTTGTTGAATAATTTTTTGTGCTTGCTGTAGTGGTTTGCTATAACACGAAGGCACGCTTTATTGATTCTGGCAGACAACCTTTACTACAATAAGTTCAAGCTGTACTGCAAGGTATGTTCCCTCACATAGGTATTCTTTAATTGAATGAAACTGGATGCAAGTTATGCAAATATTTGCTTATAGTGCTTGGTGATGATCACTATGTTTCGTATGCTAACTGCAAATAAGTTGACAACAGAGCTAGGACTTCTTTTAGATCTGCAGTTTAGACATATCATCATGGAACTTCAGTATAGTAGTTTATAGGTGGCCTAAAATTAGGAAAATTGGGGAAAAAACTTATGTCCTGTGGTTCTAACTGCTTCTGGCAATGAGGCTAGTGAGTTAAAAGGGGAGTATGCTTTGAGCATACCCTCACAAAACCCAAAGAGAGTTCCCTTTTCATTTATTGTGTTAGTGTGCAACTACAGCAGACAGGCTTGATTAATAACTGACAGAGCTGAGTATGTTACATACTTACATCTCATACCAATTGTCACATGACAGGCTACCAGCATCATGTCCATGCTACATATATTTGTTACCACAACCAGTTGTCATGGGTTTAACCGTATTAGAACAATTCATGACATCTTAAAACTTGGTTTTAGCTAAGCAATGTCTTTGCTTTTGTTATTTGCAGCCAGCAGAGGGACGCAACTGTATTGCTGATGAGCATTATTTGCCAACCCTCTTCAATGTTAGTAATTCTTTTCAACTGTTCTTTGCCTTTTTTTTCTCCTCGATCCCTTGCTTTCCTTTTTTAGTATAGTTGTGCTTTAATCTTCAGATGGTCGATCCTGGTGGAATAGCTAACTGGTCAGTGACTCATGTTGATTGGTCCGAGGGAAAATGGCATCCAAGGTCATATAGAGCTGCAGATGTTACCTATCAACTCTTAAAGAACATAACGGTATGCCTTTATCTTGCTATTGGAAAAAATATGTTCCCACTTGCCCTCAACTCATTGTGCTTCATACTGATTTGTTTGCCTTACTTTGTGCAGTCTGTCAATGAGAATTTCCACATTACGAGTGATGATAAGGTAAGCATATCAGTTCCTCCTTATCTCTCAAGCACAACATAGGAATTTGCTATTACCTCTTTACTAGGATTTGGTAATGATTGCTGCGTTACTGTAGTTATACAAGAACACCAAAGAATATTTGATGTTTTCATATGCCTTGCACTCAAGGTGTCAACCTTTGTATTTGGATAGTTAATATAGGCCTGTTTCAAAGTAAATGCATGTGATTACCCTTTTTTTGATGGTGCATTAGAATACTTAATTCTCCTTTAAAAATGATACTTGATTCCAACCGCTAGCTGGTATGCGGAAGAATGTCCCACTCAAGTAATTCTGCAGATTTTGAACTTGAAAAATACTGTATCGTAGCATCTATCTTACTTGGCATGCTGAAGAATGTCCCGCTCAAATAATTCAGCAGATTTTGAACTTGAAAACACGGAATAAAATTGTATGGATCCGGGGTCCAGTTCTCTCCCATGGACTCTTACCTTGGATGGATGACACGTGGCTGTGTTGTAGCATCTTTATGGAATATTGATGTATTGCTTTTTCTTCATTGCAGAAAGTTATGACACGGACCCCATGTATGTGGAATGGAACAAAAAGACCATGCTACCTTTTTGCTAGAAAGTTTTACCCAGAATCTCTGAACAACCTGCTGAAGCTATTCTCCAGTTACACATCGGCTTGAGTTCTACATGATTTTTTTTTTGGCATTTGGCCTAGGAGATTCCCCTAGGATTTTTTTTTTTCGCTTCATGTAGATTGTGAAATTAATACTTAGAGGCTTAACACAGAGTTACAGATCCAGGGCCAGTGATGCAATTCTGAGTCCTTTGGTAGGGCTGAGGTGCTGTTTGTTTAGTATTGACGCTGCCCTCCCTGTCATTCGTGGTGCCCTCTGTATGACTGTATGTTTCTGTTAGCCCTTCACTTCTTTCTCTCTCCTCACTCTCTATCTCATTCTTAGATTCCTAGCTCCCATATCCTGAGTAACAGGGGTTTTTGTCAGTTCTTACTGTTATTATAAGGTTAATTCTTTTGTAGACACGAGAGTTTATGAAATCAGTTACACGTTATAGTTTAACCTGGTCTTGTTGTGAGTTCCAGTGACAGTTTTACTCTTCTGATGAGTCTGGCAGCATGGTTTCATTATACACTGAAACTTCTAGTTCCTAAAAACTATTCAGCATAGAACTCGTACTAATCATGTCATATTTCAAGATTTGGATATTGCAAAAAAAAGTTAATATACCACACCTCCACTCAGCGAAGAAACTCGTGCTGTACAGGTTTGCTGCCCTACTCAATTGAATGATCAGAAGTAGCAACAAGTTCAGAGAAAAACTGAGTTGCTCTGTTTTCCAGGAGCACCCATTGGGGCAAGGTCACCGAAAGGATCACCAAACGGGTTTGAAGCTCCAGATGGAGGCACAGAGTACTGATACTGGTGGTGGTACATGTTTAGTGTTGGCATTGCCGACGTCTGTTGATGCTGCTGAAAGTACTGCTGCTGATGCTGTGGCTGGAGAAACTGCTGCTGTGGCTGGAAATACTGCTGCGCCTGGTAGTACGTCTGTTGGTTCTGAGTCATCAGTGTCAATTGCACATGAGCCGGTGGTGCGAAGCTGCTGGACATGGCGAACGGATCGTTGGCACTGGCGCCGAAAGGGTTGGGTGCTCCTAGGCTACCGGTGTAGGTCACGCTAGCGATCTGCCGCCTCCTTGCCTCGTCTTCATAGAGGCTGTCAAGTAGCAGCTTGTCAAAGCCTCCAGCCTGTTGATCAGATGAAATTCTATCTGTAAGTGATTTTATCTCTGGGTTACTCTGAATTTGCCCCCCAAGGTGGATATCTGAAAAGCAGCTTATAGAGCAATGATTGTACATACCAAGTTGGTCTGAACTGCTTGGCTTGTATGGGTGCTTGGAGCAGTGACCAGTGCCAGCTCCCACCCAGACGAATTGACATCAAACATACTTTGAGTTGCTGACGCCTTGTAGTCACCTACCAGCAAAACCAGAAAAACTATTGGTATTTCCTTCTCGTTTCATCGCTTAATAGCAGCAAGCCAGCAATGCAGATCAAAGATTATTTGATAGTTTGGTATTCAATTGTGTCAATAGTAGTGCTTTCTTCGAAATTGTGCATACGATACCTGGTGCTACAATAGCAAGTGCCAATGCATTGCTTTCTTCGAGTTCCGCAATCGAAGGATTCACCTCTGCATCCAGGTTCTGCATTCACGCAAACCCAAGAACACAAAGCGATTCAGGTAAACGTACACGAGAGTTTTTCTAAGCAGAAATGAATCAGGTAAAAGATTGGATAATACTAGTAGATCCCCAGTTGTTTGCTGTGGGTGGGGTTCTGGATCAGGCACAGGTTGAGGTTCTGGTTCTTCTTCAGGTTCTACTTTCTCCTCTTCCACTGGATTTTCGGGTTCCTCTGGAGCTTCTTCGTCATAGGTCAGTAGCTTCGGCTCCTCGCTCTCCTGCTTTAGGAGCATCAAGAGTTACAAAACAAAACAAATCTAGTACTTGTTTCTCAAAAGGAGATGCACTCACCTCACTCTTGATTGAGGGTCGGGGTGCTTCTCTGATGTACTCTTCCATTGTTGCAAGAAACGATGCAGGTGGCTGCAGAACAGTAGTGATGAGCGCATTACTTAAACTCAACTTTTAAGCTAAAGCTTCCTAATAACAGCTCTAAATCAAGACGGTAAGATGTAGAGACAAATTAACTAACCTGCCTGAGAGTAGGAAACTGGAATGTCCTGGCAAGCTCAAGTTGTTTGCAGAAGTCATAGAACTCAGCAAGGTTTTCTGCCTGTGAATGAATTTGATAAATCAAAACTATTTTCTTCTGAGAATTATTTGGTAAGCTTGGCATGCTAAGCTTCAATTCAGTATCACAAAAATGCTGACACACCTGCAGGCCAGCTCGTTTGTAAATTGCCAGAGCGTTGATTGCATCATACTTTGGCATATCGAAGAACTGGACCAGACCAGCCGGAGTAAGAAAATTATGATTATGATTCAGCGACAAAGAAACTCGTGGTAGAATTGCTACTTTACCATATCAACGAGATTGATGATGCCATCATTAATTGAACAGTAGATCTTGAAGCTCTCCTTCAGAACCTAAGGAATGCAAGAGCTGAATAAGAGACCTAGAACAAAAAAAATGTCTTACAAGAGGGGAATAGTTTGTAAGAAATAAGATGTTTGCAGCTTACCAGGGCTAGAGCATACTGAATAAGGTAATTTGAGCAGGCAGCACCTTCAGGCTGGAATTGACAACAAGAATGTAACTAGTGAACACCAGACATTCAACAAGCTTAAACAACTTAAGAAAGCTTAGCAGTAGAGGTTTGGCATGTCAGACCTGGACGCCTACAACCCTGAAAAGCAGCTGCTGCAGTGCAGGCAACTGTTCCAAAAGGTCTGGGCTAGGTAGGGTCCTGGTTTTACTGTGTGCCTGTTTTTGTCAGGATTACAAAACATGTACGCAGTCATAAGACAAAATCTCTAATAATAAAAAAGAAGAGAGACAAAATCTCTATATATCATCAAAATGCTGTGCAGCAAATTTCAGAAGACAAAAAAAAAAGAACCTTGCTAGAAGTCTGGGGATATCTCACAAGACGCTCAGTTTCGATGTCGTATTTGAGAACCCTAAAGCACTCGAGCCGTTCCTCCAGGAAGAATGCATAGGTGCGAACCCATGCGGAGCAATCCCAAGCTGACAAATTAAGGATGGATGAATTGATTCATCATTCATAGTTCACAGGGAAGGAACATTAAAGAAATTCCCAGCAGGATGTACAAGAACTCACCTGATTGGCTAGAGTCATCCTTGAAATTGGCTATATGCAAAATGTTCCCCCTGGATGAGTAGGCCAGAAACTCTTCCTTGAATGTGGGATCACCCTCTCTCAGAAGCCTATGTACCACTATCAATGTCTTGAGCGCAACCTGCAAACATAGAATATGCGTTAATTAAAGGCATGATGAATTCCACACACGGAGACCGAACAAAGTGGATGAATCATCAGTAATTGGCAACGAGGAACAGCACGCACTATCCAGTTCTTTGTCTTGGACAGTCTCCTTGACAATGCATATATGCAGTATGAGACGTCTGCGCGAGGGCAATTTGCTGAGGTTGCCAAGAATATTTCTGCGTCGCAAGACGAAGATCAGAATACCACAGAAATTGGGGGCGTGGAGATTCAATTAATGTACAAGAGTAAGGAGGAACATGATGACTACTCACTTCTAACGTGCCGTTCCTTGGGAGGGCATTCGACGTGGTTGGTTGCCCTCACAATTGCAATATCCAATTCCTTTTCTCAGACAAACAGAGAGCATCAAACAGTTGAGAATTCAGAATCCACAGAAATCAGTTGATGAGAGTTTAGAATCCACAGAAATCGGATCGTCATTGCCATGGCTCACCTTGAATTCGCTGTTGACCTTGGCGAGGCCAACCGTGGTGGAGTCCTTGAGGGCGCCGTAGGCCTTGCGCCACGACCCCATCAGGCCGTGATCACCCAACCCACAATGCGCCCTCTTCGTCCTCCCTCACCTCGCCTCCTCTTCCCTCCTTTCTTCCAATCGGTAATGCCACCTCGCCGCCACCCCCTGCTGCTTCCCCCCATACCCTGCCTGCCTGCCCACCGCACACCTCTCTCGCTAATTTTAGCCTGCGGTCGGTGGCGGTGCTCCAGCAGAGGGAGAAAGAGAGGCAGATGCGTTGCCGCCATTTGTATCTCCTCGGACAGGTATGCGCGGGAGGGCATCACGTGCGCCTCATGGCCCAAAAAAGCCATGCCCCCTCTGCCTTCTGGGCATCACGTGCGCCTCATGGCCCAAAAAAGCCATGCCCCAGCAACTGCACTAGTCAACACAAGCCCGGCCCGTGCCCCAGCAACTGCACCAGTGTAACACAAGCCCGGCCCGGCCCAACAACCCCAGCTCTCCATTCCTCGAACAAATTCGCCTTCCCCTTCCTCCGCAGCCCCACCCACCCACGCCGACGAGCAAACCCTAGCGAGCGAGAGCCGGAGCCGAGAGGAGATCAGCCATGGCGCTGCGTGCCCTGTACAACGAGATCCGGGGCATGAAGGTCCGCGAGGTGCCGGCTTACCTGAAGCCGCGCTTGACCTGGGACAACGTCAAGAAGAGCGCTGACCAGGCCGTCGACCGCTACATCGAGAAGTACATCGACACGAGCTCGCCGGACCCGCTCTTCCACGTCTGCTTCGGAGGGATGGCCTTCTCCTACCTCGTCAATCTGCCCTGGGAGCGCGCCCACCTCGCCCACCTCGAGGAGATGGAGAGGACCGGCGGGAAGCACTAGATCCGCCGCCCCGTCCCTCGCCGGCAGGGCCGGAGGTGAGTCTGCGGCTCCCAGTCTCACCCTGCCGTATCGGATCCGATCGGTCTTGCCTGTCCCAACGTGGATCGCTCCGACCGGCTTGCTCTCGACTAATTGCATATGCATCTGGATGGAGGGGTTCAATCCCTGTACATTTGGAGCGCGGTAGGCCTAGGTGCAGAGCTCTGCTGGCTACAGATCAATTTGTTTGTTGTCATTAGTAATTGCCTGTGGTGATTTGTGTTAGCGATGATTATTTGCCTGTGTTTGTGCACGCCTAATTGAAATGTGAAATCGGATAGTGCATATCTCCCTACAGATTTTGAGATATCCTTCACACCTCTTCTGCCTGCAAGGGGTGCAAAGATTAGTTGTTGAATGCAGACAAATTTAAATCTGGCGTTCATGGATTGCATCTAACTGTTGGCTTGCGATCGCATCTTTTTACTGATCGCAGTGTTGTCTTTTTGTTTATCTGTATTGTGTGTGACTGCCATATCACAGTGCAACAATGAAATCCTGCTTAGTTTGTCCTAATATAGGGATCTATCTCCTTAATTCACTTCAAATGTGTGCTACTCGTCTTGTTGAGTGTAAAAGTTTTGAGTCAACATCCAGAGATATGTGAAATGGATAGATAGCAAAATGGTTTACTGCCTTGTTGAACAAACGTTATGAAGACAGTATTTCCTGCAAGTTGATTCCAGAATTTTGTTTCACTTCCAACAAATGTACCATTGATCTGTAGGTTCTGTGTCTTTTGAAGTGAGAAAATAAATCTGTTTATATAGACCAAATAGCCAAATTATTTTGAACTCGAGCTTTGTATTATAGGGTATGTGTGGCGCTTTGTACAGGGGACCTAAAAGATGCCCATTATGTATGTGAATATTTTTGTTCCATTCTGAGAAGGATGGTCACGTAACAGTGGCATTGACATGAATGAAATGGAATAAAAGTGGTCGCTAAATGCTGCTTATTATGTGTGAATATCGTCGTTCCATTCTGGGAGGGATGGTTTCGCAACTATGGTATTGACTAAAACGAAATGGATTAAAAGTGTTTGCTTAACGTGACTTAGAAAGGACTTATTGAAAAAGAAAGGACATAAGAGGTTAATGTTCCAGACTATGATATCCGTGAAAATGCACAGTTTTGGCAATACCTTGTATGTGCTATGTCGCAGACGGTGTCTTCCGCCCATTTGTCTGTGCATCTTCTGTGCCTGTTACTGTTAGGATGTTACTAATTGACCACTTGGGTGTTTATCGATGTAAAGTTTGTTCTACCTTCCAATTGAAGACCATTATGTGACACCTGTTCTTTCTATTTGTTTCAGGACTGGTGGCTTTCCTGGGGTCCATTCAGGCTGATGGCTTTTATTTTCTTCTGCTGATGAGCTACTGGAGTCATGTTAATTTGATCGTTTATTTTGTACCCAGACAGCAAGAAACTGTCCAGCTTATTGTTATGTTCCTCAGCATCTTGTCATAAGCAACTTCAAACTAAGAAGTGCATGCATTGTGATTAAAAACGTTTTCAGTAATTGAGTACAAGTCTTTTTTGTAATTTATATGCTCCAGACTCCATTCATATTTGGCTGCATTGCTGAACCATCGTGGTGTTATCGTCGTTGTATGCCTCTTCAGCTATTACTTTTGCGTTCACTAATTGAAACCAATGTATATGAAAGTTTTGGTTTGTACGTGAGTGTTAACTCAAATGAGCAGTATACCACCTGGTATGTATGCAGCCATTTCCGCGTGGTTCCTTCCTATTCCTATCGCATTTTTTTTATAACACTTCATATTGCATTTTTTTACAACACTTCCTATTGCAGTTTATTTTTTTTTATTTTTTTAACATCACTTCCTATCGCCGTTGGGACGGACAGTGGACACACTAGTACACTACCTGCATGCTTTTAAGTATGTACTATTCATAGCAACATCACAATACAAGTTGGGAGTACAAGTAGAAAAAGAAAAGCTGGGTAGCACAAGTGTTGACTCGATATTGACTGACCATTGAACTATTTGTTTTGCATTGGGTTTACAAAGTCCGTAAAAGTTACAACAAAATTTGCAACAAAAATCCGCACATTTCAATTCAACGGATCCCATACAGGTATCCTGAGTTTTTCTTACATGCTCACCAGCCATATTTTGCTTGAGTTTCTGCTTTCGTGAGAATGCCTTTAGAACGCCTCTCCGCAAGCTCCATCTCCTTTGACTTCATGTCGAAGTACAGAGAACTGATCTGGTGTTTCCTTTTATGCAACTTGGATGGCTTTCCTTTCGCGGAAGGGGCAGGCTGTTCACAAGGTGAAATCTTGGGTAAGGACCATAACAACATTGATGTATTTATACAGTACATTTTCTTCATGCAAAAGGATGGATTGAATGGACAATGATGAACATAAATATTTTGAGCTCTCTTATAGTCATTCAGCAAAACAAGCGTACTGCTGTACTACATGGGAATGCTGGATATGCAAAAACATGGTTCCCATTGCAGAACTGTATGGGATCCTATAGGACCTGGGAGTGCATCAATATTTTCCTGACTACTACACGTTACTGAAACAGTTGAACCATAGGGTGATACATGCTGACCTTCTAGTTAGTACTTCAGTTCATAAGTGAATTTATTGTTCAGGCAACCAAACCAATTCTTTTTTTTTTTTTTTTACAAAGGCTAATCTCTGTCCATTGACCGATGTAAAGAAAGTTAAAAATAAACTCTTAGCCTATTCTTATTTCAAGAGTATACTGTATGGCCTAAACCTAGTTTGGCTTGGTGCATCATCAATTTCTCCATGTGCCCAAATCCCATAGGAGGGAAAACGTATCAACTTGTTAGCTGGAGAACCATATACTTCGTTACATGCTACACCCCTACACCCCTTGAGAGTTGTGTGTATCATAATCCACAAAGCAAGGGTGGATTCCAGCTACTTAACTTTGCTCCTAAATTTGTGCAAATCTCTTCAAGGGTTGTAGGATCAAAGCATCAACCCTTTCATTTTATTTGTGACAATAAAATTTACTTAAGCATAAAGCTGTGAAATCACTCCCAAAAAAAGTAAGACACAATACAAATACCATTTGCCTGTAATTCTGGATGACCATAAGCAAGCTTTACAAACATAACTATTCATATGGCAAACGTTTTAATAAAATAACGTGCAAATAGAATGATTTTTCACTTCATTAAAGTACAAAATGTAGCCATTTATTCCACTAAAGAACTTTATTTTACGGCTACTCCACTTAAGAACTGGCAATCAAACCATTGACAATATGACTTCACAACCTAACATAGATTTTTGGTAGTCAAGTATTTTATTTGCTTCATGATAAATCAAAATTACAATGAAAATAAAAATAAAAATAGTGTGGCATATGTGTGCCTATTTTTCAAGAATCATTGCTTGGGAACTAGTATCATACCCATTATTGCTTCTGCACAAATACTATTGTGTGATTGTGTCATTAAGCATTGAGCTACAGTATCTGATACTGGCTCACGACACACAGGAGTAGCTTTAGTTTCTGGTGTTTGAGGAATATGAGAATAGAGCAAATAATCTAGCTTTGCCATCCCACTTCTATCTAATGGATTTGGCACTAAGCTATTGAAACACAAGCATATAATAAGCTAATAAAGCATAAAGGTGCTCAACAAAAGTAGAAAACATTAGCAAAGAGTGATGAATCTGTACCTGATAACTAGGACCAAAGGCCAACCCTGTGAGCTTGGACTTATCCTGCTTTGGTCTGTTCTTCATCAGCTCTGCTTGATTTACCTCTAAAATCTGGGCCGGCATATCATTCCTACCTCTCTTCCCTCCAATCCTACCCATCTCTGGTGGCAGTACTGGTTCTTGCACCGGTGGCAACGTGGTTGATGCTACCTCATGACCATACCCTCCAGTATAATCTACTCCATATGGCACTGCCGCAACATGGTCGTATCCGCTGCCCTGCTCCCCTCCTTGCGAACTAGCATACCCTCCACTTTGCCCTCCTCCATATGCTGCATAATGTGTTCCATCCGCATAATTTGCACTGGCGCCAGCGGCATAATGTGTTCCATCCGCATAATTTGCACTGGCGCTAGGATCCCAGCCATAGTTCGCACCGTATTGGTCATAGTAGTTTGGATCCCATGCATAGGCTTCATATCCACTAGTGCTCCCAGCTCCAGCATCATGGCCTTGCTGCTGCTCTGCAGCTGCAGCACTAAAACTTTGCTGCTCTTGGTGTTCCTCCTCCAGCTCTGGAGCAGGCATGTCCTCCTCATTGCTGCTATTGTCCGAATCGTCGTCATCAGACGCGTCACTGTCGGGCCTTTCCGGGGCTCCTGTGTTGGCAACCGAGTTTGAAGGTACGGCAGCGCCGAGATTTGGCTTCTCCGGCGCAGCCGTATCGATTGCCGACCTCCTGGCTCCGGCGCCAGAGCCGGCGACGAGCCCGAGCGAGTGCTTCGGCGGCGGGAGGAACGAGGACACGGGCCCCGAGCCAGCCGACACGGGTGGTAAGCGCGCCTCGTTGTTGCTGGCGCGGCGCTTCTTGGCGTCGTCCTCGTCCTCGTCGGAGCTGTCGCCTGTGGGCTGCCGGATCGGCTGCGGGCGGTACTGGACGACGCGCTTAGGGTTTCCTCCGGAAGACTTGGGCGCCGGGATGGAGGAGAAGGTGGGGGTGGGGGGTAGGGGCGGGGGCGGGGGCGGGGGAGGGGGAGGGGGAGGATTTGGGAGCCGAGAGAGAGGAGAAGAGCGGCGCCGGGGTGGATTTGGGCGCCGGGAGGGAGGAGAAGAGCGGGGCGGGGGCGGACTTGGGTTGCGGGAGCGAGGAGAAGAGTCCGCCTGCGCCGCCACCGGAGGCGGCGGCGGGGGAGGGGGAAGGGGCAGGAGCAGGAGCAGGAGCAGGTGGGGCCTCGTCGGCGTCTTCGTCGGAAGAGGCGTAGCTGGCGAGGAGAGAGTCCATGGCGAGGCTGGGGTTGGCGGCTTCGGTCGCCGGGGAAGGAAGGTAAAGGGGGAAGACGGCGTCGCACGAGCAGGTGGGTTCGGGTTCGGGTTCGGGTTCGTGGGCACGAGGCCGAGTCGTGGGTGTGGCTGGGTGAGCGATGCGGAGGACTCATGGGCCGGAAGCTGTTTTACAGGCTCTAGAGAGTTGTGTGTTTCGCGGGCTGCTGGGCCCTTCTACTAACTATAACAGGCCCGGCCCTGTTTTGGTTTGGTTTGGAACGAGTTCGTGGTGCTTATGAATTGGGGTCTAGGAAAGGAATTAAATTGCATGCATCCGCGTCCAATTCTCTCCCTATTCTTGAATTGACGATATGTATCTGAAATTAATCACACGGCTAATCTACTGATCTAAATAAGGTAATACTTTGTGGAACCAAATTTAAGCATGTAATTGATAGATTTGTTGACCACATGAGCGTTTTAGGATGTCACCTGTCATCTATCAAGGATAGGGGTCCATGTGAGAGATTTGGATCCATGATCCACACAATTTTATTCCCTAGGAAAATCCTTTTTAGTCCGGTTTCCTCGGTGGATATAGCAAAATCAGGCCTGCCACGTGCTCGCTCGGGGTGCCCACGACGTCGAAATAATTGTTGCCAGCTATGAGCAAAAGGCTTCCATGTTTCATTGGCAGTCCAATGATTCGGTCATATTGTTGAATAGGATAATTAATAAAACATCCATATTATTGGAATAGTATGCAAACTTAATTCTATGAAAATGTATGCTTTTTTTAGAATTACACAGTCAATGGCAACTCACAACAATGATGTGGGAACTCAAGTAGTTTACCATGTGACTTCAGCACTCCAAAACTCTGTCATGTTTATAGAGGAATCAACATATGCCTACTGTTTGATCAATCCACGTGTGAGGGATGACAAGAGACCATTATTCAACATAAAAGGCATCTATTGTTTAGTAGATATGTGTAATTCTATACATATACGGTTCTAGCTTATAAAACACGAATGCAGGTACACATTTTTCTTTATTCGTTCCATATGTAGGGTTAAAAATTTTCAATAGTAAAATATTCTTCATCAAGATGATGTGATGATCATGTGAAAATATATTATCATGAATAGGTGCTTTATGTAGCGAATTGTCTACTACTTTGCAGGCACCTCACAGAGTACCACAGTAAACTCAACCGAAGCTTGAATTACTTGGATGTCTGCGGCAAAATTTTATGCCCCATATATCTTCTTCAAGGGATGGTGAGCTTTATTATTCAAAGCTATCCTATTATCAATTTTATTTTCCCCTGAAAACTAAAATAGACAAGAAAGGTCCTTGAAGTTCATTATGCTTAGATTTGAATATGAGCCAATGATGAAGTCGAGATGAATTTTCAATCTTTACGAGTCGATATCACCTTATATATGAGTCACTGCATGTCAATAATTATCTACCAGGTTTCAAAAGCTAAAATTTAGTTGTTGCAATTGGACATAAAAAAGTTTGTATATATATGACCTACCTGTGATGCTGATTGAGCCTTTTCTCTTAAAATGAATCTGTGTATGAAGCTTTGATGACACAAACCTGAGAAGGCTGTGGGGGGCGATAGGCGCAAGGCCGGGTGATGATACAGTTAGTTTGATCTCCACCAATTGGTCCAACGACTAATTGGGCCCTTGAATCCGCGCCCTGATCAGGGGCGCCCAACCGCTCCCTAGTTGGTGGCCCCCCGTCGCACAACACCATAAAAGGGAGGCTGGGGCCGGGGCACACGGTACGAGGTTCCCCTGAGCCGCCAGACGCCCCACCTCTATCCCAACTCCAACACGATCTAAAGAGAGGGCGTTGCAAGCGACGGGAAGTCGCCACCGACTTCACCGTCGCCTCTACAGTGCCACCACCGGGCAGCTGCACTTCGCCTCATCATCGCGCACCGTCACTACACTGCTACTACGACTCCAGTGGCCATGTCATTGTGGCGCCATGGCCGTGGCTACGTATGATGAAGTACATCACCAAGTCTCCCTCTCCCGATTTATGCATTAATCTAAGAACTACTCACTGATCTACACCTAGAAGAGTTTTCGATTCCTACAATGGTACCAGAGCCAAGGTTGCTAGTTTATAGATCTAGTTTGAGGTAGCAACAATTAGAAGGAGGTGAGAGATCCAATTCAGATAAAACAACAAAAGAAAGAGGGCTCGATTTGGCCTAATTTGGATCAACCTAGACACAAACCCTAACCCTAATCGGGTGAAGAAATGAAAGTGGAAAGGGGTCTCGGTTTCGAGATGAACTAAAACCCTAACCCGCGTAGTGTAGGCAGGGAAGATGAACAGTGGGTCCGGCCAAACCCGAACCCTAAGACCTAACCCTAACAGAAGAAGGACAGAGCGGTGAGGGAACCTACCAGGGCTCTTTCGCCACAGACACCACCGCCGTAGCACGGGAAGCAGACCGTGCCGTCGTATCCACCAGCACGAGCGAAGAAGATCCGAGCCACCGACCGGGAGGTCACGCCACCGCACGGCCTACGCATCGGGCTTCGGGGTCAAGGCACAACCGTTAGGTCGCTCGACGACGGCACACTCAGCCTAGGGCGAGTGTGCGCGCTGGCGAGGGGCCCCGCGCCACGCCGCCACCTTCCTTTTCTCCGGCCGCCATGGGCCACCATCGCGTCATGGTCATTTTTGACTACGGCGCTAAGGAAGAGAAGGGGAAAGGGAAGAGAAAGGAAGAGGACGAAGGGGAACCGGACTTGCTTCGGTGGTTGCCTTCCTCACCGACGCTGATGGCCACCATGGTCGCCACCACTGACGCCTATGCAGTGCGAGAGAGAGGACGCGGCGCGCGAGAGAGAAAGGAAAGAGAGCAAATGAACTAGGGTTATGAGTGGAGCCCATGCCGAGTGGTTTTGTTTGCTCGAGATCCACGCCCCGCCGTCAGATTCGAGATCAACGGCCAGCGCTCGTTGGGCCAAAAGCTGGCCTAGGCGGAGCGGTACGGGGCGCGCGCTGTGGGCCAAATTCCTAGCCTAGGCCCAGGTTGCGGCCTAGGCGCGGGGGAGGGCGGCGCGCACGATCGGCTGTGGGACGATTTGCAGCCGGGACATATGAATAGGATCAGTTTGAGCTTTTTCTTTTTTTCTTTTTTCTAGAGAATTTTGTTTATTTCCTGGAAATAGATTAATGGTTCAAAGAAAATAGCAAAGGGGAGTTTTCCTGTGGGTAAAATTCACTTATCATGTTTAAGTTTCCGCTGCAAAGTTTAATGTTTATTGTCTTCTAATTAAATTCGAACAAACGGGAGAATTTAATTTGAAGAGCAGTTGTATTTAGTAAATTATGATTAAGTTTATCCTCTAATTAAATTGGAACCAATGGGAAAATTTAAATTAGAGGAGTAGTCCTTTTTTTTGTTTAAGTAAGATTATGGTATTATCATTTTCTGACCAACGTTGATGATGATAATATTATAATGAATTTAAGTTTGAAGTTTAAATCTCTGATAAATTTTACACTAACGTGGTTAATTTTTCAGAGAGTAGATAAGGACCAAGAAATGCTCCTGAACTAAAAGAATATATTTCATTATCAAGTTTCCACTGCAATGATGTTGATTATCTTCAAATTAAATTTGAACCAACAAGAGAATTTAATTTTGAAGAATAGTTATATGGATTGCAAGTTAATTTATGAGTTTTATGCATTAATTCTATTTTCTGTCCAACGGTGATGTAGAATTGATGCAGAAGCACCTTGTATGTTTTAATTCGATGAGATCACTCGGTTGCATGTCAATGGGCTGCAATGCTGGGGTATGTGAATGAAAAGGCTTGAGTCAAGCCAGTTCAGGATAGTTTTTGTTAGTTTACTATTTTTTTGATTAAATTGGAATCAACAGAAAGATTTAATTAGAAAATAAAGTATAAGTGAATGTTTTAGTCGTCATGACTAAGTTTAGTATAGATCTATCCTGCATGGGGAGAAGTTTTGGCATAATACTTATGCTAGTCAATTTTGCATGGTGGGAGAAGTTTTGTGATGATTCACATGTTTTTGTATCCCGCATAATGAGAGAAGTTTGAGTAGCTCTTATGCTATCCTAGAATTGACATTGGCACAATAGAAATACATCGTCATGGTCAATACTAACCAAAGGATAAGAAAAGATGCAAGTGTGACTTGCAAAAGCATTGCTAATGAAAGATCTTGTTGAGTTCTCGAAGTAAAATAAGAAAAGTATACTCCTATATGAATAAAGAAATAACTATGTTCGCATGCCATAATTATGTGAATGAAGTAAGTTATATGTGTCTCCTTGTTCATAGGTTTTTTTAATGGTTCTCGAAATTATGGTAGTAAAGTTCATACCATATTTCGAGGGGGAGAATATTAAGATCAATTAAGAAAAATACTCTTCATTAAGAGTGAGTTAAAGATTAATTAAGAAAGATACTCTTTATTAAGAGTGAGATAAAGATTAATTAAGATGTATGCGACCGTCGGAGGAGTACAACGGTCATAAAAATGATACCCCTAAGCAAAGAAATAGCAAAATTCCTAAACTTTTAAAGTTCCGATAGGAAGATAGCATAGTCAGCCTCAAAGATATAAAGGCGATGCTTAAAGCGTCATATGAAGTTTTTAACAGATTAAAACCAAAATAAAATATTTGAAGATATACCATTTTAGAAAAGATGGGAAGATCTGGGGGAGCACGATATATAGAGACCTAAGACTTGAAGAGAAGCGGGACTGCATGCCCACTTCAGTGATTCAAAAACAACGAATCTCTCAATACCTGTTGATGTTGTATGATTTATATAACACCTGTTGTTGGCTTTTCGAAGAAGATGAATAATATAAACAAGAATCTTGTAATACAGGAGCCTATAGAATCAATTGCCTCTTGACAATGAAGGGCAACAATAGCCTCATATGAAAGTACCAGTAGATGAGGCCCTAAAAGGTCTCAAAGAATTAGTAAAGTAGTTTTTTCAATGACTATAAAATCTATGTTAGTAAAGAAATTCAAATGAAGGGTGATTCCACCTCATTTAAAGAAGCCATGAGAAGCGTTTACTCATTTAAATGGTAAGAAGCTATGGAAGTTGAAATGAATTAGATGAATATCAATGATTTTTTGGGACTTAGAAGTAATTCCTAATGGAGCCAAAACAATAGGCTGTTAATGGGTCTACAAGACAAATATGACTCCAAATGGAATATAGAAAGATATAAAGTTGAAATGAATTCGATGAATACCAACAATGTTTGGGACTTAGAAGTAATTCTTAATAGAGCCAAAATAGTAGGCCGTTAATAGGTCTACAAGACAAAATATGACTCCAAAGGGAATATAGAAAGATATAAAGCACAACCTGTAGCAATATGCTTTACGCAAAGAGAATAAAAAGATTACGATGAGAGTTTTCTCTCCAGTCTCATGCAAGGATTCTTTAGAATCATAATGGTGTTCATGGCACATTACAATTTAGAAATACATCAGATGGATGTAAAGACGACATTCCTCAACAGGGATTTGTACGAAAATGTTTACACGGCGTAACCCAAAAGGTTTTGTCATGGAAGAAAAGAACATATGGGATGCCGCCTATAGAAATCCATTTATGGGTCAAAAGTAAGTCTCTAGACAGTAGCATTTGAAGTTAATAAAATAATGATAAAAAAGTTTGGGTTTAAAGAAAATAAGAAGGACAATAGCATTTATACGAAGTTCAAGAATGGAAAATTCATTTTTCACATCCTATGAATATGTGACATTCTACTCACTAGTAGTGATGTTAATCTGTGATGGGAGAAGAAGAAGTTTTATCCTCAAGTTTCAATGTGAATGATCTTGGTGAAGCGTCATTGGGTCAAGGAATCGAAATTCACCGAGATAGAAGAAAATGGGGTATTAGGACTATCGCAAAGACATACTTAGAAAAGATTCTAAAGAAGTAAAGTATGCATGCGAGTAAACCTACGCCTGCTCCTATAGTCAAGGGTAATAGATTTGTGAACTTTAAGTATTCTAGGAACTGATATGAGATCGATCAAAAGAATATGGTTCCATATGCTTCAGCTGTTGGAAGCTTGATATGTGTACAAGTACAAGTAAGAACTTACCCTTATGTAGTTTATGTATCTGGGATATTTTGACAGAAGTCCAATTTAGATATAGATCACTGGAATTGAGTTAAGAATGTCTTGCATTTTTACAAAGTATTATAGGCCTCATGCTGAGTAAGAAAGAATAAGAACTCTTAAATACTTGAGGGTACAAAAGTTAAGTCTTGGCGAGATGCGTAGTGAAATCCACAGCAGTTGCTAACACTCACAGTTGGAGTATTATTGTGGAAAAGCACCAAAGAAATAGTTGTGGTGTCATCAATGATGCATACCATAGTATAGCTTTCCATGAGGCTTAAGAAACAGGCAAAAGAGGTTAAGGGAATATGTACCCGGATTTAACAATGGTAGACAACAGCAATAACCATTTAAAGTAAGTTAACTGCTAAGACAACAACTCAAGTGTGTTGCCAAACACATTGACACTAAGGTATATGTTGTAAAGGAGAAAATCCAAAATCATTTTGAAAGAATTGAGCACATAAGTACCAAGTAAGTACTTGCGAATCCGTTTACCAAAGGCTAACCACCTAGTGCGTTCAGAGAACACACAGTCAACATGGGTTTTTGGGAAAGCCTATGATTTCTGGATACTAAGGGCCTAGTTGAGTATCTATTTCAAAATAGAGAGGTGCATTGTAGCTATTTAATCTAATGGTAATAGATCGTGATAATGAGGCACGCTCTATGCACTGATCTGTGATGGAATGGGAACAAGATAAAGTAAGTAAGTTAAGTTTAAGGAATAAGGTGAGATCAAGGGGGAGAATGTTAGTTTGATCTCCACCAATTGGCCCAACGACCAATTGGGCCCTTGGATCCATGCCCTAATCGGGGGAGCCCAACCGCTCTCTGGTTGGTGGGCCCCATCGCACAACACCATAAAAGGGAGGTGGGAGCCGGGGCACACGGTATGAGGTTTCCCTGAGCCACCAGATGCCCCACCTCTATCCCAACTCTAACCCAATCTAAAGAGAGGGTGCTGCCAGCGACGGGAATTGCCACCATCGACTTCACCATCGCCTCTGTAGTGCCACCACTGGGCCGCTACACTTCGCCTTGTCATCGCGCATAGTCACTACACTGCTACTATGACTCTAGTGGCCACGTCGTTGTGGCGCCATGGCCGTGGCTACGTATGATAAAGTACATCACCAAGTCTCCCTCTCCTGATTCAAGCATTAAGCTAAGAACTACTCACTGATCTACACCTTGAAGAGTTTTCGATTCCTACAGATACATATTTAACTTTGATTCCAGCTACATCAACTGGAGGCTTTATTTGTTCAACACCCATATACCAGTTGTTCTCAAGGAGGTTGCATTGCAGACATGAAGAAACAAGGTAGAGCATGAAATGCATTGGTCTATCTTTTAAGGAGATCCTTTGCTACATATATTACACTATACTAGTGTTGTTGTTGCTGCCCGCTATATATATTTGGATCCTTTATAGATGTATAAAGCTGCTCTCGTGTCGATTGAGCCACATCACTGCAGGGCCCAAATTGATATATATTAGGTATTAGAATTATGTCTATGCGTTGCAATGGGAATAAAATTTCCAGCCACACCTTAGTGCGGGCCAAACAACGACTGTCGAAGTCGAGGTCGACCAACACGCTACACTTTGTACACTGTGTAGGCCAACAAACATCTCAGGATTTTGTCGAAGGGCCTAGACAGCTTCTGCTAACCATTGAGATTCGAGAAACATGGATGGCAAAATATGCCTGTTGCCGGCTGTGCCAGCGGCCACCCCCCACCGTCCGTTCCCAATTCCCACGCAAAACTACCGTCTTCACTTTTATACATAACTGGTATCGAAACTTTGGGATAATAATGACACGATACTCGTAATGCCCCGTAGATGAACAAAACGATTACCCCCAAATCTCATGCTTGTTCTAGCTACTCCAAATTCTAAGATATGAAAAATGATTTCAAATGAAAATGCTGTCAACAACAAAGGAGTAGAACTCATCGATACCTACAACTTTGGTTTTGATATTTTTCTATGAGTTTTTTTGAATAATTCAAAATTTGAATTTCAAAATATGAGAACTATGACAGAATTTTTGGATAGCAAATGACTACAAATAAATAAGTCATAAACCACAAATTTGTAAAACTCATCAAGATCGATAACTTTTATTTTAGTCATTTCTCCATCAGACTTTGTATGAACAATTCAAATTTTGAATTTCAAAAAATGACAACTTTCAAACAAGATTTTGAAATAACAAATGATTCCAGCTGAAAAAGTCATCACCAACAAAGTTATACAACTCATAAAGGTCTACAACTTTTATTTTAATCATTTCTTCATACGACAAAGTGGTAGTATACATTGTTCACAAATTCATAAATCTCTCACATAGCTTATGAAACTATACGAGAGATATGTCAATTTATAAACAATGTTACTACCACTTTGTCGGATGAAGTAATGACCAAAATAAAAGTTATAGAATTTGATGAGTTCAACAACTTTTATGTTCATGACTTTTTCAGCTGAAATCATTTACTATTTCAAAATATTGTTTGAAGTTGTTATTTTTTGAAATTAAAATTTTAATTAATAAAATGAAGTCACATGAAAAGATGACCAAAATAATAGCTATAAGAACACAATAAATTGACAGAGCATGATTTTAGAAAATTTAAGGAAAAATCATTAAATTTGAAGTTAGTATGAGGACGAAAGACTAGTTATAAGTTTTAGAAAGAGATTAAAAAGAAAAACTACGCATATTCATATGAAGTTAGTATGAGGACGCTTGTTCTATTTTTTTGTATGTGTTACTTTTTCTATGCGTTTTATAGAAACTCACAGAATAATTGTAATTTTTCTATGTGTATTGGCACACAGAAAAATCATGCAATTATTCTGACGGTTTTTTTATTTTTCTGTCGGTATTTTTGGAACCCACATAATAATTACTAGTTTTTCTATGTGTACCGAAAAAGACACACATAAAAATTCGTCACACAGGAGTATTCGAGTTTTCAGTAGTAGAACTGTTTTGCTAAATAGCTCGCTAAAATAGTTTCATCTCAATTGATAAAGCTACCCGTGAAGCTCAATAAGCAAAAAAAAAAAAAAAAAAAAAAAAAAGAAAGAAAAAAACCCTAGTGAAATAGGGCAGTGCCAAATGGGACAGGACATTCGATCGATAACCTGCATGCATGCATGCGCGTGTTTTGGCATGGAAATACGTAAACTAGCTAATCAAGTATTAACTACGCCATGTATAATGCATGTTGCGTACTTCTGTATGTAGGTATGATGTTGCCTTGCCATCCAATACCTTTGGAACCACGCATATATGTCAATTTGCAAGACAATGTTCTCACCTCAAATTGCTCCTTCATATTTCTACCGGTAAGTCTCACGCGTATGTTCGACACCTATCAAAATACATGCAGTGTTTATGATAAAGTTTGGTCAAAACTAAAATTATAGGAAAATCTACACTTAACCCCCTCGACTATATATTGGTGGCTACATAACCTCAAATAATGGTCGAGTACGTAACCCCTCAACTATAAAATATGATCACCCTGTTCGCTTGATCGTTTGTGTGGCTTATAAGCCGGCTGATGCTGTTTTGTTGTGAAAGAAAAACACTGTATCATGGCTGATAAGCATGACTGATACGATCAAGTGAACATGGTGATTGTTGCTGTTAAAGTATATAATAATATTCAAAGAGTAAAATATACCCTAGGTCCTTAATCGTTTTATGGATTCTCAGTTGAATCTCGAACTAAAAAGTGATCATCTAGATCCTCAATCTACTATTAATTTTCACTTGGATACTCAAAATAAAAAAAGTGACTATCTAGGTACTTAATGTACTGTTGTGCTCGGCTAAAGGTCTAAAACCCACCACGCCACTACCAACTATATATGAGGTCATGCCAGTTAAAGTTGCAAAAATAACCCTCCCTCTCCATCTCTCTCCCCTTGCAGCCCTATATCTCTTCTAGTCCACCTCTCTTTATCCGTTCCATGGACGCCAATCGTGTACCTCTAGAGTGCAACTACGCAGGCATAGCCACAAGGCTAGCGAGTGCAGCACGGGAGAGGACAAGGGCGCAACCACAAGGTGGGTGTGGAACTGACTGGAGACAGAGAAGGGAGTGAACAGGGAGGAGGAGGGGAAGAGAGGTTTTTTCTATAAGTTTTATACCTATCCTCATCCATGTTGGCACAAGCACTATAGACATATAGAGATGATGTGGTAGGATTTGGACCTCTACTCAAGCATAGAATTACTTAAAGGACCTAAATATTCACTTTTCTAGTTCGAGGATCTAGGTGATAATTCACAACAGATTGATGACCCAGATGGTCACTTATAAAATACATAAAATATTAAGGGCCTGTTTGGTATAGCTCAACTTCACTAGTGAATAACTTTTTTTAGCTTCAGTTCCATAAAGCAGCTTCACCAGTAAAGCTAAAGTTGTTTCCAAAAACATTTGGTAAAACAACTTTTAGGGAATATAGCAGAGACAAAGCTAGTAGAAGCTAGTATTTTCAGCTTCACCTCGGTTCTTGTGCTGTGAAAGGAGTTGAAAACAGCTTTTAGGGAGAAGTTGTTTGATTTAGACCTGTTTTGCAGGAGAAGCTGAAAAACAGCTTTGTAAAGCTAGGGCAAAAGCCCTACCAAACAGGCCCTAAAAGTTTGAATGATTCTACGTATAAATTCAAGAAGATATTAATGATCAAACATATGCATCGAAGACCATACAAAAATAATTCATAAACATGAAAACTGAGTGCAAGTTACAACCCAGTTGGTGTACTATAGTTATTTGAACTACTTCCTCTATCCCGCAAAGAAGAATTTATAGTATCCAAATTTTGTCCCACAAAGGAAGAAACTGTAGCACTATATTGATAATATATAGCAATGTTCAATATACTGCCCATGAATAGTTGTAAGTAAAGATGGCAACAGCCCTGATACCCGATACCCGACGGGTATTTGATCCATTAAGGGGCGGGGATGGGATCATATCTTTATCCACGAGCATCTAAATGGACAAGAATCCATCCCGACGGGTATAGCGGGTACGGGAACGTTTCCTGTTTACTCGTCCCCGTTACCCATTGGGAAACCCAACTATTTGAACTGTCATGCGAGTATTAGGCCCAAAGAAGCTCAACATAAGTATTTTGGCCCAAATCTGAACAATCATATATATAATTTGTGTGTTTTAGGAACCCTAGTTTAATTTTTCCTCACCATCTCCGCCAGCAGCACAAGCACGCCTGTCTCACGAGCGCTCGTGCCCCTCGCTTCCTCAGTTCGGTCTCTCTGCCACTTTTGCTCGTCCTCCTCGCAACCTCGCTCTGTCGATAGAATATGCTCGACAGTCCACCGAGGGGTATTCTGTGATGGTAGATTTGTCGGTGGGGGTGCGCGTAATCAGGAACCGGATGGTGACACAAGGCGCAGAGACAACGATTTAGACAGGTTCGGGCCATCTAATCGACGTAATACCCTACGTCTTGTGTCTTTGGTGTATTGTATTGATCTGGACGACCAAGTAGCTTATCCGCTAGGGGACCCCTACCTCTTCTTATATAGTCTGGAGGGACAGGGTTATAAGTAAAGTATCATATTTGGTACTATACAATATCTTGCGGTGCACGCCGAGCAGCGCCGTGCATGCCTTGATCTTGTGGGCTGGGCCACCTCCGATGGTGCAGCCCATGTCTTGGGGGGCCATACCCCCACAGCTAGTCCCCGAGCCTGATAGTAGGTGATGTAGTCATGTGGTGCCAGGGTCATAAAGTAGAAGACCAGCCGAGCAGGCAGCCAGTCCCCGGGCGTAGCCTCGAGATGAGAACAAACACATTCACCACAAGGTGAAGTGTGCCTACTTAGTCCCCGAGCCTGCTGGAAGATGAAGAATGAATCTTGTAGTAGGGTCAAAGAAGTCTGAAAGCTTGCCGACGTCGTCTGACATGCGCATATCAAGACCCTAGACATGCTGCCCAAGATCAGCACCCTGATCCGAACAGCATGGAGCAGCTTGATAGCACATCAACGAGACGTAGCAAGATCCGAGCATCGAGGAGTCCCCGGCATAACCGGCGATGTCCGACCACCCAGGTAGTTCCCGGCGTAGCTGGCAATGACTGAGAACCGAGGAGCGAGGAGTCCCTGGCGTAGGCGGCGATGACCGAGCACCGAGGAGCGAGGAGCGAGGAGTCCCCGGCGTCGCTGGCGATGACCGAGCACCAAGGAGTCCCCAGCGTCACTGGCGATGACCGAGCATCAAGGAGTCCCTAGCATCGCTGGCGATGTCTGAGCACCGAAGAGTGAGGAGTCCCTAGCGTAGGCGGCGATGTCCGAGCACCGAGGAGCGAGGAGTCCCCGGCGTAGGCGGCGATGACCGAGCATCAAGCAGCGAGGAGTCCTCGGCGTCGCTGGCGATGACTGAGCACCGAGGAGTCCTAGGCGTCGCTGGCGATGTCTGAGCACCGAGGAGTGAGGAGTCCCCGGTGTAGGCGGTGATGTCCGAGCACCGAGGAGCGAGGAGTCCTCGGCGTCGCTGGCGATGACCGAGCACCGAGGAGCGAGGAGTCCCCGGCGTAGGCGGCGATGACCGAGCACCAAGGAGCGAGGAGCGAGGAGTCCCCGGCATAGGTGGTGATGACCGAGCACCGAGGAGCGAGGAGTCCCCGACGTCGCTGGCGATGACCGAGCACCGAGGAGTCCCTGGTGAAGCTGGCGATGTCCGAGCACCGAGGAGTGAGGAGTCCCCAGCGTAGGCGGCGATGTTCGAGCACCGAGGAGCGAGGAATCCTCGGTGTCGCTGGCGATGACCGGGCACCGAGGAGCGAGGAGTCCCCGGCGTCGCTGGCGATGACCGAGCACCGAGGAGTCCCCGGCGTAGGCGGCGACGTCCGAGCACCGAGGAGTCTCCGACATAGGCGGCGATGTCCGAGCACCGAGGAGGCCCTGGTGTAGACGGTGATGTCCGAGCACCAAGGAGCGAGGAGTCCCCGGCATCGCTGGCGATGACAGAGCACCGATGAGCGAGGAGTCCTCGGCATCACTGGCGATGACCGAGCATCGAGGAGTCCCTGGTGTAGGCGGCAACGTCCGAGCACCAAGGAGTCTCCGACGTAGGCGGTGATTTCCGAGCACCGAGGAGTCCCCGACGTAGGCGGCGATGTCCGAGCACCGAGGAGCGAGGAGTCCCTGGCGTCGCTGGCGATGACAGAGCACCAAGGAGCGAGGAGTCCCCGGCGTTGCTGGCAATGACCGAGCACTGAGGAGTCCCCGGCGTAGGCGGCGATGTCGGAGCACCGAGGAGTCCCCGATGTAGGCGGCGATGTCCAAGCATTGAGGAGTCCCCAGCATAGGCGGCGATGTCCAAGCACCGAGGAGCGAGGAGTCCCCGGCGTCGCTGGTGATGACAGAGCACCGAGGAGTGAGGAGTCCCCGATGTCGCTGGCGATGACCGAGCACCGAGGAGTCCCCAGCGTTGGTGGCGACATCTGAGCACTGAGGAGTCCCCGACGTAGGTGGCGATGTCTGAGCACCAAGGAGTCCCCGGCGTAGGCGGCGATGTTCGAGCACCGAGGAGTCCTAGGCATAGGCGGTGAGGTCCGAGCACCGACGTAGCTGACGATGTCCGTGCGGTGAAGTGTGCCCACTTAGTCCTTGAGCACGAAGAATCCAAGCGCTAAGGAGTAACCGGCGTAGCTGGCGATGAAGCACGAGCGGCGAACAGTCTGGTCAACTGGTCGGCGGCGAAGTGAGCATTGAGTAGAAACGACCAGCAAACAGTCCGATCAACTGGTCGGCAATGGAGTCCATGAACCAAACGGTCTGACCAGTTGATTGGTGGAGAAGTCCGAGCACCAGGTGATTCGATCACCTGCACGATGATCCTGCAATACAAACATGCAGAATGGGTAGTACATGACGCACAAATAAATAAACTCCGGAGAAAAAATAGCAATGGTGATGAAACGGCGTATGCAGTTCGGCGATCAGTTGGCATAAAAATATATTTATGTTTTAATATAAACCACCCAAACAGTTAGTGTGTAGCTGAGTCTCCAGCCCTAGCTAGCCCATAGTCCATAACATCAAGCGTGGAGCCCGTGCACATGTAGGAGGAACATGCGTGACCAAGGAGCTGCTGCCGACCAACAATAACACAGAACGCGGAGCCCGTAGCACGTGTAGGGAGGAGCCAAAGATAGGGCCGTCTCTGGAGGTGTTCGAGCATCAACGTCACTGTTCGAGGGTTCGGAAAATCATTTGGAGAGCAAATATGGAGAAAACAGCTCGGAGAAACATTATGGCGATATACGAAGATTGAAGAATATTTAGAAGAATATTAAAGCGTGACTTAGCTTTAGATGGAGCATCTAGTCGGCGACGTATAGCGTTATCTGGTGTGCGTTGATGGCGAGCACCTGGCGGGCGGTGAGTTGTTGGTGAAGGCGACCTCGGAGGTGGTTCCAAGATCGGATCTGCTGTCGCGGGGGCTGGTGTAGCAGCGATGAATCATCGTCGTCAATCGGCATAGATCTCCACGAGATTGATGACGAGAACACGATGTTGATTTGAGGTCCATCTGGCTCGCCATGGATCAAACGCACACCCCTACCTGGCGCACCAACTGTCGATAGAATATGTTTGGCAGTCCATCGAGGGGTATCCCGCGATGGTAGATTTGTCAGTGAGGGTGCGCGTAATCAGAAACCAGATGGTGACACAAGGCGCAGAGACAGCAATTTAGACAGGTTCGGGCCATCTGATCGACATAATACCCTATGTCCTATGGCTTTGGTGTATTGTATTGATCTGGATGACAAAGTAGCTTATTCGCTAGGGGACCCCTGCCTCTCCTTATATAGTCTGGAGGGACAGGGTTACAAGTAAAGTATCCTATTTGGTACTATACAATGTCTTGCGGTGCATGCCGAGCAGCGCCGTGCACGCCTTGATCTTGTGGGCTGGGCCACCTCCGGTGGCGCGGCCCATGTCTTGGGGGCCATACCCCCACACGCTCCTTCTCCTCGACATCTCCGAGACTCCGACACTTATACCCGGGTGAAAAAGAAACATCTTTGATTGCAAAGCTGTGACCCCAAGTGTCCTTGTTTATCGGGTATGCAGTACCCGTCGGGTATCTATTTCCCGACCAATGCCCGACGGGTACGGGGATGTGCAAGAATCTATACCCGAGATAGTTAACGGGGACGGGGATGGGATGAATTCTCCATAGCAGAAGTTTTAGGTTAGCATCTTAAGGTGGCGGATGGTACATAAAATACCACGTTAGTGACTCATGTGTCAGTGACACATGTTATGCTTGTGTTCCTTATGATGGTAAAAAATTAAATGTCCCACGTAGCGGGGAAGAGAACGTTCTGGCGATACCCGACGGGTACATCCCCGTTGCCATCCTTAGTTGTAAGCAGTATGTAAGTCATTTTGCTTGATTACTAATGTGTTCAACAAAGCATATAGTGTCTTTCTAACAAAGGGAATTGTAGATTTCAAGTAGGGTCCTTACATAGGTTTTTTGAACATACATCTTATGTAGTCGGTTTGCAAAAAGGCCAACTATTGGAGAAACCACTCGAGCTGGGTCAATCGCTAAAGAAGGGTCGCCACTTGGATATTGAAGCAGAGCTTGAGTTAGCCAACAAGTTTAGAGCAAAGTTTATGAAGGAGCACTCTGGTAGTGATAGCTCACAAAAGTTAGAAAAGGTAGCCATGAAGGAACTTGGCTTCAAGAGGTCTGCACAAATCTACCTATCAATAATCATGTCAATTAGTAGAATTAGCACATCAAATCATGCTTTATCATGGTTTAGAATGCTATGTCATATTTATGTTATATGAGTATTAAAATTCATGAATAAATTTAGCATGCACAAGTAATTAAAATTAATTGTCTTTTACTCTTTTTCTTTGCCTAACAAATACCCATATGGTTGTAATAAACTTACTACTTACTTTATATGTGCGCCTCCGTAGGGTTTTCATTGAAAGCTTAGTTTAATTTATATTAGCTCTTATTACATTGTTTTTATGACATAACAGATCCATATTTTGGTTTTCAACTTTTGATATCTTATTAGTTGTTTCAATTTTTTGTCGATGCATTAAGCTTAAACTCTAGTGTTTATTGCATCTTTCATTCAAAAGGTTTATTTTATACTTTCTTAAAAATGGATTTTAGACTCTAGAGTTCACTCTTAGTGACTACAATGGCATAAAAAGTTGTTTAAGTCTTCAGCACATAACTCAAGATATTCAACAACACGAAGTTTATAGTTTCATAAAAAAGGTGTGTTTAAATTACCAGTATTGATGTCATAATGTTTTAGCCAAAATATATAAAATTATATAATATAAAAATTACAAAATTTATTATAAAGAGTTTAATATAATTTTAAATGAATTGCTAGTGTCATTGGTATGCGGTTTGTTAAGGAACATATATATATCACTAATGTACGCATGACAAATAACATTTACATTTGCTTTGAATTTAATAGTGGTCGAATTGGGTTATTTTGAAATATACCCCTATAATACAATATATTTCAAAAAAATTAAGATAACTTAAGGAAAAACTCAAATGACGCGTGTACCCATAGATTAAACTCAATTAAAGAGTTTATCCTTACTTTATGGTTTCTGTTTTAACAAACTTTGTCCAGACTAAGCATGAACACCGTATAGAATGCTTTATATTTTAGTACAAATTTTATAAGTCATAATGCACTATATTCTAGAACAGATGGAATATATAGTATACTTTATGGCTACGTAATCCTTTGCCATAACAATTTCTATAGGTGATTTAGATGTAGATTTGATGGATATTTTAGTTTATGTTTTTCTAACATAGACATGAGTCATTTATATCCAAATTAAAGGGATTGTTCTATGTTATATTTTGTAATAGTATGGGTGAGTAATTTAAAAGAAAATTTAGAAAATATCTTCCATAACAACAGAGGTTGGTAATTTAGATGTAGATTTAGGAGTTATTTATGTTTTCCCATAATGGCAGAAGCGGGTACTTTTTTATAAAAAACATAGTATATCCATTGGTTATTATTCTCTATGATGGTTATAGTTGACTCAACTAATGACGACCATATATTTATGATTATTATGAAAATTTTTAGGATTTATTCAATGGCAATTATTCTTGTGAGGATTAATGTGGAGACTCAGTTGAGGGCATATAATTAATAATATTAAGATATGTGTTGTTGTCATTCTTTGCATGTAGGTCCTCACTAAGTATTTAGTTGAAACCTAAGATTAAACTATATAAGCTCTTATTGTGTCCCTTTATGTGACATCACAAATGTATGCTTTGGCTTTGGACTATTGATCTTATTACTTGTTGCATTTTTAATCCACATGTTAAGTTGAAACTCTAGTGCTTATCATTATTCAAAATTTTCCATCTATATTTTGTTAAAATATTGATTCTATGTCCTAGACTATACAATTAGTTACTAATATGGCATAAACTATTGTTTCAACCTACACCACGATTGTTAAGATGCTGAATTTGCTATGTTGAGTAATTGTATGTGTAGTACTATTGTTTACAAAATCTTTACATAAAATTAAATTACCATCGTTGATATGTAATGTTTCAATCAAAATGTGTAATTTCATCTAAAGTAACAACTTATAAAATGTATTACCAAGGAGTATTAATGTAGTTTAAAGTTAATTGTCCATGTCATTGGTATGTGGTTTGTTAATAGAATAACTTTTATGCTTATTTTAATTTAAGGGTGGTATAAATATATATTTTAGAAACATACATAACATACTTCATGGTGATTCAATTATTTTTGTTAATAAAATATGATATTTAAATGAATATTTAAGAGATGTTTTAATTTATTTTTTTATAAGGGCAATGGTGGGAAATTTAGATACAGATTAATGGGGTTAATTTATATTGTCTATCATAATGACATGTATGGTTGATTGAAAATAAATTTATAGATTACTTTATATTATATTTATAATAGCAGATGTGGGTTATCTAGTTACAAATTTAGAATTTCTCTTGTATTGTCTTTAATAATGGAAAAGGTGGGTAATTTAAATGAAGTTTAGGGGGTATTTTAAATATCTTCCATAATGGTATAGGTGGGTAAAGTTTTTAGAAAGCAGAATAGATCTAATGGCTATTATTGGTAATGATAATTAGAATCATCTTCCATATTAAAGACCACATATATGTTTCTAACTATTGTGAGAATTTGTACAATTTATCATTTTTTCTTAACGCATCTCGTGAGAATTAATGTGAAGGATCCAATGTAGATCTCTAATTAGTAATATTAAGATTCATCACATTCTGGTATAATTTTTCTAGGTCCACTTAACTATATTTTTTTAGTAATGGTCCTCCTAGGTTTGTATATGTGTATAAGATGTAGAAAGTGATGTACTAATAAAAAATGTCTTAAAATTGAAGGGCTAAGTATTTTGGGTGGCCTAACGCCTATGCATTCACTAAGGCTAGAGGAGACCTCCCTGTTGTCATAGTACGACCAAGCATGGTAATTAGCACTTTCAAAGATCCATTTCCCGGATGGATAGAAGGAATCAGGTGTGTGTTAGATTCAGATCATGTGCATATATATCTTTTGCACATGCCTTTTATCATAAATAATCGTCATTAAAGTTGCCCTGAAAAAATGGGAATTTGATATTGCTACTTTGGAGAAATAAAAAAATAGATATTACCTTAGTTGAAAAAATAATTAGCATGGGCAGGATATATACTGATTAATTACCTCATCAGAATATTTTGGTTGCAGGACAATGAATGCCCTTATTGTTGCCTCCTACGAGCAAAGGCTTCCATGTTTCATTAGCGGTTCAGTACTTGATTCGGTCAGTTATCATATGCAATATGGTTCAATAATAGGATAATTAAGAAAAACAACGATATTGAAATAGTATGTAAACTTAATTCTCTACATGGAAATGCATGCATAAATTTGATAGATTCCGGGAGACATGGTGGTGAATGCTATATATGATGGTAGCGATGGCAACTCACTACAACGATGTGGGAGCTCAAGTAATTTACCACGTGACTTCAGCACTCCAAAGCCCTCTATCATGCAATCTTGTAGGGGAATCAACATATGCCTACTGTTTGATCAATCCTCGTGTGAGGGATGACAAGATGATCATTATTCAACATAAAAGGCCTATATTGTTTAGTAGATATGCGTATTTCTATACATATGTGGTTCTAGCTTATAGAACATGACTGTAGGTACACATTTCTATCTATTCCTTCTATATGTAGGATTAAAATTCCCCAATAATAAAATGTCTTTCATCGAGATGATGTGGTGATCACTTGAAAACATCTTATCATGAATAGGTGCTTTATGCAGCGAACTATTTGTTACTTTGCGGGCGCCTCACAGAGTACCACAGTAAACTCAAATGAAGCTTGAATTCCTTGATGTCTGTGGCAAAATTTTATGCCCCATATATCTTCTTCAAGGGCTGGTGTGGGGGGTATGACCCCGGATACCCACGGCAGGTCACATGGGCTATGCCTCCAGGGGCGGTCCAGCCCGCAAGAAGGAGCCTTGCGGGGCACGATTCTGCTCGGTGACCCCCGCAAGGCACGGAGAGGATATCCTAAAGATGTTATGAGATCTGATAGGATATATACGATCCCATGTTTCTTGTAATCTGTTATTACTTTCTGGTTATCTCTCAGATCTAACCGACTTGTAACCTTGCCCCCCAGACCATATAAGGCGGGCAGGGACCCCCTACGAATTCATGGCAAATCATACGATAGCTAATGCAAACCAACAGACCACAGGAGTAAGGTATTACGTCATACCGATGGCCTGAACCTGTATAACTCGTGTGTCTCTGTTGCCTTCTTGTTCTCGATTACACGCTCCTCTACCGATCAATCTACCATTGCGGGGTGCCCCTCGGTGGACTGCCGACGATATTCCGTCGACAGTTGGCGCACCAGGTAGAGGTGTGCGTGCTGTTTCCTTGTCGAACAAGATGGTTTTTTCTGTAGGCTCTTCGTCCCTCCCGCAGCCCGGCCAGATCTTCACGGTCGGATCCATCACGTGGGTCATCAATGCCGACGGAGTTGGAGAGCTTCTCGAGCCGGTGCAGATCTGTTCCACACTGACCACCCTCGCATCTGCAACTGCAGATCCAATCTCAGAACCACTTCCGAGGTCGGCTCCATCAGCCACCCACCGCTCGCTTCCTTGCTACCAGAGGAGGCATGTCAACAACGACGATCTGATCGAATCTATCGATCAGGTTAGCCTAAAACTCGCCGATTGCCTCTCCATTGCTGAGTCGGCTCTGGACAACCTTGTTCAGCACCGAGTACCCTCCGATCCTGATCTATCAACGTTCAATGCTCGGCAGACTCCAGGGCCCGCCGGCCTACCTTTCGGGCTCGCCAACACCGCAACTACATATCAGGACGCCCTGAGGGGCAAATTCGCCGACCAGCTCGCCGACCAATTTCCACCAACCGTCAACATGCTGCACGCCGGTCGGGGTCTCGGAGCATCTCTCCAAACTATCCTCGAGGAAAATCCAGACTCCGAATCTCAAGGATCCACCGAGCCCCTCGCCGAGACCTTCACCAAGCAACCTCCTCTCCTGCCTTTCTGGGGTGGCACGATTTTCAACGTCAGTATCGACAGCCCCCCTGGAACGGCAAAACAAACAAGGAACGAGCCGCCCGTGAAAACAGGAACGCCAACCGAGCGCAACGGCGTGATAACAAATGCGCCATCGCGATGGCCGAGGCCGCTCGTGATAACCAGTTCGATTCACAAGGAAGGCCCCTTCATCGCAACCTCAACGAAGAATTCCTCCGCGTTGACGGCCACAACGTTTTCAAGACTCCGAGCGCTAATTTGGCCATGGCCGCCAACGAACTCGCTCACCTCTCGTAGACGCCCGAGCTTGCCAAGGTCGCCGCTATGCTTAAAGCGGCACACTGTCAAGTTAACGAGATCTGAGAAGTTCAGAGACCTTCGTGCTCCACAAGCGTGATCCGCCGATCAGTTGATCCTAGATCCAATCGCCGCCCCAGTCAAAGCCGCTTCGCCGACCAGTCACCACCTCCCCAGGGGAGAGTTGGAGGCCACCGCGCCGAGCATCATCGCCAGCACGACCAAGAGGTCGAACAGGACGCCCGAGTGCACCTCAGCAACCTTCGGGA
Organism: Miscanthus floridulus; assembly: GCF_019320115.1. Classification (NCBI taxonomy): domain Eukaryota; kingdom Viridiplantae; phylum Streptophyta; class Magnoliopsida; order Poales; family Poaceae; genus Miscanthus; species Miscanthus floridulus. Next base: position 18,605,647 of record NC_089587.1, read on the forward strand.
TGCACGATGGCGTATTGACCAACGATGTTTCGGGCGCCATGAAGATGAAGTACGACGTCGCCAGGAGTACGAGCAGGAATACGGCAACCTGGACTCAGCTCTGGAGCCGATAGTCACCGGCAATACTGCCGATGTCGGCCCCGACAGCCCAGAAGGGCCCCCTGCATTCACTAGGGCACTCCAAACGCTCTAGTGGCCCCGTGGTTTCAAAATCACCAGAGTCAAGCCCTATGAAGGAAGGATGAACCCAACTCAGTGGCTGCAGGCTTATGCCACCGTCGTCTGAGCCGCCGGAGGAGACACCAATGTCATGGCAAACTATCTCCCTGTCATGCTCACGCCGGCCGCCATGAGCTGGTTCACAAGCCTCGCCCCGGACTCCATCGGCTCTTGGGAAGATCTGAAGAGAGTCTTCACCGACAACTACATGGCCACATGCAGGCGGCCGAGCACCAAGCACGATCTCAACCGCATCAACCAAAAGCCGTCCGAACTACTCCGCAGCTACATCAGACGCTTCTCCGAGATGAGGAATTCTATTCCCAACATCACAGAGGCCGAAGTCATCACTGCCTTCGTCCGAGGACTTCATCACCGAGAACTCCGTTCTAAGTTCAATAGAAAGCCACCTACCGGCATCGGCGAGATGATCACAACCGCCAATCAGTACGCCGACGCTGAGGAAGCGGAGGTGCGTTTTAACGAAGACACGGGCACTAATCGCCCGTCTCGTCGCCACGACGACCGCAACGATGACCGACAGCACAACGTTCACCGCCACGATGACTGCAACGACAACCGATAGTACAACGATCACCGCTACGACGACCGTAGTTTCCACCGAGACAGCGGATGTGATCGGCCAGATGGATTCAAACCTGGTCAGAATTGCCGCCGCCGACCAGATCACTTTGTCGCCAACGTCAATGAGCCGCGCGCAAAGCGTAACTACGACGAGCAGTACAAGAAGATCCTAGACAGTCCGTGCCCCCTGCACAAGAACGCCAAACATAAGATGAAAGATTGCCTTGGTTTGGCTAAGGAATTCCAGGAGAAAAAGTACAACGACGACAATGGTGGGAACGGAGGACGCCGACCACCAGGGGATAATAATAACGCCTTCCAGGACCACGACAAGGTGGTCGCCACCATCTTCGGGGGTCTCGCCTCCAACAAAAGCAGAAGGGAACGGAAGCTCACCGCCCGACGAGTGCTCGCCATAGCTTCAGAAGAAACTACCGCCAACCCCAGCTATCGCCCGTGGTCCAAAATCTCCATCACCTTCAGCAGGGCCGACCAGTGGGCAGACATACCCTACACAGGGCGTTTTCCCCTCGTCCTTGACGCAACTGTTCAGAAGGTGCTCTTCAGGAAAGTCCTCATCGACGGTGGGAGCGCTTTGAATCTACTCTTCGCTGGGGCCCTAAGGGAGCTCGGACTCAGGACAACAGACCTCACGCCTTCAGACTCCTTTTGGGGTGTGGTGCCCGGCAGGGCATCCAGACCACTAAGGGAAATTACCCTACCAGTACAGTTTGGCACGGCAACCAACTACAGAGTGGAGCATATCAACTTTTATGTCGCCGACTTCGACACCGCCTACCACGCCATACTAGGGCGCCCGGCTCTGACCAAGTTCATGGCCGTTCCGCACTATGCGTATCTGGTGTTGAAGATGCCTTCGCCTACTGGAGTCCTATCTCTGTGGGCCAACCTCTCCGTTGCCTATGCCTGCGAGACGGAAAGTCTCGCCCTCGCTGAAGCCACCGACCTCTCCATCCAGATGGCCAGCGTGGTCGCCGAAGCCAAGACCGCATCTGCTGACGACATGGAGATCCCAGAGCCTCCCCGGGCCTCCGCCAAGTCCAAGGAAGTTAAGGAGATCGGCCTCGGCCTCGACGACCCTTCCAAGACGGTGAAAATTGGGGCTCACCTTGACCCCAAATAGGAAAGCGCGCTCGTCTCCTTCCTACGTGCCAATGCCGATGTGTTTGCTTGGAAACCTGCAGACATGCCGGGGGTACCACGGGAGAAGATTGAGCACTCCTTGAATGTCTCACCGACCGCTAAGCCGATCAAGCAGAAACTTCGACGATTCGCGCCAGACAAAAAGGAGGCAATTAGGGTAGAAATAAAATGGCTTTTAGCTACTGGATTTATAAAAGAAGTGTATCATCTAGATTGGCTAGCTAATCCTGTTCTTGTTAAGAAAAAGAATAAAGAATGGAGAATGTGTGTTGATTATACTGATCTTAACAAACACTGCCCTAAAGACCCCTTCGGCTTGCCTCGGATAGACGAGGTTGTCGGCTCCACCGCCGGCTGCGAGTTGCTCTCCTTTCTCAACTGTTACTCAGGCTACCATCAGATCTCCCTCAAGGAGGAAGACCAGGTTAAAACATCGTTCATCACGCCTTTCGGTGCATATTGTTACACCACTATGTCTTTCGGACTAAAGAACGCCGGCGCGACCTACCAAAGGGCTATCCAAACATGCCTCGACCAACAGATCGGCCACAACGTCGAAGCCTACATCGACGACGTGGTCGTCAAGACTAGAACCACCGACAATCTTATCTCCGACCTTGAAGAAACTTTCTCCAACCTAAGCAAATACCGATGGAAGCTGAACCCTTCAAAGTGCATCTTTGGAGTTCCATCCAGTATCCTGCTCGGCTACATCGTCAGCGCTCGGGGCATCGAACCAAACCTCGACAAAGTCTCCGCCATCACCAACATGAAACGGCCGACGTGTGTCAAGGATATACAGAAGCTCACAGGCTGCATGGCTGCGTTAAGCCGATTTATCTCGCGCCTCGGTGAAAAAGGGCTGCCTTTCTTCAAGCTCCTCAAGGCCTCCGAGCTTTTTTCTTGGTTGGAGGAGGCAGACACAGCTTTTGAGTAGCTCAAATTGTTTTTAACAAAACCTCCAATCATGACAGCGCCACGACCAGATGAAACTCTACTGGTTTACATCGCCGCCACTTCTTGAGTAGTCAGTACGGCTATTGTCGTCGAACGCGAGGAAACTGGACACGCCTACAAGGTACAGCGTCCGGTCTATTTCATCAGCGAGGTACTTAATGAGCCCAAAACTCGTTATCCTCAGGTGCAAAAGCTGTTATATGCAATTTTAATCACCTCACGCAAGCTCCGACATTACTTCGAATACTACAAGATCGCTGTGGTCACCGAGTTCCCTCTGGGAGACATTCTCCAAAATAAAGAGGCCAACGGTCGTATCATCAAGTGGGCTGTTGAGCTCGGCACCTACTCCATTGACTTCAGAAGCAGGCCGACCGTAAAGTCACAGGCGCTCACCGATTTCATCGCTGAGTGGACCGAAATCCAAGAACCCGTCGCCACCACTTGCCCCGAGCACTGGGTGATGTACTTCGACGGTGCCCTTAATATTAGTGGGGCCGGTGCGGGCATTCTGTTCATCACACCGACGAAGGATAAACTTCGATACGTTCTTCGCATACATTTCCCGGTCTGTAACAATGCCACGGAATACGAAGCATGTCTCCACGGCCTCTGTATAGCCGTCGAGCTCGGCGTCAAACGCCTTATGGTATACGGGGATTCCGCGCTGGTTATCAATCAACTCAATAAAGATTGGTCCTATTCCAGTGAGAAGATGGACGCTTACTGCGCCAAAATCAGGAAGCTTGAAGGAAAATTCTACGGCATTGAGTATCACCACGTGGTACGGGATCAAAACCAAATCGCCGACCAACTATCGAAGATAGGATCTTCTCGTACCACGGCCCCGACGGGGATCTTCGTTCAGGACCTCTTGACACCATCAATTAAGGAAGACAAGGAAGTTGTAGAAGTACCCCCTGCCGAGCAGTTGGTGCTCACGATACCTTCGAAGATCGCCGATTGGAGGGAACAATTCATCAAGTACCTCTCCAACGGCAAAGTACCCGCCGACAAAATCGAAACCGAATGACTAATTCGCCGAAGTAAGCACTACGTGTTGGTGGACGGTATCCTGATGAGGAAAAGTGCCAAGGAAGGGATACTGTAGAAATGCATCATCCAAGACGACGATGTGAAGCTACTATCTGAAATTCACTCTAGCTCCTGTGGCAATCATGCGGCTTCGAGAACACTGGTCGGCAAAGCTTTCCGAGCAGGTTTCTACTGGCCCACGGCCATTACCGATGCAGAAGATCTCGTCCGACGATGTGAGGGATGTCAATTTTTCACCAAGCAAATACATGTGCCGGCACAAGAATTACAAACCATTCCAGCTTCCTGGCTATTCGTATGCTGGGGACTGGATATGATCGGGCCTTTCAAACCTGCACCAGGAGGTTACCGGTACGTGTACATCGCCATCGATAAGTTCTCCAAGTGGATCGAGTATAAACCACTCGTCGCAGCTACTGCTAAGAAAGCAGTCGAGCTCTTTGAAGACATCGTACACAGATTCGGTCTCCCGAACAGCATCATCACCGACCTCGGGACAACTTTTACCGGCCATCATTTTTGGGACTTTTGCGAGAACAGGTGCATCTCTGTTAAATATGTTTCTGTTGCTCATCCTAGAGCTAACGGTCAGGTCGAGCGAGCTAACGGTATGATCCTCGACGCCCTCAAGAAAAGGCTCTATCAGAAAGAAGAAAAGCACCCGGGGAGATGGCTCAAAGAACTACCAGCTGTGGTCTGGGGACTGCGCACTCAAGCTAGTCGCAGTACCGACGTATCTCCATATTTTATGGTCTACGGCTCAGAGGCCATACTTCTAGTGGATATTGCATTCTGAGCACCCAGAGTAGAAAACTATGATGAAGACCAAGCCGCAGCTGTTCGGACAGAAGACATTGATCGGGCCGAGGAAGAACGTCTGATTACTTGCGTTCGCACAACCAAGTACCTCGAAGGTCTACGGAGGTATTACAACCGTAACGTCAAAGGTCGTTCGTTCGCGATCGGCGACCTCGTCTTGCGTCGGAAACAAAAAATCGAAGGGCTTCACAAGCTGTCTTCACCATGGGAGGGCCCTTACATCGTAAAAGGTGTTACTCGACTAGGGTCTTATCGTTTATGCGACCTAGATGGACTCGATGTTCCCAACTCCTGGCACATAGAGCACCTTATACGTTTCTTCCCCTGAAATAACATAGATATGTATTTTTTACTTTAATATTAATAAAGTTCTGGTCTCCATAATTTCTCTACATTTTTTCCTTCATCATAAGCTTCAACTACCGTTAGTGAGATGTAAGCCACACCGCGATGGCCTCCAATACGCTCGACTAATACATCCAAATCGCCGAGCACGAAAACTCCAAATCGCCAAGCACGATTTCTCCAAATCGCAGAGCAAGATTTCTCCAAATCGCCGAGCACGATTTCTCCAAATCGCCAAGCACGATTTCTCCAAATTGCCGAGCACGATTTCTCCAAAATCGCCGAGCACGATTTCTCCAAATCGCCAAGCATGATTTCTCCAAAATTGCCGAGCATGATTCCTCCAAATCGCCAAGCACGATTTCTCCAAATCGCCAAGCACGATTTCTCCAAAATCGCTGAGCAAGCACGATTTCTCCAAATCGCCAAGCACGATTTCTCCAAATCGCCGAGCACGATTTCTCCAAATCACCGAGCATGATTCCTCCAAATCGCCGAGCATGATTTCTCCAAATCGCCAAACACGATTTCTCTAGTTCGCCGAACACATTAACTCCCAATCACCGAACACGATTTTTCCAAAAATCGCCTACTATGCTTCGTCCGGGACGCGTAGGTTTTCCTACAAAAACAACGACGGTGTTGCACTTTCAATTTTCGCAACATAGCCCGCCGATCGTCAAACAGCACACCTTTTTTCCTTCTATTTTCTATGGAAACGACCCAGTCCCCGACTACATCCTACACGTGCTTAGGGGCTCCGCCCTCTGCGTTACGGTTGGTCGGCTGCGGTTCCTTGCCCATGCCTGTTCGTCCTACATGTGTCAGCGCCTCCGCGCTCGACGTTATGGACTATGGGCTAGTCAAGGCCTAGATTTCAGTTATGAACTAACCGCTCGGACGCCGCTTTAGCCATTTCTCTCGCCATGTTATTCACGTTGGCTGCTGGGCAGAACGTTTTTTCGCAATAGTAATTCCAGAGGGCAACAAGGCTCTAACACCCCACCAAACGTACCATGAGCTCAGTGCTCGGCATGTTGGCCGGCAGGACACGGCCTTATGACAACACCTATTTCTCCAACATACGCATGGGCTCCACGTTATGCGTTACGGATCACGACCTAACTAAGGCATTTAGTTCAGTGAAAACTAAAAGATCGAACACAGCTTATATTGGGAAAAAGTGCATTGGGTTGATAATACACAGATTCTTCTTAGCCAGATAAATCATGTATTACAGGCGGTAATATCCGAGCAGTTCTTTAAGCTTCGCCAGCAGCTTCGGTTTTGCCAAATAGGTCTATATCGCCGACAAGCACTTTCGCCACATCCTCAACGTCATCCTCCAGCTGCTGGGTCTGCGCGTCGCTCAGCCCATCGGCGAACCCACCACCTATCGACTGGATGTCGACGGACGGATAATGGGACCGAACCACCGCAAGGGCATGAGTAGCGGCGGTCAAAACGGCGTCGCGGTTGAAGTTTTTGAAGTTTTCCCATGCTGCCTTGCATCTTTGAACGATGGTGTCTGGCCCTTGCTGCCTACCATCAGGACGGGGCGCCGGTTCAACATCGATGCAGTCCAGCACTGGTTTTATTGTGGCAGTTATAGTGTTGAAGTTGTCCTTCTGGACTTTGGCTTCTTGCACCAGCACATCGAACTGTGCCTTGGTTTTATGTCGATAATTTGCAAGAATTACAATGGTTCATCATGGCAAAAAAGAATTACGGCGTCACTTCCGATCAGGGGAAACCTACCTTTCAATTCTTCGACCAGTTTGTCGGCTCGATCCTACTCCTTCGTTTTCTCTTGTCGGGTTTGTTCGACGGTCTGGCGAAGCCGGTTGAGTTCTGCATCTTGCTCTGCAAGCACAAAAGATAAGACACAAAAAAATACGGCCACTTACTGCAAAGCACATTATGTGAAAAAGAATACCCGATTTCAGCTTGGATGCATCCTCCAACTGCTGGCACTTCCGGTCGAGCTGTTCAGTTTTACTATCGAGTTCTACGTTTTTCTTGCTCAACTGCTCGGACATCTTCTTAAGTTCCTCGGATGCAATTGCTAGCTCCTCAGATGTCTTCTTCAGCTGCTCGGACGACGCCGTTAGTCGCTCGGACAGAACCCCATTTTGATGTTCAAGGTCCTACGAATTCGACTCCACAAGGTCCCGCTCCCGCTGGGCCCTCTGAATACTTTTTTCCGAAAGACTTAAAGCCTCCCGAAGTATCATATTTTCCTCGGCGAGGGGCTCCATCCTCTTTATCAGTTGGTGCCGTTGTTCAGCTGTCCGAGCTATCCCCTGTAGATTAACAGTGCAAAAGATAAACCTTGATCTTCCGACAACATTTATCGGTGTTATTGGCGTGGCACTCACCTCGATTTGAGTCATAACTCTGGCGACGACGGATTTCAACCTCTTTATCTCTCTGGTGGTGTTTTCTTCCTCGACGACTACCACCTCTTCCCCGCGTTTCCGGAGAATCCGGACGAACTGGGGCTCAGGCGCGGCGCGCTCAATCTCCACGACCTCATCCTCCTCCATCGTCGCTTGAGGCACCTTCAGGGGGCTCCGTGGTCGGACCGCCGCTCCGACCACTCCTGGCACCCCTACGGGTGACGACGTTTGCTCCTCAGCAGTTGACGGGGTGGCGTCTGTAACCTCCGGCGCATCAACAACAGCCGCAGTTTCCATTTCCAAGGTAACGACCTTTTCGGTCATAGCCACGGTTGCGGTCGCCGACACGCCCATCGTGTGCGCCAACGATTCACCATCGCCAGGTCTGCTGGGAGCGGTGGCTGGCTCATCCTCTGTTCGCCGAACACTCGGGGACTCCTAGATGGGGGCAGTCGTCATTCTTTCTTCTAAGGTCATGGGCCTCGGCGTCGCACTGCGTCATATCGGCTTCTCAGTAACAAGGTGAAATCAAAGAACAATATAATTACTCCAAGGCAAATATACTCACGGTTTGGTCTTCTGATTGATTTTCTTGAATCAGCGATGCCTGCCTGACCCCCCAGGCACGGCTGCTTGGTCGGCCTTGTGGGAGGACTCCTGAGCCTCCGCAGTGGGCTGTCGCTCTTCTTGGTGCTCGGAGGCCCCACCTTCCGTGCGTTGTTCGGGGGCTTCGGTACTTTGCATCGCTGGGGCGTCCGCCGTTGCCTGACCATAACTTTCCCCTGCTCGATGCTTGGGAGCGACACTATCCGCCGGCACCTCCGTCGTGCTCGGCGGAAGTGCTGACTGGTCTTCGTTATCGTCCGACCACTCTAGCACAATAGTTCATCGTGGACGAACTGCTCGGTCCTCTCCAAGAGAGATGCCTCCTGGTTTGTGTGCATGAGAGCTGGCGGTTTTTCCCCTTTTTTGGGCCAGCTTGTCTACAGCCGGTCTCTTCCCGTGGACCTTCTCTGACACTAGGGATGGACTATCCGACGAGGAGCTCGGCTCACCTTCTTCATGCTGTAGTGGCCGCTGAGGATCTACTCCTTTTGGCCAATCGGCTCTCGGCACATTTGAAAAGTATATTGCCCTATCCTGTGAATGAATCTTTTCATAAGTGAGTCAGTCCTATGCTCGGCAATTATTGCCTGATAGACGCGAAGCGAAATGGTTACCTGTGGAGGCGGGTTGGTGCAGTTGAAAGCCTTCGTTCCTTTTGGCTAGCTGAATGAGACATTCGAAGTAAATAGATCCATGGCACGGTCCATCACTTCCTTCTTCGTCAGACGGTCTGTGTTTTCATGGGTACCATCGTTGTCACCTTTATAGTCAAATGCCGGGTGGGCCCTCTCTTTGCAGGGTTGGAGGCGCCGAACTATGAAACTAGCTGCAACCAGTTCACCCCTAAGCTCCAAGCCTTTACTCAATTCCAGAAGTTCCATTACTTGCTCCATGTCAGCGTTGTTGGGTTTCTCCAACCAGTTACTATGGTTAACCGGGATGTGGTGGACGTCGCATCGAATCAAGGGGTGACTTTGTTTGATATAGAACCATCTAGAGTTCCAACCCTTCAGGGAGGTATTTAGCGGAACGTTGATATATTCGCTGGCCATCCCATCCCTGAGCTGCAGGTACACGCCACCGACCACCTTGGAACCGCTACCCCCCTTCTTCTTCAGACAGAACAAGTGCCTGAAGAGGTTGAAGTGCGGTAGAACACCGAGAAATGCCTCGCAGAAATGGATAAAGATAGAAACATGTAGAATGGTGTTGGGGTGTAGATTACAGAGGCTAATCGCCCAAAACTCCATAAGATCCCTCAGAAAGGGGAGGACAGGAAACCCTAACCCTCACCAGAAATAATCCTCAAATACTATAGCCTCATCAGTATGTGGTGTCGAGAAGGGCTCACCGCTAGCTGGTCGCCATCCAGCAGTAAGACGGTCGGGGAGAACGCCCGCCGCCACCATCTTATCAAGATCAACCGCCGACGTCCTCGACGGCACCCACTCCTCATCGCGGCTAGCTCCGGTGGCCACTTTCTTTGGCTTTACGGCTCCTTTTTCAGCGCCATCTCCTATGGTTTGGTCCTAGGGTTGAAGGCGAATGCTCGTGATTGGTGCGGAAGGTGAAGCACAGGGATTGCGAAGGCAGGAAGCAGGGTGGCTTGACGGAGGTAGGAGGCGATGTGAGTGGCGGCGTGGTTATAAAGCACTTCCCCCACTCTGCCTTGACTCTGAGGGTTTTTGGGAAACTGTTCCCGTGATCAGCGCTACATCAATTCCTCCAAAATGGTTTGATGGGCCGCAACTTGGGCTATCGCGTCACAGTAGCCCACGTCGCTCATTTATCGCCGCCACATTCTCTGAATTCTCCGCATTTTAATGAGGCTTAGTAACTGATACTGTACGGCCATTACTCCGAATTTCTCGCCGCGATTTGATTTATCCGATATCTACGCCAGAAACTCGGGGACTGGCTACCTGCTCGGACAGTTCACTAATTTCTGAGCCTGGCACCACGTGACTACATCACCTACTGTCAGGCTCGGGGACTAAGTGGGCACACTTCACCTTGCGGTGAATGTGCTTGTTTTTTTCTCGAGGCTATGCTCGGGGACTGGCTACCTGCTCGGACGGTTCACTAATTTCTGAGCCTGGCACCACGTGACTACGTCACCTACTGTCAGGCTCGGGGACTAAGTGGGCACACTTCACCTTGCGGTGAATGTGTTTGTTTTTCTGAAAGCCTCCGAGCATCCAAAGGATAAACCAGGTATCTTTACCATTGTTTTCAGATTCTAAGTGGGCACACTTCACTTTACCATGCAGGAATTTTTAATTTTGGACTTGAGCTCCTTACACTCTTATGACAAGCCATGCTCAGAACACACTGCTCGGCGATGTTGTACACTGCTCGGCAGTTGCTCACAACTGATCGGCTACTCCTTATGGTGGTCGGACCACGATTTGGACAGCTCGGTCTTGGTTCGCACCTGCTCGGAAAGTCTCAAGACGGCGTTGCGCAACGGGTACAAGGCGCTCGGGGACTAGCTGTGGGGGGTATGACCCCAGATACCCACGGCAGGTCACATGGGCTATGCCTCCAGGGGCGGTCCAGCCCGCAAGAAGGAGCCTTGCGAGGCACGATTCTGCTTGGCGACCCCCGCAAGGCACGGAGAGGATATCCTAAAGATGTTACGAGATCTGATAGGATATATACGATCCCATGTTTCTTGTAATCTGTTATTACTTTCCGGTTATCTCTCAGATCTAACCGACTTGTAACCTTGCCCCCCAGACCATATAAGGCGGGCAGGGACCTCCTACGAATTCATGGCAAATCATACGATAGCTAATGCAAACCAACAGATCACAGGAGTAAGGTATTACGTCGTACCGACGGCCTGAACCTGTATAACTCGTGTGTCTCTGTTGCCTTCTTGTTCTCGATTACACGCTCCTCTACCGATCAATCTACCATCGCGGGGTGCCCCTCGGTGGACTGCCGACGATATTCCGTCGACAGCTGGTGAGCTTTATTATTCAAAGCGAACTCCTATTATCAATTTTATTTCCCCCCCCCCCCCTCAAATAGACAAGCAAGGTCCTTGAAGTTCATTCTGCTTACATTTGAATATGAGATGATGATTAAGTCAAGATGAATTTTTAGTCCTTGTGAGTCGATATCACCTTATATAATGGTGGCTGCATTGCAATATTAATATACCAGGTTTCGAAAGCTAAAATTTAGTTGTTGCAACTAAACATAAAAAAGTGTCAATGTATATGATCTACTACCTGTGATGCTGATAGAGCTTTTTCTCTTATATTGAATCTCTGTGTGAACCTTTTTTTTATGCCTCAACTCTTCAATTACAAGTTGTAGTATTTGAATTCACGCACCAACTCAGACCACCACACGCACACAAACTCACACACACCCTAGTGCGCAAGCTAGACCTACATCTACACGAAGAGGCTGCACGTGACTAAGAGATATCCGAAGTCTTCCAGGCTTCGCACGTGACGGGCACGTCCCTCTGATCATTGTAGCACATCCACGTGTGAGGCTGCAGATACCTAGGACCTGCAAATTTATTATTGGGGAAAAACCTCGTGAGGCACGCGAGTGCCGATCCCGGAGATCGAACTCACGCTGGGCCGCTGGCATACCTGGCAAGCGAACCAACCGAGATGACACAAACCTGAGAAGGCTGTTGGGGGGGGGGGCAAGTTGATGGATACATATTTAACTTTGATTTCGGCTGCATCAACTGGAGGCTTTATCTGTTCAACACACACATATACCGGCTGTTCTCAAGGTGGCCGCAGACATGAAGAAACACAGCAAAGCATGAAATGCATTGGATGATCTTTTTTAGAGCCCGCTATATATATATTTGAAATACGGACTGCACTATTTAGAGCCCCATAACACCCTAGTGTTACGATCTTGTTTAGCACCGCGATTTAGACCTAAGTAAAAATTTGCGAAACGAGTTTCTCGAAATTTTTGAATTTAAAATATTCTTGATGCGATAAGTGAATCCCGTGTGACTTAGTTTTGTGGACTCAAATAAACGCCCAAGTTAAATCCCTTAGTGCGTAAAAGTATTTAAAATGTCCGATAATGATTCTAACAAGTAAATGACGAACGGCTTGTTCTGTTGGATTGAGCATGAAAACAATTTTTATAAACCAAATAAAATATAGCTTCTAATTCATACTTAGATAAAAGTTTGAAGTACAAGTTCAGTAGATAAAAATGTTATTTTTGGCGTTTGAATCCTAGCAAAATTTCCTAAATCTTAGTTCCGTGTGTTGGTACGATTTGTTGCTTCAAAGTGTGTACTTAAGCCTTCGTCGCATTAGTAAGTTGTTTTCGGTTTTCTTTTAAATGCGTGTGTGCCATCGTCCCAGCTAGCCGGCTGCTGCCACTGTCCTTCGCTCTTCCTCTCCTTCACTAGCGTCTTGTCTGAATTTTAATGGAAGCACTTGGCTCTGTCATGTCCATGATCCCGCTATGCGCCACCGTCCAACTATCGGTTCCGTTGCTTCACCCTGCAGCACGTTGAGTTGTGGACTAGCAAGCGAACTGATCGATGGGACATCTTCCTGCCGCTGCTGTCTATCTCTGTGCCGAGGTCGAGCTGCTGCTGCTGTCGTGTACCCTTCGTTTCTTTTTCTGCAGCCAAGGAGCCTAGCTCAGCTCGCCCTCCCCGCTCACTCTCTTAGTCACTCTCTCTCCGTTGGTTTCTTCCCCATCTCGCGCGAGCGCATCCCACGGTCCCACATCCCACGGTCCCGTAGCGCCGCTCCTCCCTGTTCCTCCACGTAGCATCAGCGTCCCTCCTCCTCTTCTTCCCTGCGTCGCGCGCCACTCCATCTCTGCTACAGCGTCGTCGCCGTGGTGCTCCAAGCTGACCGAGCCCGCGCTGTTTCACCGCTCTCTCTGCTTTCCTATTTCACCGGGCCACCGTCGCCGCGTCTCCTGTTCGCGCCGGCCCTGTAGTTCTCCCCCCTCGTCTTCCGCACCGCACCTCCTCGCCGTGTCCGGCCCGCTGCCGCCGTGGCCACTTCCATCGTCGACAACCACGCGCGAGCGTGCCCCTTCGCCTCGGTCCATGCTGTGTACCGTGCCGGAGCCACCATTTCCCCTTCCCCAGAGCCAGTCGCGCTGCTGTCTTGCACATGCACCTAGCATGGCTGCACCTTCATCCACCATCGTCCGCGCCGACGCCGCCCCGCTGTCGTCCGCATGCGGTTCTGCATCGTCTTGCCACGGTCAGCCCGAGGCCGCACGGGTCCCTGTGTAGCTCGCCGGCAGGTGGTCCGCCGTCGGCGTACCTTCCCTGGCCTCGCTGCGCCGTTGCCACTGCCGCCGGCTGGTGCGTCCGATCCGTGCTCTACTTTTGGGAAGAGAGAGCAAGGTGAGAAATGGAAATAGGACTTTTCCTTGGATCCAGTCACGCAATGCTAGACTCAAGTGAATAGTGCTCATGTCCTGCGGGTGGATTTTAGTAAAGTAAAGGGACCTTATCGCAAATGTTTCGCTAGCCGCGCGCTCGCTTGGGCCTCTGGCCGACCTGCTCCCACGTGTTGGGCTCCCCCGTCGGGGCCGACCGTTTCTGGCCTGTTGGGCCGCGTGCCCTGCGCATCCACGGCCTTGCCGTAAATTCGGTTGCCACTGCTGGGTTCCCTACCTGCCAGGTACCGCGCGTCCCACGTGGACCGCCCTGCTTCGACTGGGCCACGCCGCTCGCCGCTTGGGTCGCGGCTGGCCTTGGGCCGCTACCGCGTGCGCATTGGTGGGTTGCCGGCCGGGCGCATTGTTGGGCCGGTCTGCCACCTGCCGGCCTGGTGCCTTTTGGGCCACACACCTGTTTAGGGCTATTGGGCCGCTGTGCCTACGCTGGGCCGGCCTGCCGCACACCATTGGGCCACTCGCTGCCTGCGCATCTGTGGGCCATCCACTGCTGTGCGCCTGGGCCGCGTATTTGCTGGGCCAGTTAGTGGCCGCCGGCCCTTTCCTTTTCCGAAATGCTTTTCTAAAATAGGTTTCTAGTTTAACTTGTAAAATCAATATAAAATGGTATAGGAATCCAAAAATTATAAAACCAATTTTGTTAGTCTTCTAATATCATGATCTACCTGTTAGTATATTTTGTTCACATAGTTCAATAATATTCTTGGAAGCTATATAATTAATTTAAGGTACTTAACATTGTAAAAAGATAACTTGTAGGAATTGTTAGGATAAATTGGTAATAGCGTTGGATCTGAAATTTCTACAGTAGGCTCCTAGCAATATTAGGTACACACTGTAATTTTTATAGTTCTAGAATAATTGGTTTGCTAGATAGATAATGATGCCCTATTCCGAATAATAATTAAATTGATAGAATGAAATAAAGAAACACCTTAGAATTTTATAACTAAAATAATTGTTGGGAAATAACGCCTTATTCGACAACATGGATTTGTAGCCTAAGTACGGTCGTCATTAGAACTAGCTCGTTAACTTGAGAGGCGTAAATCATATTTTTACGAGTCACGATTGCAGTCGATTAATTACGCCTTTGCATTGCATCGCATTGCATATCATATAGGTACGATGATGGATCAACAGATCAATTTTAGGATGATTGGGAATCCGAAGATGGTGTAATGGTATTCTCTCTAGGAGATGATGCAATGGGTTTTCTATCCAGTTGATGGTGGATGATATGAAGATGCAGATACTAACTTTTGTTTATATTTTACCAAGGCAAGCCCTGGTGCATAACCCTACTTTTCTGTAGTTTAAATTATATTCGTGCATTAAGTTTTAAGGAGTTGGATGAAACCCACCTATATATATATCTCCCATGAGTCTTACTAGTATGACAGGATCGTGTAGATTGCTATGCTATAGGACTCCGGTGGAAGTCCAGTGATTGCCTGTCACCCGCGAGAGATAGGAAATATATTATTGGATTATTATCACTTGGAATATATAAAGATGGTGGAAAGGAAAATGGTGACCGGGTAGGGATATGGTTTGGGTATTGGTGGGTGTAAGAGGCTTGTGTCGCCGTGGACACGGGGCACGGCTTGGTTACACTGTTTTCCCTTTCCGTGTCGGTTAAGGACCGGCCGTTGCATAAGGCTCTAGGCAAGTCATAGACTTATTATCTCGAGCACATACTTGGGTATGGGCACTTGAAAGACTTGTTGCTCTCTTATCGTGGGTTCTGGCTCTTTCCGGACCGATTGTCAGTGTTTCTTTTTGGTGGAGGAGGTTCTTGCACCGCACTGAGTCTGAGACTCAGGGGCAGGGGCTTGGAGTCCTAGTTTGGATGGGGACCGAGGACCCCAAGACAGGAGGGTGATGAGTTGGTCCTGCTTGTGCCTTGGGTATAAGCGGGGCATGTGTTTTTGGAGTGCCCAGCTAGGGGCATTGATTCGTGAATCGCCGGACGATCCAGTACGGCTTGTCTACGGTTTAGCATCGTAGTACGAACTAAAAGATGAAAGATAGAAAATGAAATCTAATTGCTTACCACCTGCTTGAAAAGTAGCACAGGTGCTTACATAGAATGGTTAGTTAATGAACCAATGCAGCTATTAATAAAAATCAAATATAAGGACGCACGCTTAGTAATGCTTCCTGCAAATGCAATAAACCCACAAGCCAGATAGCCTTGCATATCTTTGGAGTCTTTTCTTTCCTCCTGTTGGGTAAATCTTACTGAGTACAATTGAGTACTCAGCGTTTTATTCCCTCTGTTGTAGGTGACAGGTGGATGCTAGGGCAGACCCTTGTGTGTGGATACCTCCTAGTGGGCTCAACGAGGATTCCTTTATGTTGCGATCATAGTTGTTATTTATAACTTTCACCAAATGCTTTTATAAATGAAAGTTTCATAATCTATTGTCGTAGTTTATATATCAATACTTCATCATGTCATGATTAGATATTTCTTTCCGCTGAAATTCTGATCACATGTTTATATTTCGCTGTTCAATTAAATTGTTTATAACTCTGATCATATGATTACATTCCACTGTTGTAATAATAAATATTATACTCTGATGTTGTAGTAAAAGTGATGTAAGAAATAGTTAAGAATGATGTAAGCTTTATTCTCTCATTTGTGATCCCGATGGCAAAAATGTGGATTTTTAGGTTCTCCCCTAGGGTGTGCCCGATGGAACCGAGTAATTTAGTGTTCTCCCTTGAGTGCTTAGTGTCTAATGGAAGACAAGCACTCCTGGGAGGCATTAGATTAGGCGGTTCTGCCACAGATGGTATCAATGCATAAATGGGGAAATAAAGCATTGAAAACCTTTTTCTAAACTAAAATTTGAAAACAAATTCTTTTCAAAAGAATATGACGTCTTTATGTGAAGTTATATAAGTAGCCCTATTACTATAGTTATGTATCCATGATAGATGACACTCTGCTGACTTAGGTAGGCTTAATCAATTTTTCTGCAGGTACACTGACCCAAACATAGTCTGATAGTACCGACTAGCTACTGGGAGAGAATGAGGTGCCAAAAATTTGAGAAGGATTGCCCTATATGTTGGCAACAGTGAAGGGACGTATAGGACGTGCATTCATGCATATCCTGTTTATGCATTATAGTGTTGTATTGCTGGTAGATACGCCATCCATAGGTGTCACACGTGTTGTATTGTGCATGACTGACTCATTCCTGTTCTGGAGTTAGGTCTGCACTGTGGCTTCGTGCTCCACGTTCGCCCTTGGTTCACGCCTGTCATGACACGCGTCTCCCCATACCTCTTTTCTGCGCTCTTATCGGGCACCTGCCCTACAATCATACTAGTCAGTAATGGCATCGCACGTCGTTTGCCTCGAATGCATGGAATTTTGTTGATTCGCTCATAGTGATCCCACGCGGGAACCCTGGTGGACCACGCTAGGACCACTGAATGCTCTTCCTTTATAAGCAGAGCCTGACTTAGCCCTTGGTACCACCACTCGGCACACTTTAGCTCGCTTAGCTTTTCCTTTGAGCTAGCTTTTTGCTCAGCCTTCCTCACCTCCACCGCCAGAAATGATAGGAGTCTAGGTTAGTAGTGACTGCCTGAATGTTGAGGGTTTTCCCAGAATCCTGCATGCCACCCTATAAAAGCTCAGAGTCAAAGATCGTTCAGAGTATGAGGGTCATGAGTATGAGGAGCATGGCACCGAGCGGTGTGAGATTACCGTCTACATCGGGAAGTGTGAAGAGTTCCCCGACCTCACTGAAGCCTAGAGTGTGACCGCAACTGGGTTTAGCTTTATCGACACCTACTAGGTTGTGGCCCACAAAGCCTTGCGATACCTCTACCAGTTCTATGAAGAGCCCATTGCCCATACCCCCATGAGGTTCTTTCCACCTTTGGACAAGAATCGGTGGGCATGGAGGACTCGCATGGAGGCCTTGCAAGGGCGGGAGTCGCAAGAGGATAGTCCTACGTGGTGCAGTTGACCACATACCTGCTTGCTCTGGATGAGCAGTATGATCGGCAAGCCTTGGAACTGAGGATCTACCTCCATTGAGCCGAGGAAGCCAAGATCTTCAACCAGATGCTCTAGGTGCAGCTCGTCGAAGCGCATGCCAGTGCTGTAGCTGTGGAGAGCTGAGAGACTGCCATGTCAGAAGCTCTAAAGGAGGCTAAACATCGACATGTCCATTAGCTACTGGTGGCCTATCTTGTCACTAGGGCCAAGCGGAGGACGCTGGTTGCTGAAAGGCAGGATGCCCTGATCTTGGAAGGGATCCCTCTCCACCTACCAGAAAGAAGGAGAACCGGTGTTGCAGAGCCGCCTGCACCTCCACCCTTAAAAGTGTCAAAAGTTGAGCCCTTGATTCCTCCCACTCAACCATTGCCAAGAGAAGATGCAGATCCATAGCTAGGGCGGTAGAAGAATCCACCGAGCCCGAGAAGGAAGATGTGTGGTCCCAAGTAGATTAGTCACCTTGGAATATTGTACCCGTAGTAATAGTGCTTTTTGTTGCTGTCCTCCGGTACTATACTCTTGCCATTGTATTCTGTCTGTAGTGTTGAGATTGTAAGCTGTATGGAAGGTGAATGTTGTGTCATGAATGGAAGCCTGAATGCCTGTATGTTGTACCCGTATAAGACTGTTGGAATATGCATTTTGTTGTTTCGTTGTGTTTATTGCGTTCATCTACCTTAAGTTTTGTTAGACGTGCTTAAAGTTTTCAAGGGTGATATTAAGCGGGTTACAAGAGAAGTGCCATTCAGATACCAGCAGATCAGTCATGATTGGAGAACATTGGACACTGTATAGACTAATTGTGGATGTCCTAGCAGAACACTTGAATCTCTTTAAACCAAGTCCATTGTTGGATTTGAATTCATTGTCCCTTGTTGTGAAGGGAACCCTTGTTGTTTGAATCTTCCCTTGCAATACTCCCCTTACTCTGTGGTCTATGACCCCATCGCCTTCATGGCATGTAAATTGATAGTAGTTGCCTGGTTAATAGCTTATGGTGCCACGACGACACTGAGGGCTCCTTGTGGAACAGCTGCCACATGGTGACGTTGCTCAGCACGCGCTGGTATCGAGGTTGTCGACTAAGTACCTTTACCAAGTTATACCGCCATACCGCTTTTGCTACAAATAATTTCCTTGGAAATATTCAAGTGTTCCAACGGGAAATCCACAACAGGTTGATGACATAGTGTTCTCTCAAGGTAAGCAAGAGGACGTGGTTTTGGAGGAAGTGTGTATGTCGTGCTTTTAGTTCATATAGAGGTTGGTACGCATGGTGGACAAGGAAGGGAAGAAAAAGAAGAGTAGTAAGGAAAGTTAGTCTCGGGTAGTCAAGAGTGATTGTAAAAGTCTGGGTGGATGTCATGTCCCAAGCCCTGTGTTTAGTTGACCGCACTACGCATGCTAGGTTATTTCGCTGCGTGCCTTGCGAACGCTGTCTGTGTCGGGCCCTTAGCTCCCCATTCTTGTGTGGCCACAGCAGTGTGCTGCACTCGCCGTCCTTATGCGCTGTGTGCTTTTCCTTTTTCTCTAGCATCCGGTCAGCTCTCGACCCTCATGCCTCATCCCTCATACCAGACCCCCTTCCCTCTCCCTTCTTTCTTCTTTTTGGGGACATGGTTGCCCGCACGCTTGCCTCGTCGAGCAGACCTCCCCTCTCATCTCCTTTATTTCCCCCTCTGCCGCTTGTGCAGGAAGTGCACCATGTCCGGTCTTATCTTCACAACATGAACCATCTATGTATTCCATCCACTCCACCCACTTCCAGTGTGCTGCGCCCCACCTCCGTTTGCCTCTATAAAATACCTTTGGCCCTTGCTCTTCTTCTCCATCCCCATTCCCTCGCATTTGGAGTAGAGCTAAGAGATTCAGTCATCCTCTGAGGAACTAGGCTCGTCAGTCAGAGGTGATGGTGTAAAATGAGAAGAAGAAGAAGTATCTGGTTTCCAAAGAGGTTCAAGTTCCCTTGGTTAGTTTGGTCTTAGGGTTCACAATGTTTGAGTTCTGGGAGTCCTATTTCTAGACCTGTTGGTGCTATGCCATGTTTTGGATAATCATTATCTTGTTGTTTCTCCATTGTCCTTGTCTATCTCAACTTCTGGATTAAGTCTCGGTTGTACCAGGTTGCTCTTAACCATGTATCCCTAGATCCTCGTGTGGTTTAGTATTCGAAGTCGTGTAATATTTCGTGTAATCCCTGATCTACGGAATGTGATCGCGTTTTCCCCTCTTTTGGTTCTTGCTTTGAATCTCAGGACGAGATTCTTTTTAAGGGGGGTTGGTTGTAACACCCTGGTGTTACAATCTTGTTTAGCACCGCTATTTAGGCCTAAGTAAAAATTTGGGAAATGAGTTTCTCGAAATTTTTGGATTTAAAATGTACTTGATGCAATAAGTGAATCCCGTGTGACTTAGTTTTGTGGACTCAAATAAACACCCAAGTTAAATCCCTTAGTGCATAAAAGTATTTAAAATGTCCGATAACGATTCTTACAAGTAAATGGCGAATGGCTTGTTCTATTGGATTGAGCATAAAAACAATTTTTATAAACCAAATAAAAAATAGCTTGTAATTCATACTTAGATAAAAGTTTGAAGTACAAGTTTAGTAGATAAAAATGTTATTTTTGGCGTTTGAATCCTAGCAAAGTTTCCTAAATCTTAGTTTCGTGTGTTGGTACGATTTGTTGCATCAAAGTGTGTACTTAAGCCTCTATGGCTTGCCTTGCCTGCCTCTGCTAGCTTTGCCTGCCTTGCATGCCTCTATGGCTTGCCTTGCCTGCCTCTATTGGCTGTCGTGGTTGAGTTGTGGACTAGCAAGCGAACTGATCGACCGGACGTCTTCCTACCGCTGTTGTCTACCTTTGTGCTGAGGTCGAGCTGCTGCTGCTATCGTGTACTCTTTGTTTCTTTTTCTGTAGCCGAGGAGCCCAGCTCACCTCGCCCTCCCCGCTCACTCTCTTAGTCACTCTCTCTCCATCGGTTTCTTCCCCATCTCGTGCGAGCGCATCCCATGGTCCCGCAGCGCCGCTCCTCCCTATTCCTCTGCATAGCATCAACGTCCCTCCTCCTCTTCTTCCCTGCGTCGCGCGCTGCTCCATCTCTGCTATAATGCCATCATTGTGGTGCTCCAAGCTAGCTGAGCCCACGCTGTTTCCCCGCTCTCTCTGCTTTCCTATTTTGCCGGGCCACTGTCGCTGCGTCTATTGTTTGCATCGATCCTGCAGTTCTCTCCCCATCGTCTTCCGTACCGCAGTGCCTCGTTGTGTCTGGCCCGCTGCTGCCGTGGCCTCTTCCATCGCTGAACACCACGCGCGAGCGTGCCCTTTTGCCTCGGTCCACGCTGTGTACCATGCCAGAGCTGCCATTTCCCCTTCCCTGGAGTGAGCCACACAACCGAGACCCATGGCCACACTGCTGTCTTGCGCATGCTCCCGCCAGGGCTGCACCTTCATCCTCCATCGTCCACGCCGGTGCCGCCCCATTATCGTCTGCGTGCGGCTCCGCATCGTCTTGCCATGGTCAGCCCGAGGCCGCGTGGGTCCTCGTGCATGTAACACCTCGGGTGTTTAAATATTAAAAACAGGACATGTCATCATATGCATTGCAAGCCATTGGTCATATTGCAAACTTTGATATGCATTCACTAAAACAAGTTTACATTTATGTGGTATGTGTTGAATTGTATTGTTTGAATCAATTTCAAAACATTTGTGTTTTATTGGGTTTCCGAAAATCCGAATTTTTATCATTTAGTTTTGCCCCGAAAAACCTAATTCAAAATTTAAGCATATTTTGGGGTTGAGCCCAAAAGCAAAAGTGTAGAGCTTGTCAAGTTATACAAAGTTTGTTTTTTTGGAGTTTTCAAAGTTGTTTAGTAAAATTTGAAGTAATTTGAAAAGGCGAAATGTACTTAAAGTGTCCCCTTTTGAATTCAATTTTGCATTTCAAAATGTAGACCGAATTAGGGGGTGGTTATAAAAGCAAAGTTGTAGAACTTTGAATTTTGAACAACTTTTATTTTTGGAGATTTTTGAGTTACCATATAAAATTTGGAGTAAATTGGGAAATTATGCGAGTGGCAATTCTGTAATTATGGTGAACAGTAACCGCGGAAACCAACTCACCGACGACGAGCTTCGGTTGTCTTCCAGTCACGCCTGTGGCCGCCTTCGGCTCCGCGCTGGCGTGGGAAAGGCTTCTACGTGGCTTCTTCATTCTTCCTGGCCGCATTTTAAAGCCTCCGACGTCGCCGTTCTTTTCCGTTCGCTTCCTCTGTTTTTCTTGCCGCCATGGCCGCCGTGCCGGTTTCCGCGACTGCCATCAGCTCCTGTGCCTCCGCGCCTCCTTGTGCTTAGAAACCATAGCCACCAGCCTTCCTGGACCAGGCTGTACCTCCGCAACCCCACTCCAACCTCGCTTTGCCGTCGTGACTCCCTGCCGACGTGCCTCTTCGCCGCTGATCCGCGGGCTCGCGTGGCCAGACCGTCACGGGTCATGACGAGCCGAGCTGCGACCACCCTCAGGCTCGCCTCGCCACCCCGTCGCTCGACCATCCCTCCAATTGCCGCCAACGAGTCTTCACCGGCCGGAAACCGAGCTCTTCGACGTCCTCTGTTCTAAAATCGCGACAGGGGCTTCGTGCAGCAATTAGAACAAAGGCAAGGGCCTAACTGTGAATCTTGTGACTCAGATAAATAGTGCGCTACAGGATTTTTCTTTTTCCTTTTTCTATTTTTAGCTGAAACTTGTGAATTTGATTACTATTTATTGGTGCACGCTAAAATCATGAAACTTTTTGTGTAGCCTCTTCATGATGCCCTCTATGTAGGAAAAATATGAAACCATGAAAATCAATAGTTTTTGGATGCTTAAAAATTTGCTCTTTTAATTAATAAATGCTTGTTGTGTGATTTTTATAGGCCAAAATAAATATCCAGTGACCATGAAATTTTTATTGTATCTGTTTATTGTTAAAGCCTACCTCCACAAAAAGTTTGGGATTAATTTGATGATGTTTAATCATACTCTTATTTATATGCCTTAATTATTAGTTAATAATTGTCAAAATGATAAACATAGATCATGAGATGTCCTGAATGATTTTGGAGTTGATTATAGATCATGACACACCCCACCCCTGCTGTGTCATGGCCAAGTGATTACCTTCTTGATATGTTTAGGTTCGCCCTTTAGTTAATAATTCTAAATGACTTAGTTAAGAATTTCGTTAGTAAATGCATGTTAATAAACTTGATTGCTTCTTAGATGCAACCTCTTGGGTAAAAAGTAAAAGTTATACATTTCCTTATATATTGTTTATACATGTCTTTTCATGATGAGGCTTTAGTTGGTAAGCATGTATAATAAGTGAACCTTTGACTTATTAGAAGAACGACTAAAAATGCTTTATGATAATTATTTGTAACTGTACCGCGAAGGAAAGTTGTATTCAAGTTATTAACTTTTGCATCCATCATCGAGCATCATGTTTTATATCTCGCATCATGTTAAACATGGCATTGTTACTACGTGTAGTGAACGAAGGTGAACACGTGGTAGTTAATCAAGTGGTTGAGGAAGTTAATCCGTCTGTTGAGGTCGGATCAGATATTTGTGGAACGTCGCAGGAACCGGACTTTTCCGTCAACGAAGGCAAGCCCCGGATGCATTTAAACCCTACCTTGTGTTTTACAAATTGATTTTGCTTTTGCTTTCATATACTGCATTAAGTGATTAGGAGTTAAGTGAAAACCTAATTGATGCATTACCAGCCTTGTTTTTCCGTATCTACCTTGATTACCTGTTTTATTCGTAAATGACTAGTTATGCTTAGTCATGCTTAGTCGGGTGATTACCTGTCACCTACGAGTTTTAAATGGATCTTTGGTTACTTATGTTATCATGAAATAAGAGCATGTGAAGTAATAAATCTAGACCGGGCGGACTCGGTGTGTGTGAGCCACAAGACCTGGTAATGTCTTGTGAGCGGGTTCTTTCCGCCTGAGTCGGTTAAGGTCCGTACCGTTGTTGAACTGTGTGCGGTGAGACTTTGTAGTACTAACCACATACTCCGGTAAGCCTTAACTTGGCGATTCTATTATGAGAATGGCTACTCGCGCACTGGGAGTGGAGAGATGGCGAGAGTAGCGTGTACCCACGTGGCCATGGGCTGGATTGGTGGAGTACTGTATTCTCGGGTGGCGCGGACCCGTTCTTGTTTTAGAGGACCTAAGGGTAGGTTGGTATATGTAGGTCGGGGACCTGCATATGTCGTGTGGTCTGGAATCCCCAGCTGGGTTTTTAATCGGTTCGAATCGTCGTTGCTCCTCGGTTATGGAGACTCACTTCTCTGTTCATCATCGTAGTACTAATAACTGGAACTCGAATAAGGCTTGTGAAGGTGTTGGCTATGAAGTTTCATGATCTCAACACGGATCGTGTCAGCTTGGTATATGATTTTATGAAGTTTTCTATATAAAGAATTTTGTTAAAGAGCTTTTACGCAAAAGAACTTTGATTATTGCTAAAGCCATACCTTGAATCCCTGAGCCTGCATTCCTGAGTCTTCTCAATTTTATTTCGGTTAAGTCTTGTTGAGTACTTTTGTACTCAGGGTTCGTTGACCCTTGTTGCAGGTGAGCCTCATGAGCAGATCTGTTTTGGATCGTGCTGCATGACTATTGTTTGATCTGACGATGAGAAGTAAATGTGTGGCCCTTGGGCAGGGCAGTTCTATTGTGTGTTTTGTATTATGTATAATGCCACTCCACTACTACGTTTTGTATTAACTATCGAACTTAGTTTGTAAGGTTTGAAATCACTGGTTTGTAAACTAAGTTATTGTAAGACTTCCGCTGTTTTTACTCTGATGTATATATTTGAATAAATGTTGTAATACTGCAATGACTCTGTAATGTGATCCTGCTCGGAAATCGTGGATGATTCGGGGTTCCCCGAGGACACCCGACAGTCTTCTTAAGTTACCGGAAACATATGCATAGATGTCAAAGGTCATTGGACAGTGACAGGTGCATGTGGGCCCTATAATTTAGGAGGTTCTGCCACAGTGCAGCTCGCTAGTGGGTGGTCTGCCACCGCCGTACCTTCTTGGCCTCGCAGCGCCGTTACCGCCACTGCTGGCCGGTGCTCCGATCCGTGCTCTGCTTTTAGGAAGAGAGAGCAAGGTGAGAAACGGAAACATGACTTTTCCTTGAATCCAGTCGCGCAATGCTAGACTCAAGTGAATAGTGCTCATGTCCTCTGGGTGGATTTTAGTAAAGTAAAGGGGCCTTATCGCAAATATGCCGCTGGCCGTGCGCCCGCCTAGGCCTCTGGGCGCCCTGCTCCCACGTGATGGGCTCCCCCGCCGGAGCCAGCCGTTTCTAGCCTATTGGGCCGCACACCCTGCGCATCCACGGCCTCAGCGTAAATTGGTTCGCCGCTGCTGGGCCACGCTGCTTGCCGCTTGGGTCGCGGCCAGCCTTGGGCCGCTATCGCATGCGCGTTGGTGGGCTGCCGGCTGGGCGCATCGTTGGGCCGGTTTGCTGCCTCCCAGCCTTGTGCCTTCTGGGCCGCTGCGCCTGCGCTGGGCCGACCTTCCACGCGCCTTTGGGCCATCTGCTGCCTGCGCATCTGTGGGTTGTCCGCTGCTGTGCGCCTAGGCCACGTATCTGCTAGGCCAGTTAGTGGCCGCTGGCCCTTTCCTTTTCCGAAATGCTTTTCTAAAATAGGTTTCTAGTTTAACTTGTAAAATCAATATAAAATGGTATAGAAATCGAAAAATTGTAAAACCAATTTTGTTAGTCTCCTAAAATTATGATCTACCTATTAGTATATTTTGTTCACATAGTTTGATAATATTCTTAGAAGTTATATAATTAATTTAAGGTACTTAATATTGTAAAAAGATAACTTGTAGGAATTGTTAGGATAAATTGGTAATAGCGTTGGATCTGAAAATTCTACAGTAGGCTCCTAGCAATATTAGGTACTCACTGTAATTTTTGTAGTTCCAGAATAATTGGTTTGCTAGATAGATAATGATGCCCTATTCTAAATAATGATTAAATCGATAGAATGAAATAAAGAAACACCTTAGAATTTTATAACTAAAACAATTGTTGAAAAATAACGCCTTATTCGACAACATGGATATGTAGCCTAAGTACGGTCATCGTTAGAACTAGCTCATTAACTTAAGAGGCGTAAATCATATTTTTACGAGTCACGATTGCATTGCATATCATATAGGTACGATGATAGATCAACAGATCAATTTTAGGATGATTGGGAATCTGAAGATAGTGTAATGGTATTCTCTCCAGGAGATGATGCAATGGGTTTTCTATCCTGTTGATGGTGGATGATCTGAAGATGCAGATACTAACTTTTGGTTATATTTTACCCAGGCAAGCCCTGGTGCATAACCCCTACTTTTCTGCAGTTTAAATTATATTCGTGCATTAAGTTTTAAAGAGTTGGATGAAACTCACTTGCATATATATATATATATATATATATATATATATATATATATCTTTATCCCATGAGTCTTACTAGTATGACAGGATCATGTAGATTGCTATGCTACAAGACTCCGGTAGAAGTCGAGTGATTGTCTGTCACTCGCAAGAGATAAGAAATATATTATTGGATTATTATCACTTGGAATATATAAAGATGGTGGAAAGAAAAATGGTGATCGGGCAAGGATATGGTTTGGGTATTGGTGGGTGTAAGAGGTTTGTGTTGCCATGGACGCAGACATGGCTTGGTTACACTGTTTTCCCTGTCCGTGTCAGTTAAGGACCGGCCATTGCATAAGGCTCTAGGCAAGTCACAAACTTATTATCCTGAGCACATACTTAGGTATGGGCGCTTGGAAGACTTGTTGCTCTCTTATCGTGGGTTCCGGCTCTTTCCAGACCGACTGTCAGGGTTTCTTCTTGGTGGAGGATGTTCTTGCACTGCACTAAGTCCGAGACTCAGCGGCGGGGGCTTGGAGTCCTAGTTTGGACGGGGACCTAGGTCCCTAAGACAGGAGAGTGATGGGTTGGTCCTGCTTGTGCCTTGGGTATAAGCGGGGCGTGTGTTTTGGGGTACCCAGCTGGGGGCATTGATTCGCGAATCGCCGGGCGATCCGGTACGGCTTGTCTACAGTTTAGCATCGTAGTAAGAACTGAAAGATGAAAGATGGAAAAAGGAAATCTGATTGCTTACCACCTGCTTGAAAAGTAGCACAGGTGCTTACATAGTACCGCGCGTCCCACGTGGACCGCCCTGCTTCGACTGGGCCACGCCGCTCGCCGCTTGGGTCGCGGCTGGCCTTGGGCCGCTACCGCGTGCGCGTTGGTGGGTTGCCGGCCGGGCGCATCGTTGGGCCGGTCTGCCACCTGCCGGCCTGGTGCCTTTTGGGCCACACACCTGTTTAGGGCTATTGGGCCGCTGCGCCTACGCTGGGCCGGCCTGCCACACACCATTGGGCCACCCGCTGCCTGCGCATCTGTGGGCCATCCACTGCTGTGCGCCTGGGCCGCGTATTTGCTGGGCCAGTTAGTGGCCACCGGCCCTTTCCTTTTCCGAAATGCTTTTCTAAAATAGGTTTCTAGTTTAACTTGTAAAATCAATATAAAATGGTATAGGAATCCAAAAATTATAAAACCAATTTTGTTAGTCTTCTAATATCATGATCTACCTGTTAGTATATTTTGTTCACATAGTTCAATAATATTCTTGGAAGCTATATAATTAATTTAAGGTACTTAACATTGTAAAAAGATAACTTGTAGGAATTGTTAGGATAAATTGGTAATAGCGTTGGATCTGAAATTTCTACAGTAGGCTCCTAGCAATATTAGGTACACACTATAATTTTTATAGTTCTAGAATAATTGGTTTGCTAGATAGATAATGATGCCCTATTCCGAATAATAATTAAATTGATAGAATGAAATAAAGAAACACCATAGAATTTTATAACTAAAATAATTGTTGGGAAATAACGCCTTATTCGACAACATGGATTTGTAGCCTAAGTACGGTCGTCATTAGAACTAGCTCGTTAACTTGAGAGGCGTAAATCATATTTTTACGAGTCACGATTGCAGTCGATTAATTACGCCTTTGCATTGCATCGCATTGCATATCATATAGGTACGATGATGGATCAACAGATCAATTTTAGGATGATTGGGAATCTGAAGATGGTGTAATGGTATTCTCTCTAGGAGATGATGCAATGGGTTTTCTATCCAGTTGATGGTGGATGATATGAAGATGCAGATACTAACTTTTGTTTATATTTTACCAAGGCAAGCCCTGGTGCATAACCCTACTTTTCTGTAGTTTAAATTATATTCGTGCATTAAGTTTTAAGGAGTTGGATGAAACCCACCTATATATATATCTCCCATGAGTCTTACTAGTATGACAGGATCATGTAGATTGCTATGCTATAGGACTCCGGTGGAAGTCCAGTGATTGCCTGTCACCCGCGAGAGATAGGAAATATATTATTGGATTATTATCACTTGGAATATATAAAGATGGTGGAAAGGAAAATGGTGACCGGGTAGGGATATGGTTTGGGTATTGGTGGGTGTAAGAGGCTTGTGTCGCCGTGGACACGGGGCACGGCTTGGTTACACGGTTTTCCCTTTCCGTGTCGGTTAAGGACCGGCCGTTGCATAAGGCTCTAGGCAAGTCATAGACTTATTATCTCGAGCACATACTTGGGTATGGGCACTTGAAAGACTTGTTGCTCTCTTATCGTGGGTTCTGGCTCTTTCCGGACCGATTGTCAGTGTTTCTTTTTGGTGGAGGAGGTTCTTGCACCGCACTGAGTCTGAGACTCAGGGGCAGGGGCTTGGAGTCCTAGTTTGGATGGGGACCGAGGACCCCAAGACAGGAGGGTGATGAGTTGGTCCTGCTTGTGCCTTGGGTATAAGCGGGGCATGTGTTTTTGGAGTGCCCAGCTAGGGGCATTGATTCGTGAATCGCCGGACGATCCAGTACGGCTTGTCTACGGTTTAGCATCGTAGTACGAACTAAAAGATGAAAGATAGAAAATGAAATCTAATTGCTTACCACCTGCTTGAAAAGTAGCACAGGTGCTTACATAGAATGGTTAGTTAATGAACCAATGCAGCTATTAATAAAAATCAAATATAAGGACGCACGCTTAGTAATGCTTCCTGCAAATGCAATAAACCCACAAGCCAGATAGCCTTGCATATCTTTGGAGTCTTTTCTTTCCTCCTGTTGGGTAAATCTTACTGAGTACAATTGAGTACTCAGCGTTTTATTCCCTCTGTTGTAGGTGACAGGTGGATGCTAGGGCGGACCCTTATGTGTGGATACCTCCTAGTGGGCTCAACGAGGATTCCTTTATGTTGCGATCATAGTTGTTATTTATAACTTTCACCAAATGCTTTTATAAATGAAAGTTTCATAATCTATTGTCGTAGTTTATATATCAATACTTCATCATGTCATGATTAGATATTTCTTTTCACTGAAATTCTGATCACATGTTTATATTTCGCTGTTCAATTAAATTGTTTATAACTCTGATTATATGATTACATTCCGCTGTTGTAATAATAAATATTATACTCTGATGTTGTAGTAAAAGTGATGTAAGAAATGGTTAAGAATGATGTAAGCTTTATTCTCTCATTTGTGATCCCGATGGCAAAAATGTAGATTTTCAGGTTCTCCCCTGGGGTGTGCCCGATGGAACCGAGTAATTTAGTGTTCTCCCCTAAGTGCTTAGTGTCTAATAGAAGACAAGCACTCCTGGGAGGCATTAGATTAGGCGGTTCTGCCACAAGCCCTACGCTCTAAATAGTACTCCCTCCATTATACTTGGCCAAATGGGCCGCCCGGCATGGCACAAGCACGGGCACGACCAGGCACGACACTATGCAGCATAGCTATCATACCGTACCATGCCTGATAGTGCCGTCGTGCTAAAGTACTACCCCAGGCATGGCACTATGATGCCTTAGGCATGCCGTGCCGTGCCACTGGGCACGATGGCACGACAGTGCCCGTGCCGACACAGGCACTATAAGTGCCTGACACCTCAATGAACTCAGAACAACAAGAGAAAGAACATATACTTCATAAGATATGTCAATTTTTTCATAGTTGAGATCAAACTTACATTCAAAATCAGATAACTTCACATAATCACATCTCATAGGTTGACAGATGACACAAAGTTACAAACATGGGAAGAGATAGCAAAATAACAATTTATTAAGAGCTTTAGTGCCTCTCTTCGTTGGTGCCGACCTCAACCGTTTCGTCGTTGGAGCCGGCCATCGTCACTCGCCGGCGTCTCGGTTCCTCAACAGCTTCACAAAAACACCGAGTCAGTACAGATCTAGGGTTAGGGTTAGCAAGTTAGGGTTAGGGTTAGGGTTACCTTCGTAGCCGGAGCACCAGAAATCATCGGCGACGTCGATGAAACATAGATCCGACCCCCTGGTTCCTTAATGGATTCGAATCCGGAGCACCAGAGCAGCCAACATCCGATGAGGTCGACGAAGACGACGACGAGGACGACAAGGAGAGGACGAGGCTACATCGAGGATGCGAGATCAAGAAGAGGGGTGTACTATGCCATGTCGTGTGCCAGTGTCGGCCCCGGTGACTCAAGAGGACATCAGAGAGGGAGAAGAAGAGAGGAGTGGAGAGTCATCGTCGCAGCGGAGAGACGAGAGAGCGAGACAGGAGAGAGAGAGAGAGAGAGCGACGATGAAAATGAATTAGGGTTAGGGTGGGATACCTCCCCGGGGGCAAAGCGGTTTATATAGTCCTCCCCTTCCAACAGGCAAATCCAACGGTCGGATAGAGCGGGGGAGGGGGATCCAACGGCTCTGAGGGGAGGAGCCGTGCCGCAGCTGTGCCGGCCTTTTTAGCCATGTCGTGCCTTGGCCGACACTGCGGGCCGACTTAGCGGCCTAGGCACGGCACTACGGTTGGGCCGTGCCAGGCACGGGCACGATGCTAGCCGGGCCGGGCCATGCCTGGGCCGACCCATCATGTTAGTGCCAAATGAAAAAATATATCATCCGTACTAAAAAATGAAGTCGTTTTGGACAAGGCTTGAGTCAAACATTGAAAATATAAATCATGAATAACTTTTAAGTTGTTAAGTTTGAAAATGTGAAAACCATATGTATAGATTTGTCTTGAAAAATATTTTCATAAAAATTTACATATATCACTTTTTTAATAAATATCTTTATAAAAATAAGTAGTCAAAGTTATGCTTTGGAGACCATGTCGCTGTTCAAAATTACTTTATTTTTTTAGTATGAAGGGAGTAGCTGAAACTATTTTATTATGAGAGAAAAATACAACAGTAAAAGCAATGCTAACCCATAAATAAATTCATTAATTAAAATTTGCCGTTATCAGTGCGGACGTTGAAACGGTTGCCAAATTCCCAGGTGCATGCGGCACACCTTTTAAAAAATCTAACCGACCAGCTGCATCCCTGCATGATTTTATTTCCATTTAAATTAATGCGTACATATGGCTATAATTAAGGAAGTTAATTAACCGTAAACTGCCTATAACCAAGGACGGTCTCACATCACAGCAGCCGATTAACCGTAAAAGCTGGGTGCGCGCTGCAAAAGCACCGACATTCAAACATGCCAAAATCAAATCAATCAAACACAGTGAAATCGTCTCCTGTGATGTCGGGCATGCAGTTTTACATTTACTACTTTTTTTTTTATTTGAATTACTCATTTTGATGTCGCTGTCCGGTTCTTCTCGTATAATTCGTTTTTTAGCTTGTTTTTTTAGTTAAAATAGTGTTTTTATTTCTCAACAAATTAGTCGAAATAATATTTTTATTTGTTTTTTTAGCGAAACTAACGGGTCGCGTAACCCGTGATACGGTGCATGTGCATGGAAAGATACTGCTACTTCATTATCGTGCATGGAAAGATATGAACTTTTTATTTGAATTAATCATTTTTTGGCATGTGAAATCACCTCCTCTGATATCATGCATGGAAAGATACTGCTACTCCATTATCTCGATGGCTCCTTTTATCGCTTTGCCATGATATTAACACTCTTTTCGCTCGATCGTTTTGGTGGCTTATAAACCGGTTGATACTATTTTATTGTGAGAGAAAAATACTATATCATGACGGATAAGTATAGCTGATACAATTAAACGAATATGGTGTAGACTGAAAGGTAATTATATTCCTTAGTAGTAATAATAGGAGGTGCCGTATAGCTGCTTTTGACTTTATGCCATGATATTAGATTTAAAGGTAATACTTCTTATTAGTAGTAATAGGAGGAACAGTATAGTAACGATAAAATTACATAACCTGTCTCTAAACATTTTTTGAACTAATAAGATTAGCGTAATTAGTGCAATCAAGTAGTAGTCCTATTATTACTAATCAAGCAATTTAGTGATTATTTGTTTATTTCTAACTATGGGTGGATACGGAAGGAGCAGATTTTCGTCCTCAATTAAACGTAAATACCTATAATTAAGGAAGGTAATGATTTTATTTCTCTCAATTAGCCGTAAGTGCCTATGATTAAGGAAGATAATGATTTGTAGTTTATATAATTGGTCTCTGTACGTTTTTATAATAGCAGTAAGATTCTTTTTTTCCTCCACATCTTTAGATTAGTAGTAAGATTCTATTTCTCATCCACATCAGTAGATATTTCGATCAATAAAAAAAAAACAGATATGCCAGTAGAATACATCACGACATTGGAGTAGTGTTGTAGTAATTTGGTGCTTTGCGGCAGTAATCAGCGACACAAAAACAAAAATAAAAAACAAATATTTCCTCATTGCATCATTACACATGAACTTTTGTGGCAAAATCAAGCAAATTCATTTGTAGTTTGCACAGATAAAATTCATAAAAAAAATATATCAAATCTAGCACTCGCCGATGCAGGGGCCCTGCCGCCGCCACCGGAGAGAAGGAAGAGGAGGCACCACCGCCGGATGCAAGTGGCCGCGCCACTGCCGCCACCGAACAGAGGGGATGCGAGGGCGCCACCGCTGGAATCTGCGACCAAAAAGATCGAGAGGCGCGGGGAGGAATCTCAGCTCTCACCGTGGTCACCCCGTGCTGCCACCGCCGTCGCCACGGGAGGCAGGTGGCCGCCGCCGCCGCCACGAGAGACAAGCACAGCCGTGGCTTCATCACAGCCAGGGATGCGAGCATCGCCACAGAGGAGCCCCGTCCGCGAGGGGCATGACGCACTTCCGCCAGGGACCCTGCCGAGCGAGTGGAATGGGCGCCGCTGCATCTGGAACCACCGGGATGGCCATGGGATGCCGCCGCTGGATGCACGGGAGAGGCCACCGTCGTGCAGGGAAGGTGGAGGGGTCGCCGCCGCCGCCTGAACTCGTGAGGGGGCCAGGAGGGGGCGCAACCATCGCGACAGGGAGGAGCTCGGTGGCGCCACACCGAGGACACCGCACTGGTGGCGCTGAGGAGGACGCCGTCGCGGGAGGGAAAGGGCGTCGCCACGTCGGGGTCGGCAGGGAAAGGGTGCCACCACCACGGGGGAACAGGCCGGGGCCGCCGCCGCCGCCGCTCGGGGGACGGTCTGGGGCCAGGACAGGGGCTACCGCCGCTGGGGGAAGAGTGCCGCTGGAAGAGTGCATGGAGGAAGCGCCGCCGGCGGAGCTGGTCGCCTGATCTGACGGTGGTGTGGGGGTGGGAGAGGGCAGCCGCCGCGGACTCAGATTAAGTAACTTTACTCCTTAAAGTCACGACGTAACTTTCGCTCCATCTCTAGCGTACAATCTCGATCCATGGGCTCACACGGGTTTAAAGCAAAACTTCCAAACTTCGTTATTTATTTCTCTTGTTCTGGTGGCAAGCAAGCAGGCGGAGGAGCAGCGCCGGCGCCTAGCAGGGCTGCCACCGTCGTGGGGCTCGGTGGAGTGCCACATTAGCTCGTCGTGGCGGGCCGCTCGGTTTCGGGCCGCTCGGTTTCGCGTTGCTAGGATCTGGACCTTGGAGGTCCTTGTTCAACAGCTCTACAGACTGCAATCCTCTTGCGTGGCCGCGAGCCCACTGTTTTCAAGCGTCCTAGGGACACAGAGGCCGGCTTGACCGCAGTCATCAGTGCAGGTAGGGAGCCAGGCGGCCGTGGCAGGCACGAGCGAAAGTTGAAGCTCGACTACAGTTGGAAGTTCACGGGAGCGGGCACCTTTCAGTCCCACGCAGACACCTCCCATGCCGAGCCGCCGAAGGCCTCTAGCGCCGCGTCGCGGCGCCACTGTAGGCCATTCGCGTCGCCTCGTGCCGCTACAGGACACTTGCATCGAGCCCCCGCTGTGTCCTCCCGCCCCGCCAGAGGCCACTAGCACTGCACCGTGCGTCTACAGGACACTCGCGCCGCGCCCCGCACGCCGTGGAGGAGAGAAAAGCTTGCACGTAGCTATGGAGGAAGCTAAGTCGGGACGCTGTGGAGGGGTCCAAGACGGTCTTCTTCCTCGCACTTGCCCGCCTTCGCTTGGACGCTGCCGCATGGTATGCTGGACAGGACGTCCGGCCACCCCACCGTGTCCGTCAATCCATGCTTTGGTTTAGGAATGTGAACCTCACCGTCCGCGCCGAGCCTCACCCGGGTGAGCCCGCATGCAGCCCGCAGGTGCTCCAGATGAAGGACAGCAACACGGACACAACCTCCCTTGGAGTTCGGCTGTTGTGTGGTCCCTGAAGAACAGGGACACGAACACGCTCCACCCCAAGGAGGGCGTAGTAGTCGACGCCGCAGCCCCTCGCCGACGGTGACGCGGTCGCGGAGCTACTGGATACATGCGGTGCGCGCCGGCAATCTCCCCGAACCAGACGCCACCCTGCGGGCGCCAGCTCGGCCCCAGCAGCTTGCTGTCCCGGAGCGTGGCATCGTACAGGAGCGAGCCGACCGACTCGAGCAGATCGACGCACGCGTGCCGCACCGGGATGAAGAAGCTTCACGTGCGTGAGCAGCTGCGACACAGACTCCTCGGGCGTTGTTGTAGAGCCGGATGTGGTTGAGCGCCATCATCGGTCTTGCCTATGCCGCCGGCGCCCCGGAGCAGAGGAGGTCCTCTAGCACGTCGGGGTCATAGAGCAGAGGAGGTGGCGCCTGCGGCATGCCCAGCGCAGCTTCGAGGTGCAACGTCGACTCGAACGTGCAGCGCATCCGTGAGCACGAGGAGATTGTGGCATCGTGGAGGGCCGCGGCATGGCGAGCAGATCGTCGGGCGTAGGCTAGGACGGTGTCTAGGAGCCGAGGCCGCACCGAGGATGGTGGGCGCCTGCATTGCGTGGGCGTGGGCGTGAGGGCGTCGCCGAGTCCGTCGCCAAGCACCGCCCGCTCTTCGCGGCGTGGAAGCAGACGAGTGAGGAAAGAATGAACGGCCATCACTTAGCACCACCGGATACAGAATGGATGGACGAGATGGTGGGAAAGTTACAGCGTGACTTGCTCAAGCAAAGTCACTGAATCTAGATTGGCCGCCGCCGGGGTGGGTGCAGAACAGCTGCATCGTTGCAACCGAGGAAGCCCGCCGTGAGAAATATAAAAAGCACCAGTGATTTAATGGTGATGAAGTTTGGGGGCGGGATTCCTAGGGCTGGAAACTCACTTTACTACCATGCACGTGAAAGGAACAAAACAATTTACTACCATACGCGTATGTAGAATTGAAACACGGTTGGTAGCAATAATTACTCTTGCGGGCTAGGTAATTTGCGGGCCCTGTTCACTTGTCTGAATTTTGGAGGAATCTGGATGGTTTGGAGGAATGCTGGATGAATTTGTGAGAGAAAAACACTATTCTGGATGAAAAAATAAGCGGATCAAGCAGGGTTTAAGGGCACACGAACGGGGCCTAACCGAAGCAGACCACGCCGGAGACGGGCGGAGCTCCGCCGGTGCTTAGAGCGTAGGGTCCTCAATATATTTGAAATACAGTATATACTAACGTATAAAGTTGCTCTCATGTCGATCGGGTTGCGTCACTTCAGCCGCCGAATCGATATATATATTACCGTGGATATACTTAATATCTACGTCTCTACAACTATAATAAGATCATAATTGTCGGTGTTTCAAGTAAACACCAACGAATAAATTTGTATTATTGCGCGTTCGGTCCGGATGGTATGCTAAAAAGACATAAGGTTTATACTGGTTCGGGCAGAATGTTCCTACGTCCAATTCGTGGTTGCTGCTCATGTTATTTGCACTGAAAGGTTCGTAGTAGGGGTACAAACAGGCGAGAGAGGGACATGTCCCAAGTCTATGATGAAAAGGTCACAAGGGTGCTGACGTCTTAGATGCTGCTCAGCTATGTGTTATGTGGTGTCTGATGTGTTGAATCGATCGGTCTCTCTAGTGGGGTGCTCCGCCTTCCCCTTTTATAGACCAAGGGGAAGCAGGGATTTACAAATGGGAGAAGGAAGAAAAACCAGAGGTCAAGGAGATCCTGCAACGATGCCGGGTCCTCCTTTTCTTCTGAGCAAATCCCCCTGACACGGCAGACAGTGCCAGGGATAGCATGTCCGCTGATCCTAATAGGGCCGTGCTCTGGCTTCGTTCAGCAAGTGGTCACGTCCCATCCTGCCCCGACGGGCGGCGCGACGCACCAAGGTGCCGAATCGTGACCCTACGAGGAGCAGATGGCATAGAGGCTCCACGTTCGTTACTATAGATGGCGTGAGTTTTCTCCTAGACCGTAGTGGTTGTTGTATGTCCCCATCAGGATTCGTGTCCAAGGGAAAATGCCGGCGCCCATAATA
This sequence comes from Miscanthus floridulus, assembly GCF_019320115.1. Taxonomy (NCBI): domain Eukaryota; kingdom Viridiplantae; phylum Streptophyta; class Magnoliopsida; order Poales; family Poaceae; genus Miscanthus; species Miscanthus floridulus. The sequence continues at coordinate 18,642,066 of NC_089587.1, forward strand.
CTATAAGACAAATATCGACGCCCACAACGCTGTTTGGGTCTGACATGCCTGAAAGGGCTTAAAGCACCCGTCTTGTCATATCCTGATGGTACTTTCCTACAGGCGTGCAAGGTATGGTCCTCGATATTGTGGTTGACTTGAGTGCCTCGCCTTTTCTGCACACATAGTTATGAAGGAGTAGCGCATAGATGTCGGGCAGGGCGGAGTCTGTCCCCAGACGTCGGTCGAGGCAGAGTCTGCCCTCAGACGTCGAGCGAGGTGAAGTCTGCCCCCAGACGTCAGGTGAGGCGGAGTCTGCCCTCGGACATCGGGCGAGATGGAGTCTGCCCCTGGACGTCGGGCGAGGCGAAGCCTAGCCCCTAGACGTCGAGCGAGGTGGAGCTAGTCCTCGAACATCGAGCGAGGCAAAGCCTGCCCCTAGACGTCGGGTGAGGCAGAGCCAGCTCTCGGACATCAGGCAAGGCGAAGCCTGCCCCCAGACGTCGGGCGTGGAGGAGCCAACCCTCAGTCGTCGGGCAAGGCAGAGTCTGCACCCAGACATCGGGCAAGACGGAGCTAGCCCTCAGGGGTCGGGCGAGGCGGAGCCAACCTTCGGTCGTTGGGCAAGAAGTGTAGTTGCGTTCTTTTCTATTCAGAAGTATCAACGTTTGATGGTTATTAGCTCCTCCTCTTTGGGTACCCTAGAATTTGGTCCTCGATAATAGCCCCTGAGCTCCCGGGTGATTCAGATAGAATCGTCCGGGGGTGATTTGACTTGTCAGACGGTGCGCGCGAGCGCACCCGATAGATGTAGCCCCCGAACCCTCGGGTGATTCAGATAGAATCGCCCGGGGGTATTTTGGTTTGCCAGAGGGTGCGCACGAGCGCACCCATCGGGTGTAGCCCCCGAGCCCCCGGGCGATTCGGATAGAATCGCCCAGGCGGTAATTCGGACCCTTCACGGGTATGGCTGTGAGATTTGATGTTTTGATTACTGGATAGTTCGATTGGACTCTCGATATCCCATTCATGGGGATCTGGCAAGAGTCAGCCTGACTGAGACTTAATTCTGGGTCGAGATACTTGTGGCACTCATGTGCCTGGGTTTTGGTCGCTCGTGGGCCCATCCTTCATCGTAAGGCTACCTTGGGATGGTCATTGAAACCGTTGATGGGCCAAACCTTGAACTCTTAGGCCTAGATGGGCTAAAGGAATGCTTTTTGACCCGTATCTCTTCTGCTAGTAAAGAGTCCTGGTCCGCTTGGGAAGGCAAAATGTCCGGTGCATTTTTGGAGGGAAAGCATAGAGATTGCGGGCGTATATCCCGCAACGTGACATGGTGGCGTATCATGGCAGGCGTGGAGATCTAGGTAAATGGTTGCCTTCCTTGTATCCGTCTCCCCTATAAAACCAAAGGGCTCACCCTTAGGGTTTCGTGCTTCGCCTCCTTGCCTTCTCATCTGCAACCTCTGCCGCCAATCGCCCAAGCTCCCTGCATCAGCATCTCAGCCGTCTTCAAGTTCACATCCACCCATCCCAATCATTCAATGGAGTCATGGGGTAGATCCAATATCACCCTCTAGCATCTGGAAGGCCTCATCCACCACGGTCTCCTCTACGCGCGGACCGCCATCGAGGAGTGGTGGCTGCCTAGTGATGAGGACGCGCCGTTACCGCCCGACGGCTATGTCATGTCCTTTGCTCACTTCCAT